>NC_086444.1:843693229-844293229 GCF_028390025.1 Pseudophryne corroboree
ACCAATCCCTGCAGAGGGACAACCTATGCGAACAGATTGATGTTTCGTAGTTTTATTAATATTCTACTTATAAAAAGAATACAGTTCACCCAACCATTGATTTTGTTTATCCCAGTGTAGCGTGGTCAACAGTTCCTGGATCGCCACAATAGGCTAAGAGAAGAATCATGTGGTAATTCTGTATCATGTGATAGCCGGTCACGTGACCAGACCAGTATTTTTATTCAGCACATAGAGATCAAAGATAGCCACTGCAATAAAGTAGGCGTCCAAAGCAAAACAATCCCAGTACTACAATGTGATACCACCAAAATTTTCTGGGCAGACATTCTGCTCTCATGGGTGACTACAGTATATTGACTGATATCAATTTTGTGGACCAGCACCAGTGGAAGGTTATAATTTCCAAGTACCTTTTTCAGAGGAGGAGTGGTCATTCAATGTGCTTACTCGAGGAAGGCCATTCCAAGGTTAATTTATTTGGTAAGCTAATATGGATTTTGGCACTCCTAGTGTAAGCAATCTATCTCAGTCCTTAAGGCACACTAACAGTGCAGGTTTTAGGGATATCCAGGCTTCAGCACAGGGGACTTATGTAGTACCTCAGGTATTTTGATTTAACCATCTGTGCTGAAGCATGGATATCACTAAAACCTGCACTGTTAGAGTACTCTGAGTACAGAGGTTGGGAATGTCTGCCTTAGTGGAAAAACTATATTATACACAGATAAAGATAAAACACTGTGTGGACTATTTATCAAGGCATTTTTCCATACAACAGTGCCCAATACGAAATTATGTTAAAAATCAGTGTCACAATACATTATATGCCACACATCAGTACCCCAATACATGACTGTTCAACATAGCAGTGCCACAAAACAATAATGCCGCACATCAGCGCACCCAATATGCCCATTTACCTCCACCCCCATTTACAACCACCATTTATCCCTAGCAAACCCATTTCCCCAAAAGAATCCATTATCAATTAAACCAATTCTTTCAAGAACCCAACAACCCTATCCCCTGAGAATTCATTAACCTATTCCTGTCCATTCCATTATCACAGTCACTTACCCTCTCAGCACTCGTTGCCCCCCACATACACACATACTGTATATACACACACATGCATTATGTATATATACTGTATGTATGTATATATATATATATATATAAACACACACACATACACACATACTGTATACACACGCACACAAACATATACACATCTGTACTCCTCACCAAGAAAAAGCCATTTGGCAGCAGCTCCTCAGACCTGTAGTCTGAATAGGGAGGAGCTTAACCACTTGCCTGGCATGGTCGCATCAGATGCGACCACACCAGCAAATGCTTTATATGACCTGGTCGCACCGTATGCAACCAGTTAGATAGACAGTGTTTGCAGCTGCAGGGAAGGGAAACTTTGCAGCTGCAAGGGAAAATTCCCTCCGCTGCTGTTCTCAGAGGTCCCTCTGCTTTCCCGCACCCTCCCCCAGTGTTTGCCATGCTGCCGATCACTACTGATAGGTCAGCATGGCTGGATCCCCCACCCAATGGCTACAGACAATAGCGAAGTGTAAATTAACACCCCCCCCCCCCTTCCCCCATGTACCTGGTGACTGTCCCCGCTTGTAAAATGAAAGTGCAATGGTGGCGATATTTCTGATGGTCGTGATGTTTCAATGGTTATTATCGATGTTCCGATGTTTGGGGAGTGATTGATTTATTTATTTTTTACAAATATCACAAAAATAATAATAATTATTATTATTATAATTTTGTTTTAAATAAAATCACTTTGGATAAGTTTAGATACATGTTCTTCACCTAATTCACTCATTAAAAACCCTGACAATTTCTGAGCATTTTTTGGAAAAATAAAGTAATCAGTTAAGTGGCTTATAACTTAAAATGTGACTGACAGGCTGGGACAAGCATAAGAGGAGAGGGAAGGGGTGGCCACCACAGTACCTGTATGGTCCATGTCACTGACTGCAGATAACTAACTGGCAGGGATGTTCTTCTGATAACTCTCCAAACCTCACCCTGCATCCCCATCCCCCCTTCCCCCCTCCTCCTGACACTGAATGGCACTACACTCTCAGACGGCAGTCAGTGACAGCTGGCAGTGTGGAGGCCACCCCTAACCCCTCCTCAGTCCTCTCCTCTTACCCGAGGCTCAGACGGCCAGTGGTTACAGCTAGATCCCCTTCAGTTAATGTACCCTCTGACTTCTTCATCTGTTGGAAATAATAACCTGTGGCAAGCGAAGCGAGCCACCATGCCTGAAGCGTGGCGAGTAAAGTGTGCCTGCGAGGGTACACATTTACTGTTGGTGGCCAAAATAACAGCACTTTAAGGGCATGGGACCGCAGTTCTGCCATCACTCAACATCACATTCAGGTACATTGACTGACGTGGATATAGCCACAACCCACTGCCAGCCACTTTTACAGAGATCAACAGGCGCTCTCCACAGCATGGTGCCTAATTCACCCGCATATCCGGCGTAATGGGAGAGCCAGCCCTTCAGGGTATGGGCATTTTAATAGAGGAGGGGACCCGCATGCAGCCTCCGTTGCAGGCCCCCTCCTCTCCGGCAGCAAATAGACTCTGACATCTCCAGTGCACATGTGCAAATCACTCGGAGATGGCTGCAGTGGCCATTTTCTAAGTGATTTGTGTCCACACTGCAGGGTTGCCGCTGCAGGACTCCGGAGGGGTAAGTATAATATATGGGTGAAGGGTGTGCCATGTGGGCCCCACCTGGACCCAGGGGTCCACACACTCTACTCATTGTAGATACGCCTATGCATCAGGGGAAATGAAGTGAAACGCCAGGCACATAGGGGGTCCAATGGTGCTGTTTTGCTGCAGTTAAAAAGTGCATTTTTTGCTGTTTGGTCCCATGTATAATTCACTTAACATAAGAAATTCTGATATTAACAGCATATAAATGTAACAATAAGATAAACAGTTAAACCGCCGTAGTGACAAATGGAAAAAAACTAATAACCCATGTCCCAGTGTTAGCAGCATTTCTGATTAAATTGTTTATTTTTCATTATATTTCTTGAAAAAAACAATAACAAGTAATAAACAGAGAACATAATATTAAAAACAAAAATGAAATACTTTATGTCACAATGTCTATGATACAGTCTGCTGTTTGATTTAACATGGGTTCAGCATTAGTTCTATTGGACTGTAAAAGTATTATATGATTTTATAAGCTTAAAGCTCATAAAGCTTTAGTATCTGACACAGTTACTTATTATGAACACCTACTATTATTAATATCAACATGATCCCTTCTATTTTGTTATTCAGTTTTAATGTTGATTTGTGCATATCATTAATAAATAAATACAAAATCTTTACTAAGCAATTTATTTGTCAATGATTGCTGCCATATAAAGTATATAGTATACATTTATTATTTTCTATTATTGGAGTTGTTTTTATAGAAATTATAATTGGTAAAATTGGATTATTTGCATTGTCATTAAATACATGTTTACATATAAAAAAAAATTCAATGCCCCATCCTTATTGTAGTCCTTTAAATATCTTTGGGTTGGAACATTAGTTAGTCAATAGTCAAAAGCAGAGTGCAAAGTATTATTTCTTGTATATAGTATATATACAGTATACACACACACACACACACACACACACACACACACACACATATATATATATATATATATATATACATACAGTAACCTGATTTTGTACCTGACTTAATGTATTATTCTCATGTCACTCTGTAATTAGAATGTATCATATTCAGCAGGGATATACATAGAACTACCTATGCAAGGATGCACAAAGATTTTTTTGTGATTGTGCAGTGAATAGGGTTAATATTTATTGCTTATAAATTAGTATTTTAAAATTCAGTTATATTCAGTTATATCCACGTTAACATCTGTTATATAACCTCTAATAATTGGAAAACCATGTGATCCTGCATACAACATCCAAAATGTCCACAACTTCTAAAAGCAATTGTACCTCTATTGGCGCATGTAAATTAATTAGTTATCTAGGCGACCGCTTTTGACCAAACAGCGATTAACTGCCAACATAAGTAGCGCTGACACTGCACATGCTCATTTACGATTAGGAACACAAACTGCCTCTGGAATACCACTTCGGCAACCTTGCGCATGCGTGATATGGAGTTCCAGACGCCGGTAATTAATAAATCTAATTCCATCACTTATAAAAAGGCTGTTGACACATGGATCTCCATGGACCCCTGAGGAAGTCCCAATAATATGTGAAGGGATGAACCGCGTTGGTCACCCACTGCTATTCCACCATTGTTGCATGATATGCAGATAAGCATTAATTTACTGTTATATTGTATGAGTCCATTTTTTACTTTTGTTTATGTGATGTGATAAATAAATGTTTTAAACGTTATCACACTATCAGATTCTTCTTCGCTGTTGGGAGTTTTTGTTTTAAGGTACACGGCGCAGACCTCCGAAAGAGTCCATACAGATACTCATGAGTGGGAAGTGTACAACTTATTATCACATGGGTGATTGCCTTTAATAGGTGTGATATCGATTTTTGACCACAAGGTGGTAATACATATCTTTTTCATAAATAAGCACTTTTTATTGCATGCAAGCACTAAGTCACTTTTAAAAGTGCACTTTATTTATAAATCCTCTAGAATCTCAATCTATGAGAAAATCCCATCCATCAAACACATCGGTGTTGAGGAAAGAGGCACAAGAAGGAGAAACTGGGAGAGAGATACTGCTACAGGCTGATACTTATTTCATGTCAGGTACACACATATTGGGTGAAATTTAATTGTTTGAAAAGTCGGTTGGGTGTCTGTTTTTTTCCTGTCTATTAGATAGGAAAAAACAGACTCCCAATTGAATCTCCCCCATAGAGTCATTACTAAGGATTGTGGTTGTTTTGCTGAACACTGAAGCTGCAGAGGTTTTATTATTGATGAATAGTCTTGCCTTGAACTTATTTGGAAAATAGGTCACATACGCGCACGCAGGGGAAGGGGGGGTTCCGAGTACCTAGAAACCCCCCCTGCACGCCGATCTTTCGTCTCAGTTGACAATTAATAATAGCCGCAGAGAGACTATGCGGCTGCCGGCAGCTGCCTCCACTGAGGAGAGGACAGAGGCAGGCTGGCTGAGTGTAGGGGTGGATAGCTGCAGAGGAGGCTGCAGCTCCTCCCAGGCAGACCTCCCATGTGACAGAGTTGGCCGGCCTGGAAAGGCAGGAAACTTCTGCAGAGTACAGGTGTATGTTTTATGTGCAGGGGGGCTTAGTTGGCCGGGTGGGGCACCCACTATCCTGGTGTTTGGAAGGGGTGGGGGAGGAGTGTGCTATGTGTTTATATGCTATGTGTGTATCATGTGCTGTGTGTATGTATGTATCCTATGTGTGTATATGTGCTGTGTGTATGTATCCTATGTGTGTATATGCATACCTCCCAACTATGGGGAACATGCACTAAGCAGTGATAAAAGTGGAGAAGTGAGCCAATGGAGAAGTGCCCATGGCAACCAATCAGCTGCTCTGTATACTTTTCCAGTATGCAAAATAGAAATGTTACGTCAATGTTGATTGGTTGCCATGGGCAATTTCTCCACTTTCTCACTTCTCCACTTTTATCACTGCTTAGTAAATCTTCCTATTAATGTGCTGTGTGTATGTATCCTATGTGTGTGTATATGCTGTGTGTATGCTTGATGTGTGTGTATATGCTGCATGTATGTATGCTCTGTGTGTGTGTGTGTGTATGTGTGTATGTATGTATGCATGGTGTGCGTGTGTGTGTGTGTGTGTGCGCATGTATGGTGTGTGTGTGTGTGTGTGTGTGTGTGTGTGTGTACGCATGTATGCTGTGTGTGTATATATGTATGTATGTATGCTCTGTGTGTGTCTGCAGTGTGTATGTTTGATCTGTGTATTTATGTATGTATGCTTTCATAAGTATGCCATGTATGTATGCTGTGTGTGTGTGTGTATGTATGTATGTATACAGTATGTACAGAAGTGTGTGTGTGTGTATATAAATATATATATATATATGAAGTGGTAGGAGTATGGCGCCAGAGGTATATGTGAGCAGACCAAATACAGGGTTTAAAAATAACCAAGATGTAGACGCTTGTCAAAGTCAGAAAAATATCACGCTGCACATTGCCATATATGCACCTCATGCGTGTGCCCGCTGCACGAGCATGAGCTCTCCCGTGCGTGCGTATACTCGCGGTCGCATGCACTCGCAGGCGCGCGGTATGCGCATTTACGGTAGAGTTTGTGTGCGACTCAATCGTAACATAATTTAGTCATATAATGTATTTTGTAGATTATGGTCCCTTTGATAGAATCTGAAAGTTTAGTTAATATAGCATGTTCGGGGACAGAGAGATTCCTCTTTGTTTGATACGAAGGGTCAGACAGGGGTTACACAGTGATGTTTAGTATCCATCGGAAGAGAATATAATTAGCAATATTCCGGTGTTGGTTTGATGCGGATTACTCGCTCGTGCGTATAGTTATGGACATAAGAAGTTTATGGACATTTACTATATTTGCACTTTATTACCCATGCGGCGGGAAACCCAGTTTCCCTCCCACCTGAGCAGTTTGAAATAGTCACAGCCCACCTGTATGAACCAACCTATGACCTTTTGTTATAATGCGGAGACGGATTCCTGTGTCCAATGAACAATAAGAATGTAGGGACCATTGTACTGTACTGTGTGTAAGTGTATATAAAGACAAGCCGACCTGGGCCAACTCTCTACTCTTCTCAACGGTTCTCATCACTGATAATCGGGAGCTGGATATCCAGAAAGGCACTTGCGATTGTTCCCCTTGTGCGTAAGTTCTCTGCAACCATATTTATCTCCTATTTTGTTGTAAGCCATTCTCTCTCTCCTTCCCCCTTAAATGTAATTGTGTCTTTGTTGTATTTTAACGTGTAGTAACTCGGTTAGGTATTTTATGTTAGTTTGGTAGTGTATAACTTGTATTGTGTATTCTTTTGCGATTGAACGTTCATTCATTCCCTTAAAAGGTGTTAGACCCTTAGACCGGTATTTGAGTGTTTATTATATTGCTAAAGGGTTCTCAGAGCGTAAGAATCGCTCATATAGCTTTCTAACTAACAAGGTTACACTGTGCTGCATTTACACCTTATCATTGCACAAAGGTTTACAATATAAGTACATTGTTTATGATATTGTTACAAAGGTTTAACTCTGTGAGCGTCAGCGCCGCTTGTGATCTCCTCGTGGTCTCGAGCGTCCACTACGCTGATAGCGTATCATTACGGTAACCGGCAGCCTATTAGCGTGCTTGCCTTTACGTTTTAAGCCGTGAGCGAACGTGCCGCTCGTGCGTCTCGTCCACGGCTAAGCGTTTGTTACGCTACGTGCGTACTCTTACAGTATTCCATACGCCAATTGCGTACTGTGTTCATTAACCTTTTAGAGTGTTTAATATAGGATATATATTAGGCTTTGACAATTGGGGACTCGCCCGCTCTTCACATATCTGCACTAGGTAATTTCAGCAGACATTACCGGTCAGCAAAAGGCGGGAGGTAATATTCCTCGTAGTGCTGACCAGATAAGCGTCTGCTTCGCTTAGTAAGGAGTGCTGAAGGAATCCGGAACCGGAAGGTAGGAACAGTACGTTATTGTCTTTCAAAACCTGTTTAGTTTCCGTTTTGCGAACGTACGCATAAGCACACACACCTGTATTTCGTGTTTAGCATTATTTGTTCGTACCTCATTCTCCTGATTGCCACACACTAGTGATAACGTGTTGAAACATTTGTTGTTATTAATAGTTAAAAGATAAATATTTAAGGGAATAATTGTAAAAGGCACGCACACAATCTCGCCTAGAATACAAGGGAGATTTGAGTGGTGTTCAGTGAAGGATTACTGTTAAAGATCATTCACATTGATAAACGTGTAGTGTATTACTGTGGACGTACTTGGTCTGTGTACACGTGTCCTTACAAGGGCAGGGCGTACGCAACGCAAGGGTCGACGCACGGAGCGTATATCACGCAACGGAGCGTACGGATATGCCAACATAATACAAACCGCACGATAGTATTGTTTTAATAGGCGATAAGGAAGTAACGCGAAAATAACACAAATCTATCTCAAATCCAAAAGTTTAAAGTTAAAAGAAAAAAGACTTTCTCTGTTGTAATTCTTCTGGGTTAGACTATTACTGAATGAAAGGAATTCTGTACAGAAATAAGAGTGTTCGAATGTAAGAGTGTGTATATATAAGATTTCTCTTTTATTACGGAAGTGGGAACCATAGGCCAGTAGAAAGAGGTACACCAGCGAGAGTGATATCGTGGGGTGGCTTGGGAGGCATCCCTTGTTAGTCTCAACATATTAATGAGCAGTAGAGTCTGCTGTACATAACAGACCAGGAGGTCAAGGACCAGGAGGTTCAGGTACAGCAGACTAGAAGTAGAGAAGCACAACCGAAGAGGGTTGGTGCGAGACCCATATAGGCCAAAGAAGCTCATTGCTGAAGGAATTCGCAGCCGAAATTTTCGATTCCACTGATCGTTCCGCACATAAGATTAGTTGCTTGTGTGCAGATACGATTGTGATTGTGTGCATTAGCGTGTCTTGAATTCAGAAGAACGCTACTTGCACATTGTTAACGTGATTTGTGTAATTTTTTTTATTTTACGGGAAGTAGCCTGATCACTCAGGGACATTCCAGCGACTGATACTTGCTGGGGCGGGTAAGACACTCCCACACGCCCGAGCAAGTAGACGTACTTAGGTGCCCTAGGTTGGGTACGGAACCTCTGGGAACTTTGGTCGCCGTATTGGCCAGCGTGGATATTAGGGAGCTAGGAAATTCTGCAGAGCCAAATAACAAAGATTGGAGGACAGTTTTGAGTGCATGTTTACCCCCCAGTGTTGATCCGTTAAAGTTTATCGCTGATTGCAAGTTAGATGAGGAAGTACCACTAACAGACAAGTATAATCAGGATAATGTAAAGAGAATCAACTTACAGTTAGGGGTATATTTTCCTGCAGTTGTAAAGTGGAATAAAATCTTTACAATAAAACAAAAAGAAGGTGAATCCACACCAGAGTATTTTCACCGGGCTCTGCAGGATATGGCTAGGTACACTGGTATAGATGACATTAAAACTAATGTATACCACAGGGAAGTAGCTGTTTCAGTATTAATGGACGGTCTAAAAGAGGTTTTAAGGAATAGAATACAAACCACTAGGCCTGATTGGAGAGGTATGTCGGTGGATGCATTGGGAGAGGCTGCTGCTGGGCATGATCGGAATATCATCAGACACAGGGAGTCACAGAGTGATAAGTTAATGGCTGTGAGCATACAGGCCCTCACTACCCGGCCCCCTCAGCCCAGAACTGTGACCCCTGTGGGTAAGTCAACAGGTATAAAATGTTATTGTTGCCACAGAGAGGGACACATAGCACGTGATTGTAAAGTAAGACCAATACAAAATTCATATCAACCCTATAGACAACGACCTGATACGAGACATTGGGATCAAGGACCGAAAGGGCGGAGCTATGAACCACATGCAGGGGAAACAAAAAGGTATCCCCCAAGAAGAGACTGGCAAATCTCTGATAGTTCCCATCTACCCCCACCACAAGTAATTGCTGCCAGCGCGATTCAGGGAGGTCACCATACCCAATAGGGGTGTGGCCACACCTGTAATCTGCAGCCAGTGAAATTGATTGCAAGTCTTGGAAATGAACCCGAGATCCCAATTGATGTAGCTGGTAAATCATTAAATTTCCTTGTAGATACGGGGGCGGCCAAATCAGTGATAAATTCGACAGTGGGCATGAGAACCACTGGTAAGACAATTCCAGCCATGGGAGTAACGGGAGTAGTACAGCACTACCCTGTTAGCAAACCAGCAGAGATTACAATAGGGCCCTTGCATACCAAGCATTCCTTTTTGCTGGCTGCATCGGCACCGACTAATCTCCTGGGAAGAGATTTATTGTGTAAAATGGGGTGCGTCATTTATTGTACTCCTGAAGGTGTATTCTTAGACATACCTGAGAATCACGCTCAGGAAGTACGAGACATGCTAGACTCCCCATCAAAATTAATGTCACATACCGTTATGATAAATAGGAGTTCATCCCAGGTAGAAGAGATGACATCCCAAATACCAGAGTCACTTTGGACTAAAGATGGACAAGACACTGGATTAATGGCAAACGTAGCTCCAGTAGTTGTGCAAGTAAAAGATGGTAGGATAGCTCCAAAAATACCACAATACCCTCTGAAGCCAGAGGTGGAGTTAGGAGTATACCCCGTAATAGAGCGCTTGCTACAACAGGGCATTCTGGTAAGAACATCCAGCACTGCCAATAGTCCCATCTTCCCTGTGAAAAAGAGTGGGGGGAGGGGTTACAGGCTAGTGCAGGATCTAAGGGGGATTAACAAAATAGTTGAGAGTCAGTTCCCCGTAGTGCCAAACCCAGCTGTCATCCTTATGCAAATCCCTCCCACTGCGAAATTTTTCACTGTTATTGACCTCTGCTCCACCTTCTTCTCGGTACCTCTGCACCCTGACAGCCAATATTTGTTTGCATTCACATACAGAGGAGTCCAATACACATGGACTCGATTACCACAAGGTTTCATAGACAGTCCAAGTATATTTTCACAGGCTTTGCATGATTGTTTACAGTCTTTCCAACCAGAGAGTGGATCAGTATTGATCCAATATGTGGATGATTTACTACTGTGTTCAGATTCACTGGAAGCGTCCCTGAAAGATACGAAACAGCTCCTGTTTCATCTTTCAGACACAGGACACAAGGGGGTATATTTACTAACATTCGTAATTCTCCCGATTTGGTGGGAGAATAATCACGAATGACATCGAAAGTGTAAAACTGCAACTTTTAGAATTTATTACGACTAATTTACTAAGCTGCCGTATTCTGCATTTTCGGGTTTTCCGATGTCGATGTCATTCGTGGTTTTTTTTTAGTTTTTTACGGCAGTGATTAGCAAAACACTGCCGACTTTTTCTAAATGAATCTCGGCCGGATTTGTGTGATCCGTGCTGGGGTTCTTTTTTTTTTTTTTTTTTTAAATAAGCACTGTAAAACTGTTAAAAAAAATGGCGTGGGGTCCCCCCTCCTAAGCATAACCAGCCTCGGGCTCTTTGAGCCGATCCTGGTTGCAGAAATATGGGGGGGAAAATGACAGGGGTTCCCCCATATTTAAGCAACCAGCATCGGGCTCTGCGCCTGGTCCTGGTTCCAAAAATACGGGGGACAAAAAGCGTAGGGGTCCCCCGTATTTTTAAAACCAGCACCGGGCTCCACTAGCTGGACAGATAATGCCACAGCCGGGGGTCACTTTTATACAGTGCCCTGCGGCCGTGGCATCAAATATCCAACTAGTCACCCCTGGCTGGGGTACCCTGGGGGAGTGGGGACCCCTTCAATCAAGGGGTCCCCCCCAGCCACCCAAGGGCCAGGGGTGAAGCCCGAGGCTGTCCCCCCCATCCAATGGGCTGCGGATGGGGGGCTGATAGCCTTTTTGTAAAAGTGATTGATATTGTTTTTAGTAGCAGTACTACAAGGCCCAGCAAGCCTCCCCCGCATTCTGGTACTTGGAGAACCACAAGTACCAGCATGCGGCGGAAAAACGGGCCCGCTGGTACCTGTAGTACTACTACTAAAAAAATACCCAAAAAAAGACAATACACACACACCTTGAAAGTAAAGTTTTATTACATGCATCCACACAAACATACATACATACTTACCTTATGTTCACACGAGGGTCGGTCCTCTTCTCCAGTAGAATCCATGGGGTACCTGTTGAATAAATTATACTCACCAGATCCAGGGTACCAGGCTCCTCGGATAATCCTTTTGTAATCCACGTACTTGATTAAAAAAATAAAACGGAGACCCGAGCCACGCACTGAAAGGGGACCCATGTTTTCACATGGGTCCCCTTTCCCCGAATGCCAGAAACCCACTCTGACTTCTGTCTAAGTGGGTTTCTTCAGCCAATCAGGGAGCGCCACGTTGTAGCACCTCCTGATCGGCTGTGTGCTCCTGTACTGTCTGACAGGCGGCACACGGCAGTGTTACAATGTAGCGCCTATGCGCTCCATTGTAACCAATGGTGGGAACTTTCTGCTCAGCGGTTGACCGAAAGTGACCTCACCGCTGACCACAAAGTTCCCACCATTGGTTACAATGGAGCGCATAGGCGCTACATTGTAACACTGCCGTGTGCCGCCTGTCAGACAGTACAGGAGCACACAGCCGATCAGGAGGGTGCCAAACGTGGCGCTCCCTGATTGGCTGAAGAAACCCACTTAGACAGAAGTCAGAGTGGCTTTCTGGCATTCGGGGGAAAGGGGTCCCATGTGAAAACATGGGTCCCCTTTCAGTGCGTGGCTCGGGTCTCCGTTTTATTTTTTTAATCAAGTACGTGGATTACAAATGGATTATCCGAGGAGCCTGGTACCCTGGATCTGGTGAGTATAATTTATTCAACAGGTACCCCATGGATTCTACTGGAGTAGAGGACCGACCCTCGTGTGAACATAAGGTAAGTATGTATGTATGTTTGTGTGGATGCATGTAATAAAACTTTACTTTCAAGGTGTGTGTGTATTGTCTTTTTTTGGGTATTTTTTTAGTAGTAGTACTACAGGTACCAGCGGGCCCGTTTTTCCGCCGCATGCTGGTACTTGTGGTTCTCCAAGTACCAGCTTGCGGGGAGGCTTGCTGGGCCTTGTAGTACTGCTACTAAAAACAATATCAAACACTTTTCACAAAGGCTATCAGCCCCCCATCCGCAGCCTATTGGATGGGGGGGACAGCCTCGGGCTTCACCCCTGGCCCTTGGGTGGCTGGGGGGGGGGACCCCTTGATTTAAGGGGTCCCCACTCCCCCAGGGTACCCCGGCCAGGGGTGACTAGTAGGATATTTGATGCCACGGCCGCAGGGCACGGTATAAAAGTGACCCCCGGCTGTGGCATTATCTGTCCAGCTAGTGGAGCCCGGTGCTGGTTTTAAAAATACGGGGGACCCCTACGCTTTTTGTCCACCGTATTTTTGGAACCAGGACCAGGCGCAGAGCCCGATGCTGGTTGCTTAAATATGGGGGAACCCTTGTCATTTTCTTTCCCATATTTCTGCAACCAGGATCGGCTCAAAGAGCCCGAGGCTGGTTATGCTTAGGAGGGGGGACCCCACGCAATTTTTTTTCAGTAAATTAACACTTTCCCACCCCTTCCCACTGATATACATGCACGGATCTCATGGATCCGTGCATGCCTATCCAAACACGGCTCAAAAAAGCAGGTCTGGTTTTTTTTAGCACTTTTTAACGATTTGTATTTTTTCACGGCAGTGTTTTTTTTTTTTTTGCTTTGCACTTCTTAGTAAATTACCGAGATTCATACTTAAACAGACGCGTTTTGACCGATGGTGTATTCATTCGTATTTTTTTTGTTGGACTTCAAAAAAAATACGAATGCCCTCATCACTGCCGTGATTTCTGCTTAGTAAATTCCAGAGATGACACTTTGAAGAAAAAACGGCATCTCGGTCAAAATCGGGACCTTAGTAAATATACCCCAAGGTTTCCAAAGACAAGTTGCAATTATGCCAGACTAAAGTAAAATATCTGGGACACTGTCTGACACAAGGACTGAGACACCTGACCGCTGATAGAATTCAAGCAATTCGAGACATGACACTGCCACAAACTCAGCAACAGATCAGAACATTTTTAGGAATGTGTGGGTATTGCCGTAACTGGATCCCAGGTTTTTCCATTCTAGCATTACCTTTGCAGGAGATGGTCTCATCAAACAAACCTGATCGGATTTCGCATACAGACGAATCCGAGATGGCATTTGAGAAACTTAAACAGTGCCTAACGCAGGCACCAGCATTAGGTATGCCAGACTATGGGAAACCCTTTGAGCTGTATGGAACAGAAAGTGCTGGTTGCGCGGCAGGCATCCTAACCCAAAAGCACGGTGATGCCAGCAGGCCGGTAGCATACTACAGCGCTCAGCTAGATACGGTAGCGCAATCCCTCCCCACATGCTTGCGAAGTGTCGCTGCGATAGCATTGCTAGTAACAAAAAGCGAAGATGTAGTGCTAGGACACAACCTCACAATCCATACACCTCATGCAGTGTCAGCCTTACTAAATTCTGCCCAAACCAGACATGTCTCATCCGCACGGTTTACAAGGTGGGAATTAGCACTAATGGCCCCTGTAAACATCACCATAAAGAGATGCAGTGCACTAAATCCAGCAACGTAACTCCCAGGTGTGCCTGGACAGGCACAAAGGGTGGGGGATGAGAGTGATGGTGAAGGAGGATTTGGTACAGACACTGACTCACATGATTGTATGGAATATTTGACCCAAAATTTCACGGCAAGGCCTGACATCAGTGACAACCCACTGGTAGATGTAGATCTTACTTTCTACACTGACGGCAGCTGTCACAGACAGACGGACTCGGGAGACTTGTGTACTGGATACGCAGTCGTAGATGACCAAGGCACCATAGAAGCAGAACCGCTAGGCCCACCTCACTCAGCCCAGGTTGCTGAACTGGTTGCCCTAACTAGAGCATGTGAATTGGCTAAGGGCAAAACAGCCAATATCTATACCGACTCTAGATACGCATTCGGAGTAGTCCATGATTTCGGAGCCCTATGGCGCCTCAGAAATTTCATGACGGCAGCTGGTACACCGGTAGCGCATGCAGCTCACATCAAAAGGCTTCTAACAGCGATACAGGAACCTGACAGAGTGGCTGTTATCAAGTGTAAAGCACATACATATAGCCAAGACCCGGTATCACTTGGTAACAGCCGAGCAGACGAAGCTGCTAAGTTAGCAGCTGGTACCCCCAGACAGACAGACACCACACAACTGATGGTATTTAATACCGCCAACACACAGAAATTGTGTGAAATGCAAAATTTGTGTTCCACACAGGAAAAGGCAGTTTGGAGGGCAAAAGGATATGGCCAGGAGTCCTCAGGACTCTGGACAGATGGGCAGGGTAAACCAGTGGCACCCAGAGCATACCTTCCAAGTTTAGCGGAAGCAGCACATGGGCTGACTCATCTAGGCAAGGAAGGGATGTGCAAGTTGGTAAGAGCATATTGGTGCGCCCCAGGATTTTCTTCCCATGCGGGAAAAAGGGCAATGACATGCCTCACCTGCTTGAGGAAGAATATCGGAAAGGCAATACCAACAGAACCATCTCATATCCCACCTACAGGCGGCCCTTTTCAGGTAATACAAATTGATTTCATACAATTACCCCCTTGTCGAAATTTGAAGTATGTACTAGTTTGTATAGATGTGTTTTCAAATTGGGTCGAAGCATTTCCTACGGCCACAAATACCGCAATGTTTACTGCTAAGAAAATTGTACAGGAATTTGTGTGTAGATACGGTATCCCTAGAATAATTGAAAGTGATAGGGGTACCCATTTTACAGGTGATGTCTTTCAAGGAATGTGTAAGTTGATGGGAATTGATAGTAAGCTGCACACTCCCTACCGCCCCCAGGCGAGTGCGAAAGTAGAAAGAGTGAACAGCACTATTAAAAATAAATTGAGCAAAGTTATGGCGGAAACAGGATTGACATGGCCAGAAGCTTTGCCCCTCGTATTATACAGCATCAGAACCACTCCCAGGTCCCCTCTTAATCTGTCCCCTTTTGAAATTCTGTTTGGTCGACAACCGCATGTTATGATTAACCCTCAGGATGATTTGAAGTGTAATAATGAAGTGACTGTAAAATATTTGGTTAAGATGAGTAAACAGCTAAGGAATCAGAATGACAATTTGAAGTTGGTGATTCCTGATCTGCCAGATAGTAATTGTCATGACATTGAACCTGGGGATTATGTAATGATACGGAATTTTCTATGCTCAGGTTGCCTTATTGACAGATGGGAAGGACCATACCAAGTCTTATTGATTAGCACGACAGCATTGAAGGTTGCCGAGAGAGAGACTTGGGTTCATTCGTCCCATTGTAAGAAGGTTGCTGATCCAGAGAGGTCCCGTGATAAAGAACAGACGGTAGAGGAAGTTGTATCACTGGAGTGTCTGTTTCAGGAGGACTGAGACGGCACCTGAGCATTGAAAATAACAAAGATCGGAGGCAGTTGTCGATTCCCTGTTCCCTTTTATTGTTTTTCTCCACTTCCCATCCCATCTCCCTCAATTATTTCTTTCCCCTTTCTCATTCTTCTCCATTTCCTCCTATAAGATGGACTTGCCCCAAGAGACTGTGATCCGGATTTTCCTGTTGACCATGATGTTGACCAGAGCAGTCTGTTCCGGCGAGAGTACCATGGAGGTCGAGAGAGGTTCTGGAATGGGTTCTGATGACAGAGATGGAGGCGTAGATTTCCAAGAACAACATAATCACAGAGTAAAGGCGAGTATCAGAAAACGATCTGGTAGCATTGACAATAGAAGGAATTGTGAAGGATTGTTAGCTGAAGAGAACTGTATCTGTAGACTCTGTGACAGTGTAGTTGAGGATGGGTGTATCAAGAAATGCCAATCCAGTTTTAATATCCACATGGACCGGCATCCATTGAGTGACTATCACTCCTTAGTGGGTAAAGTGTTAAATCAGACAGATTGTTGGGTATGCTCTCAAGTACCTCAAGGCCATAGCAAATCAGGGTTAGTACCATTCCCTCTAACTATAGGGGAGGTACTTGAGCTAAGTGGTGGGAGGCCGGTGGACAGGAGGTTTAATATCTCCAGTCCTCCTAGTTTGAAGCTCCACCAATATCATGTGGATAGATCCCTAGTATGTTTTAACATTTCCAATCCCCGAAAGCCGGGAAATTGGGAAGTGTCATGGAACAACCAAACCATGACCTTTTCATACAGAGCCGATAGAATGCCTACAGATACAGAACTTATACGCCACATAGCCGGTAGTGGAAAATATTTCCGATATAGGTATACCCTAGGAAGTAGGATCATGAGAGTTGGAGAAGTATCACCAGGATACTGTGCACATATCGTACAAACAGATACGTGTACTAAACAGATGGGAGAATTAGGGTTAGGAGATTTCATATGGAAAATTTGTAATATGGTAATGTCCTATTCCGTCCCATATGTTCTCCCAGATGATGCATACTTCATATGCGGGAGGAAGGCGTATAAGTGGCTTGCCCCAAACTCAGAAGGGTTATGTTATATTGGAAAAGTACTGCCTGAGGTAATGACTTTATCCCACACTAAAATGAAGGATATTCACCGCAGTGCCCAAGCTCCTTATACTCACACTCATTACGAACACATCGTTAAACGGCACCTGATAGAAAGAACAGAGCATCCGGCTTCTGACATGATCCATGAATCCACCGGGATTCAATTCCTAATCGCGTTAGATATCACTCGTACCGCCAGAGGAGTGATAAATTATAAATATATATCTGCGCTTGCAAATTTATTAGACAATATCACTGAAATGTATGATGACACATTCAGGTATACTGGGAGAGAGTTACAAGCCTACAAAACAGAACTGGTTCAGCATAGGATGATTCTCAATTATCTCACAGCTGTGACAGGCGGGTATTGTGTTACCCTAGCGACTCAGTATGGAATAAAGTGCTGCACGTATATTACAAACAGCACAGAGGACCCAGCCGAGGTCATAGACCAAAAGATGGATGACATTTTGCAATTAAAATGGGAGTTCCGAAGGAAACACAATCTCACCCTTGCCGCTGTGGGTAATGAGCTGACCGGTTGGGTGACATGGTTGAACCCACGAAATTGGTTCTCTGGTTTAGGAGAATGGACCCAAGGTATTATCATGGATGTAGGGAAATTTCTTTTGTGTATTCTGGGTGTCATCATATTGGTCGGTCTGATATTTAGATGCGTTCGGGTTTTAACAAAGTGTAAACGTAGCGCCCGAGTGATGAGTTTAAGAAGTGAAGATACTGTAATAACAACGACTGATTTGATTTACGACCCAACCATTGAGACAATGTTGTGATGAAAATGTGATTCCACGGTCCGTTTCTTTCACCCGTTTCTCCTTTGTTTTTCTCCAAGGTACAAAGACATCCGCTTGGAAGAAGAATTTGACAACCTTTTACACAGACAACTGATGGACTATGCCATAGACCCCCATATCCCTAGTAACTTTAACCTTACGCTAGCCCAACACTTTTTGTAAGTCTATGGACATTGAAAAAGCTTTTTGCACACCGTTTATAGCAAAAGCATCAGGAGACTACAGTCAACATGTACATCGAGACAAGACACAGACAAGACCTCAATCGGCAAATGTACATTAAACTCACATAGTTTACGACTGCATTTACCATAATTGCTTCTTATCTTCATCTCTACAACCTTCAGGTAATGACACACATAGTCGATAGGGAATATAGGCACAGATATCAGCACTCACATATCCCCCCATTCATGTATCATCAACTAAAATGTGCTCCCCCATTTTGTTGCAACCAAAATCCGAAAAGAGCTCGGTAAAGTTTGACAGCCCATCCACAGACCCTTAATACGGGATAAGAAGGAATTCAAATGTATACTTCGCAATACCTCGAAGCTTGATTTAAAACACGTACGGCACGATGATACATGACCCCCCAAACATGGATTCATACACACATGCTTCTACTATCTCACTAGGTCATACCGTTTTCCCACCTTCTTCTCTTCTCCCCTACCCAACCATAGAAATGTATTATACATGACATATATTTTTCTCTTTTTGAACTGTTTTAGGAAGTGGCAGTTATTGGTGACTGCCAAAGGGTGGACTGTCAAAGTCAGAAAAATATCACGCTGCACATTGCCATATATGCACCTCATGCGTGTGCCCGCTGCACGAGCATGAGCGCTCCCATGCGTGCGTATACTCGCGGTCGCGTGCACTCGCAGGCGCGCGGTATGCGCATTTAAGGTAGAGTTTGTGTGCGTCTAGCGGGCGACTCAATCGTAACATAATTTAGTCATATAATGTATTTTGTAGATTATGGTCCCTTTGATAGAATCTGAAAGTTTAGTTAATATAGCATGTTCGGGGACAGAGAGATTCCTCTTTGTTTGATATGAAGGGTCAGACAGGGGTTACACAGTGGTGTTTAGTATCCATCGGAAGAGAATATAATTAGCAATATTCCGGTGTTGGTTTGATGCGGATTACTCGCTCGTGCGTATAGTTATGGACATAAGAAGTTTATGGACATTTACTATATTTGCACTTTATTACCCATGCGGCGGGAAACCCAGTTTCCCTCCCACCTGAGCAGTTTGAAATAGTCACAGCCCACCTGTATGAACCAACCTATGACCTTTTGTTATAATGCGGAGACGGATTCCTGTGTCCAATGAACAATAAGAATGTAGGGACCATTGTACTGTACTGTGTGTAAGTGTATATAAAGACAAGCCGACCTGGGCCAGCTCTCTACTCTTCTCAACGGTTCTCATCACTGATAATCGGGAGCTGGATATCCAGAAAGGCACTTGCGATTGTTCCCCTTGTGCGTAAGTTCTCTGCAACCATATTTATCTCCTATTTTGTTGTAAGCCATTCTCTCTCTCCTTCCCCCTTAAATGTAATTGTGTCTTTGTTGTATTTTAACGTGTAGTAACTCAGTTAGGTATTTTATGTTAGTTTGGTAGTGTATAACTTGTATTGTGTATTCTTTTGCGATTGAACGGTCATTCATTCCCTTAAAAGGTGTTAGACCCTTAGACCGATATTTGAGTGTTTATTATATTGCTAAAGGGTTCTCAGAGCGTAAGAATCGCTCATACGGCTTTCTAACTAACAAGGTTACACTGTGTTGCATTTACACCTTATCACTGCACAAAGGTTTACAATATAAGTACATTGTTTATGATATTGTTACAAAGGTTTAACTCTGTGAGCGTCAGCGCCGCTCGTGATCTCCTCATGGTCTCGAGCGTCCGCTACGCTGATAGCGTATCATTACGGTAACCGGCAGCCTATTAGCGTGCTTGCCTTTACATTTTAATCCGTGAGCGAACGTGCCGCTCGTGCGTCTCGTCCACGGCTAAGCGTTTGTTACGCTACGTGCGTACTCTTACGGTATTCCATACGCCAATTGCGTACTGTGTTCATTAACCTTTTAGAGTGTTTAATATAGGATATATATTAGGCTTTGACATGCTCCTTTAAATATATAAGGCGTCAGCTGACCCCAAAAAAGGTGGCAGGGATAAACTGCTTAATAATTTAGAAATGTAAAAGAGGGGTGGGGGTGCTAGCGACTAACAATGTCTACACATTAAGGATATAAATATGAAGAATAAAAGGATGCGTGTTTATATAAAAAACAGGTAAGAAATTTATTTATAAGATAGAAGATATTTATATATTTAAAAAAATTATTTAAAAAAAAAAGGGGTATGTAAAAGAACGGGCTTAAACAGTTAAGACATATAGTATATCTAAAAAACACATAAAATCAAAGCTGGAAACAACAATAATTAAAAAGCGTAAAAATTCTTAAGATAAGAGAAGAATGCTTATCTTAAAATGTAGAGTCACTTGAGGTACACCCACGCGTTTCGTCCATCAGACTTCATCAAGGGGCAATGGGCTACTGAGCAATAACTCTATTTATAGCATAGATAATTAGCAAACTGACTATGACATCACTTCCTGTTGGGACTGCATATTACTAGAATTTCATAAGACACAATAAAATGTAGATATAGGCAAGTATCAGGAGTAGATGATATGACAATACTTCCACAGGGCTGAGTTTGGTGTGAAAATGAGTATTAGAACTTGAGATATAAACAAAATAAGTCCGGGGGCACGTTTAGCGTCATTTCCGCCCCGCTTCCTGTGTCCGCGCTTTCCCACTGCGCATGTGCACAGTGCCACACTTCCGGAAGCAGCGTCTGTATTCGGGCGTAATGCTGCCCCACTTCCGGCTAGTTCGTTCTATTAGGCGTGCCACACTTCCTGTTGCGGCGGGGCTCAGCGTCAAGCTTTCACTGATAGGATGATCTATGTTGTCAATCATCCCGGCGGCCATCTTTTCGTAGCCATGGAGTTCTGGACATATTTCTATAGTAACATATTCAGCTTTCACAGAGACGATATAAAAATAAGAAAAAATAAAAAAAAACGAGATTAATGCCTTGTAATGATTTGATTAGTTTTTCATGTATATGATTAAAACAGAGGAACAATAAGGGAGAGACGTTATTATTAAAAAGGGCAAAAAATAATTATAAACAGATCCTTCTGTATAAGTATTGTGTCATATGACACAGACATCTATATCAATAAAAATATTTTTATGGGGGGGCAGGAGCTCGGTAAAAATACATATTATCTATCTCTAAAAATTAATTAAGTATCTCTTAGAGGTATACAACTCATAATAAAGCACTATGAAGTAAATGGTGCTAAATAGCATGTGAGGATGCTCAAAACAAGCTATAAGGCATCATATGAGGATTCGATAGCAGCTTCTGAAGGAATTAGAGAAACTATGGGAGTGTATAATCAGTGCCTCTTGGATGTGTATTATAAAGGGATGTGCATGATAAATCATGTGCTCATAATATGTATGGTGTGTGTGTGTGTGTGTGTGTGTGTGTGTGTGTGTGTGTGTGTGTGTGTGTGTGTGTGTGTGTGTGTGTGTGTGTGTGTGTGTGGTGTGCGTGTGTGTGTGTATGTATGTATGTATGCATGGTGTGCGTGCGTGTGTGCGCTTGTATGCTGTGTGTGTGTACGCATGTATGCTGTGTGTGTGTATGTATGCTATGTGTGTGTCTGCAGTGTGTATGTTTGATCTGTGTATTTATGTATATATGCTTTCATAAGTATGCCATGTATGTATGCTGTGTGTATGTATGTATACGGTATGAACAGAAGTGTGTGTATGTGTGTGTGTGTGTGTGTGTGTGTGTGTATATATATATATATATATATATATATATTACACAGCATATGTACATGCAAACTTGAACGGAAACCCCCTGCGTTTGCCCCTGGGTCACTTTGAAAACCTTTTGCTGTCACTGTATATATTTGGAGTGTTTTAATGAAGATTACACGCTTATCACTATTATTGAGTAAAGGCCAGTACACACGGGAAGATGTGTGCTGAGCGATCTAGCACAGACAGCTCAGCACACAACTCTCCCCCCGCTCAGCACACAGCGCAATTTGTGCTGAGCGAGGTGAGGGGAAGGCGGGGGGGGGGGGGGGGGGGAGCGATCTACTAAATTGTTTGTTGCTATCTTGTACCAGCGATAGCAACGCACGGGGCCACGCATCGCTATTGCTATGGAGCACACACGGAGAGATCTGTGATTAACGTCTAAGCAATCTAGTCATATTGCTTAGAAAAAAAGCACAATTCTCTCCCTGTGTACTCCCTTTATGTAATTTAAATTGTACACACACACATACATATATACATATACACACAATTATATAGGAGCATGTAACCTTCAGTTAATAACTGCCAGTTATTTTAGGTATCTGAATATAATAAATATTATAGTTGCTTACATTCCCAGATGCATATTTTATATTGCTACCACATTTATTATAATATTTTTTTCATTCAAGTTTACATGACTATCACTGCTTTCAATAAGCAATATTAATGATAAGATGAAACAATTTTCACTAAAATCTTCTGAAACAGATCATAACTTGCAAACAGATGCATTAGTTTGAATAGACCTGGATTAATGTGTAGCGACAGCCTTGCTTGCACGAAGGTTCTTCAACAACAGCATCAATAATAAGATTTTAAACCTACCGGTAAATCTTTTTCTCGTAGTCCGTAGAGGATGCTGGGGACTCCGTAAGGACCATGGGGATAGACGGGCTCCGCAGGAGACATGGGCACTTTAAGAAAGACTTTAGATCTGGTGTGCACTGGCTCCTCCCTCTATGCCCCTCCTCCAGACCTCAGTTAGAGAAACTGTGCCCAGAGGAGACGGACTGTACGAGGAAAGGATTTTTGTTAATCCAAGGGCAAGATTCATACCAGCCACACCAATCGCACCGTATAACTTGTGATATACTATCCAGTTAACAGTATGAAAACGACATAGCATCAGTCCAAGACCGATGAGACTATAACATAACCCTTATTTAAGCAATAACTATATACAAGTCTTGCAGAAGTAGTCCGCACTTGGAACGGGCGCCCAGCATCCTCTACGGACTACGAGAAAAAGATTTACCGGTAGGTTTAAAATCTTATTTTCTCTTACGTCCTAGAGGATGCTGGGGACTCCGTAAGGACCATGGGGATTATACCAAAGCTCCCAACGGGAGGGAGAGTGCGGATGACTCTGCAGCACCGATTGAGCAAACAGGAGGTCCTCCTCAGCCAGGGTATCAAACTTATAGAACTTTGCAAAGGAGTTTGAACCCGACCAAGTAGTAGCTCGGCACAGCTGTAGCGCTGAGACCCCTCGGGCAGCCGCCCAAGAAGAGCCCACCTTCCTAGTGGAATGGGCCTTGACCGATTTAGGTAACGGCAATCCCGCCGTAGAATGCGCCTGCTGAATCGTGTTACAGATCCAGCGAGCAATAGTCTACTTTGAAGCAGGGGCACCAATCTTGTTGGTTGCATACATGACAAACAGTGCTTCTGTTTTTCTGACTGTAGCCGATCTGGCCACGTAAATTTTCAAAGCCCTGACCACATCAAGGGACTCACGATCCTCCAAGTCACGCATAGCCACAGGCACCACAATAGATCATATGAAAGGATGAAACCACTTTTGGCAGGAATTGAGGACTGGTCCGCAATTCCGCTCTATCCATATGGAAAACCAGATAGGGGCTTTTATGTGATAAAGCCGCTAATTCCGACACTCGCCTAGCCGAAGCCAAGGCTAATAACATGACCACCTTCCAAGTGAGATTTTTCAACTCCACCATTTTAAGTGGTTCAAACCAGTGTGATTTAATGAAACTTAACACCACATTAAGGTCCCAAGGCGTTACCGGAGGTACAAAAGGAGGTTGAATATGCAGTACTCCCTTCACAAAAGTTTGTACTTCAGGGAGAGAGGCCAATTCCTTTTGAAAGAAAATGGATAAGGCCGAAATCTGAACCTTAATAGATCCTAATTTTAGGCCGAAATTCACTCCAGTTTGCAGGAAGTGAAGGAAACGGCCCAGATGGAATTCTTCCGTAGGAGCATTCCTGGCCTCACACCAAGAAACATATTTTCGCCATATACGGTGACAATGTTTAGATGTCATGTCCTTCCTAGCCTTTATTAGCATAGGAATGACCTCATCCAGAATACCCTTATCCGCTAGGATCCGGCGTTCAACCGCCATGCCGTCCAACGCAGCCGCGGTAAGTCTTGGAATAGACAGGGCCCCTGTTGCAACAGGTCCTGTCTTAGAGGAAGAGGCCACAGATCTTCTGTGAGCATTTCCTGCAGATCCGGATATCAGGTCCTTCGTGGCCAATCTGGAACAATGAGGATTGTTCTCACTCCTCTTTTTCTTACTATTCTCAACACCTTGGGTATGAGAGGAAGAGGGAGAAATACATAGACCGACTGGAACACCCACTGTGTCACTAGGGCATCTACAGCTACTGCCTGAGGGTCTCTTGACCTGGTGCAATACCTCTGTAGCTTCTTGTTGAGGCAGGACGCCATCATGTCTATCTGTGGCAGTTCCCACTGACTTGCAATCTGTGCGAAGGCTTCCTAAAGAAGTCCTCTCTTGGATGCAGGTCGTGTTTGCTGAGGAAGTCTGCTTCTCAGTTGTCCACTCCCGGAATGAACTGCTGAAAATACGCTTACATGATTTTCCGCCCAGCGGAGAATCCTGGTGGCTTCTGCCAATTCCACTCTGCTCTTTGTACCGCCTTGGCGGTTTACATGAGCCACTGCGGTGATGTTGTCTGACTGGATCAGAACCGGTAGGTCGCGAACCAATGTTTCCGCTTGCCGAAGGGCGTTGTATATGGCCCTCAGCTCCAAGTTTTTTGACTTGACCCAAAGACCTTGGAAGTTTCTTGCCTGTGTGACTGCTTCCCCACCTCGGAGGCTCGCGTCCGTGGCTACCAGAATCCAGTCCTGGATGGCGAACCTGCGACCCTGCAGAAGGTGAGCACTCTGCAGCCACCATAGGAGAGACACCCTGGTCCTAGGGGACAGGGTGATTAACTGATGCATCTGTAGATGTGATCCGGACCACTTGTCCCGTAGATCCCATTGGAAAGTCCTCGCATGGAACCTGCCGAAGGGAATGGCCCCGTAAGATGCCACCATCTTTCCCAGGACCCGAGTGCAATGATGCACTGACACCTGTTTTGGCTTTAATAGGTTTTTTTACCAGTCATTAGTTCCTGGGCCTTCTCTATCGGAAGATGAACCCATTTCTGGTCCGTATTCAGAATCATACCCAAGAAGGGCAGACGAGTCATAGGAACCAACTGTGACTTCGGGATATTGAGAATCCAGCCGAGTTGCTGTGACACCTTCAGCGAAAGTGACACGCTGTTCAACAACTGCTCTTTTGATCTCGCCCTTAATAGGAGATCGTCCAAGTATGGGATAATTGTGACTCCTTGCTTGCGTAGGAGCACCATCATTTCCGCCAATTACCCTGAAATTGGTAATGACAATACTGTATCGTAATTCTCAGGTACGCCTGATGGGGTGGAAAAATGGGAACATGAAGGTATGCAGCCTTTATGTCTAGATACACCATAAAATCCCCCCCTTCCAGGCTGGCGATGATCGCTCTGAGCGATTCCACCTTGAATTTGAACCTTTTCAAGTATAGGTTCAGAGATTTTAATTTTAAAATAAGTCTGACCGAACCGTCCGGTTTCGGGACTACAGCCAAGGTTGAGTAATATCCCCTTCCTTGTTGAAGGAGGGGAACCTTGAGCACCACCTGTTGGAGATACAATGTATGAATTGTATTTAATATTATCTCCCTTACTGGGGGAGAAGCCGGTAGGGTCGATAAGGAAAACCGGCGAGGAGGCACCTCTTCGAATTCCAGCTTGTAACCCTGAGAAACAATTTCTTTTGCTCAGGGATCCACCTGTGAGTGAACTCAGATGTGGCTGAAGAGTCGAATACGTGCTCCCACTGGGGCGGACTCCCTTAGCGGAGCCCCAGCATCATGCAGTGGATTTAGTAGAGGCCGGGGAGGACTTCTGTTCCTGGGAACTAGCTGTGCCCTGCGCCCTTACCTCTGGCAAGAAAGGACGCTCCTCGTATTTTCTTGTTTTTCTGCGACCGAAAGGACTGCATTTGATAATGTCGTGCTTTCTTAGGCTGTGAGGGAATATAAGGCAAAAGATCAGATTTACCAGCTATAGCTGTGGAGACCAGGTCCGAGAGCCCTTCTCCACACAATTCCTCACCCTTGTAAGGTAAAACCTCCATATGCCTCTTTTAGTCGGCATCACCTGTCCATTGCATGTTCCACAGGACACGTCTAGCAGAAATCGACATAGCGTTGACTCTAGAAACCAGTAGACCAATGTCTCTTTGAGCATGTCTTATATATAAGACAGCATCTTTTATATATCCTAGGGTCAATAACATGGCATCCTTATCTAGGGTTTCAATCTCCGCTGATAAGGTATCTGTCCACGCTGCTACAGCGCTATAAAGTAGTGTACCAGAATGTGTGTAAATGGACTTCAAAGTACTTTTCTGCATGCTATCTGCAGGATCCCTGAGGGTAGCTGTATCTTGGTATGTCAGCGCTACCTTTTGGGTAAACGTGTCAACGCCTTGTCCACCCTAGGGGAGGATTCCCATCGTATCCTGGCCCTAGCAGGGAAAGTATACGCCATGAGAATTCTTTTGTGAAACTGCAGTTTCTTGTCTGGAGATTCCCTCTCTTTTTCACACAATTCATTTGGTTCATAAGAGGGGGGAAATGTTATCTCAGCTTTCTTCCCCTTAAACATGTGTACCCTCGTGTCACAAACAGATGGGTCATCAGTGATATGCAAAACATCTTTTATTACAATAATCATATATTGAATACTTTTCTGCCAGTTTTGGCTGTAACTTTGCATCATCGTAGTCGACACTGGAGTCAGACTCCGTGTCGGTATCAGTGTCTATTATTTTGGATAGTGGGCGTTTTGAGACTCTGAAGGTCCCTGCGACATAGGGACAGACATGGGTAGATTCCCTGTCTGTTCTCTAATCTTTTGTGCAATAAATTTACCTCAGCACTTAATTCCACATATCCAGTCAGGTGTCGGCTTTGTCGACGGAGACACCACACACACACATTTGCTCCATCTCCTCCTTAGAAGAGCCTTTTACCTCAGACATGTCGACACACACGTACCGACACACACCACACTCAGGGAATCCTCATATCTGAAGACAGTTCCCCCACAAGGCCCTTTGGAGAGACAGAGAGAGACTATGCCAGCACACACCCAGCGCCAATACCCCAGGAAAAAACACCCAGTAGCGCTGTAATACTATTATTAGCTGCCAATTATGTGCCCCCCCCCCCTATTTTCTGAAACCCCCGTTCACCGTGGATAAGCAGGGGAGAGTCCGGGGAGCTTCCTCTCAGCTGTGCTGTGGAGAAAATGGCGCTGGTGAGTGCTGAGGGAGAAGCCCCGCCCCCTCGGTGGCGGGCTTCTGCCCCTCTTAAATATAATAAAAACTGGCGGGGGCTCTTTATATATACAGTGCCTAGCTGTATATATATCTCTTTTGCCAGAAATGAGGTTTATATTGCTGCCCAGGGCGCCCCCCCACCCCCTGCGCCCTGCACCCTTACAGTGACTGCCTTGTGTGAGGTGTGTGGGAGCAATGGCGCACAGCTGCACTGCTGTGCGTTACCTCAGTGAAGATCATGAAGTCTTCTGCCGCCTCTGAAGCCTTCTTTTCTTCTCATACTCACCCGGCTTCTATCTTCCGGCTCTGTGAGGAGGACGGCGGCGCGGCTCCGGGACGAACTCCAGGGTGAGACCTGTGTTCTGACTTCCTCTGGAGCTAATGGTGTCCACTAGCCTAAGAAGCAGAGCCTTGAAATTCACAGAAGTAGGTCTGCTTCTCTCCCCTCAGTCCCTCGATGCAGGGAGTCTGTTGCCAGCAGGCTCCCTGAAAATAAAAAACCTAACAAATATACTTTCTGTCAGAAAGCTCAGGATAGCTCTCTGAAAAGCACCCAGTCTCCACTGGGCACAGTATCAAACTGAGGTCTGGAGGAGGGGCATAGAGGGAGGAGCCAGTGCACACCAGATCTAAAGTCTTTCTTAAAGTGCCCATGTCTCCTGCGGAGCCCGTCTATCCCCATGGTCCTTACGGAGTCCCCAGCATCCTCTAGGACGTAAGAGAAATTCTACTTTAAAATTACATTCTATGCATGCTCAGTCAAACATCAATTTTGGTATAGGATAGCTTTGCAAAGTAGGATTCTAAAATGGAAATGAAAAAAGTTGTCAAAAGAAGTATACCGTAAGTTGGATAATCATCAATGGGGGGTATGAAAAAGGGGAGGGGATAAAAAGTAGTGTGAAAGGAGACAAAAGCAACAATAAAGAAAGTAATAATATTGGTCAAATTAAAAATGAAGATACTACAATAAACTTTTTTGTTTTAAAACACAAAATATTTGTGTTGCATATTTAAGTTTAAAAGCATATTCAAAAAGTTTACTTAGTTGGGCAACACCTACGTGCACCTATGGTGTGTCTTTATTTTACAAAGTACAGTTTGTAACTGCTTGATAATGAATTAGGTGCTTACTGTATGTGATAGGCGACTGTACTTTAATCACTTAGCCGGATAATATGTTTTCCCCAAAAAATCTTCGCATTTGATGTATTTTTTCATGATTGAATTAGGTTAAGAACATTCATTTAAAACATTTCCAGTATGATTTTAATAAAAATAAAATTGGTTTTAAACATCGGTAATAACATTGATGACCTATATATATATATATATATATATATATATATTGTGTACAAAAAAAGTGCAGATAGCGCTACAACCTAAATATTCTACAACCAGATATCCCCAAATGGGAGATTGTGAATTACAAGTGAAACAATAAATAATTTAAAAAAACAAATAATTTAAGAAACACTCCCAAATCAAATGGTGTATAGCAACCAGATTTCAAAAAAAGTCCAATTCCCAGGGGAACTTTGTTTTCAAAATTGTTCTAGTGGTAAATCAGTTGCGCCTTCAGTGTTTGTGAATTATTCATTACAAATCCTTAGATGACAGTTAAAATGTGCTTACCAGACATACGTAGAACAGTCGCCTTATATGAAGTGTCTTTGCATCGGGATGTCCCTTACTCGTACTGACTCTCCGGTTCAATTCGTCCAGGTGTTGGTGTGGAGTTTGTACGTATATGCAAGACAATGTATCAGTAAACTGCTCTTAGAAAGTGACAAAGTGCTGCTTTGTGCAAAATTTTGCAATAAGAGTGAATATGTGCAGAAAAGTGCTAAAGTGCTTGTTCAAAAATAAATATGGATGAAATAAGGTATATATGTTGCTGACAGTGTGCTAGTCCCCTTTTTTCTTAGGTAATGTGCTTAGATACCATTTATTAAGGGTGCAACACCGTATATCTCAGTGATTCAGAGGAGATCAAAAAGGAAATGTTTATACAAAGCACTTACATATAGAATTGCACTAAATTGAATGATGCTGCCGTCATTCCGTCATCAGACTTATGTGCCTTAAAAAAGTCCCATACGGGAAGGAAGAGCCTCTGATAGTGTAGTATTATTTAAAAAACATTTTAATAATACAAAAAATTACAGAAAAACATATAGATGGACTCGTACAATTTAAAAATACATATGAGCTTATCTGTTAATTCCTCAGATAGGAGCGGAGTGCTGGTAGGTGCCCAACGCGTTTCGTCCCTTAGTTCATCTCTGGGACTTCCTCAGGGGTTAATGGTGGTCTGCCCTGCATCCCCACACCTTATATTCACTACTGGCTATGTCAAATTACCATAGAAAAGGTTGCGCTTGTCTCCGGCGTGTGTAGCGCTACTGCGCATGTGCGGGATTTTTTGAGTGCCGCGAGACTCCGGCCGCCGTTTGCTTAGAACTACAAGTTCAGGTTCTCACTGCGCATGCGTGCCCACGGCTGGTGCGCATGCGCACGGGGGAGCCTGCCGCAATATTACAGCAGTCTAACCCCGAACTCTGAAAGACAGGGAGGGATGCGCCTGTGTACAGCGGCGCATATCTATATGCTGAGAGTCTCCCAGTATAATAGTAGTTATATATTGGAAGATTGAAATAAAATAAAATATATATAAAAACTTTTGGGAGATAGACTTCCTACAGGAAACTGGACAAGGATCCTACGGAATTTTTCGTGTCAGATTTAAGAACTGTTTTGGTGGAGGGCTTGAGAGCAGGATTCATAAATAAAGACGAATTCCAGTACATGATTACAAATAACCCCATCATCCCTATATTCTATTTCCTCCCTAAGATTCACAAACATATCACCAAACCGCCAGGCCGCCCCATAGTTGCTGGCATCGACTCAGTCACGGCCAACATTTCGGAGTATGTGGAAGTGTTCCTCCATAAATATGTCACAAATCTAGAGTCGTACGTAAAGGATACCACAGCGATACTAAATGATCTGAAGGACATAAAATGGGAGGATGATTTCCTATGGGTAACCATAGATGTTCAATCTCTCTACACGTCAATAGAACACGCAAAAGGGATTGAATCGTGTAGAGAATTTATGCAACGCGATCCAAACTTGGAAGAAGGCCATAAGGATTTTATTTGTCTTTTAATTATTCTTATCCTCACTCATAACTATTTTAAATTTCTTAACTGATTTTACCTACAGATCTGCGGGACCACAATGGGTACGGTTTTTGCTCCCAGTTTCGACAATCTACATATGGGGTGCTGGGAGAAAGACCAAATATACAAGTGCAATGAGTACCACTCCAACATCATCATATACCGTAGGTACATAGATGACATTCTGCTGATCTGGAAAGGGAACCAAGAATCCTTTATTGACTTTTTTAAATCCATTTCTGTGAACAATTTTAATTTAACCTTCACATACAAAGCACATAAGGTAGAAATAGAATACCTGGATCTAATACTCACATCGGAAGGCACGAAAATAATAACCAAGAACTACATTAAAGCAGTAGACAAAAACAGTTACCTTCATTTCAACAGCGGTCATCTGGAGAAGTGGAAAACCAATATTCCCTTCTCACAATTCTGCAGACTGAAGAGAAACTGTACAAGGGATGAAGATTTTCAAACCCAGCTCGACACATACTCACACAGGTTTTTGGACAGAGGCTATCCTCAGAAAACAATCAGCAAAGCAAAAGAAAAAACAAACGCAACACAGAGAGAAGATTTGTTAAGGTATAAAACCAAAGAAGAAGGTGACCACCAACTGAAATTTCATTACTACCTTTAATGCTGGAGAGAAAAAGATTGAGGGAGCATTGAAAAGACACTGGCACATCCTTAAGATGGATAAGGTCCTTAACCCCATACTACCGGAACGACCCAGAACCATATATAGGAAAGCTAGAAATTTGAAAGATATTCTAGCACCCAGCCTACTAAGACCAACATTAACGGAAACAACTGGCCCATGGCTTTAATCGACCGGATTTTTTAAATGCAACCATTGCTGCATTTGTAAATATTAGTGATGAGCGGGTTCGGTTTCTCCGAAACCGAACCCCCCCCGAACTTCACCTTTTTTACACGGGTCCGAGGCAGGTTAGAACCTGCCCGCCTTGCTCGGCTAACCCGAGCGCGCCGAACGTCATCATCCCGCTGTCGGATTCTCGCGAGATTCGGATTCTATATAAGCAGCCGCGCGTCGCCGCCATTTTCACTCGTGCATTGGAGATGATAGGGAGAGGACGTGGCTGGCGTCCTCTCCATTTATTGTAGAAGTTGATTGGTTTACTTTATTTCTTATTTGTGGGGAGGATTGGGGAGCAGCTGTTAGGAGGAGTACACTGCAGAGTTTTGCTGATAAGTGACCACCAGTTTTTATCCGTTCTCTGCCTGAAAAAAACGCTCCATACCATATCTGTGCTCAGTATGCTGCATGATATATCTGTGCTGAGTGCTCACACTGCTTAATTGTGGGGACTGGGGAGCAGCTATAGCAGGAGTACAGTGCAGAGTTTTGCTGACAGTGACCACCAGTATACGTTGTCTGCCTGAAAAACACTCCATATCTGTGCTCACAGTGTGCTGCTTTATTGTGGGGACTGGGGACCACCAGTATAATTAATATTATATAGGAGTAGTACAGTGCAGAGTGCACTGCTGTACCTACCTCTGTGTCGTCACTCGTCATCCATTAAGTATACTATCCATCTGCATTGTATACCTGTGGTGCATTTTAGACTAGTTTAGCAGTTTGCTGACAGTGTCCACCAGTATACTATATATAGCAGTACGGTAGGCCACTGCTGTGTACCTACCTCTGTGTCGTCACTCGTCATCCATTAAGTATACTATCCATCTACATTCTATACCTGTGGTGCATTTTAGACAGTTTTGCAGTTTGCTGACAGTGTCCACCAGTATACTATATATAGCAGTACGGTAGGCCACTGCTGTGTACCTACCTCTGTGTCATCACTCGTCATCCATTAAGTATACTATCCATCTACATTCTATACCTGTGGTGCATTTTAGACAGTTTTGCAGTTTGCTGACAGTGTCCACCAGTATACTATATATAGCAGTACGGTAGGCCACTGCTGTGTACCTACCTCTGTGTCGTCACTCATCATCCATTAAGTATACTATCCATCTACATTCTATACCTGTGGTGCATTTTAGACAGTTTTGCAATTTGCTGACAGTGTCCACCAGTATACTATATATAGCAGTACGGTAGGCCACTGCTGTGTACCTACCTCTGTGTCATCACTCGTCATCCATTAAGTATACTATCCATCTACATTCTATACCTGTGGTGCATTTTAGACAGTTTTGCAGTTTGCTGACAGTGTCCACCAGTATACTATATATAGCAGTACGGTAGGCCACTGCTGTGTACCTACCTCTGTGTCGTCACTCGTCATCCATTAAGTATACTATCCATCTACATTCTATACCTGTGGTGCATTTTAGACTAGTTTAGCAGTCTGCTGACAGTGTCCACCAGTATACTATATATAGCAGTACGGTAGGCCACTGCTGTGTACCTACCTCTGTGTCGTCACTCGTCATCCATTAAGTATACTATCCATCTACATTCTATAGCTGTGGTGCATTTTAGACAGTTTTGCAGTTTGCTGACAGTGTCCACCAGTATACTATATATAGCAGTACGGTAGGCCACTGCTGTGTACCTACCTCTGTGTCATCACTCATCATCCATTAAGTATACTATCCATCTACATTCTATACCTGTGGTGCATTTTAGACAGTTTTGCAGTTTGATGACAGTGTCCACCAGTATACTATATATAGCAGTACGGTAGGCCACTGCTGTGTACCTACCTCTGTGTTGTCACTCATCATCCATTAAGTATACTATCCATCTACATTCTATATATATATTCTATATAATTCCACACATTAAAAAATGGAGAACAAAAATGTGGAGGTTAAAGGGAAAGATCAATATCCACTTCCACCTCGTACTGAAGCTGCAGCCACTAGTCATGGCCGAGACGATGAAATGCCATCAACGTCGTCTGCCAAGGCCATAGTAGAGAGCATGTAAAATCCAAAACACAAAAGTTCAGTAAAATGACCCAAAAATCAAAATTAAAAGCGTCTGAGGAGAAGCGTAAACTTGCCAATATGCCATTTACGACACGGAGTGGTAAGGAACGGCTGAGGCCCTGGCCTATGTTCATGGCTAGTGGTTCAGCTTCAAATGAGGATGGAAGCACTCATCCTCTCGCTAGAAAAAAGAAAAGACTTAAGCTGGCAAAAGCACAGCAAAGAACTGTGCGTTCTTCAAAATCACAAATCCCCAAGGAGAGTCCAATTGTGTCGGTTGCGATGCCTGACCTTCCCAACACTGGACGGGAAGAGCTTGCGCCTTCCACCATTTGCACGCCCCCTGCAAGTGCTGGAAGGAGCACCCGCAGTCCAGTTCCTGATAGTCAAATTGAAGATGTCACTGTTGAAGTACACCAGGATGAGGATATGGGTGTTGCTGGCGCTGGGGAGGAAATTGACAAGGAGGATTCTGATGGTGAGGTGGTTTGTTTAAGTCAGGCACCCGGGGAGACACCTGTTGTCCGTGGGAGGAATATGGCCCTTGACATGCCTGGTCAAAATACAAAAAAAATCAGCTCTTCGGTGTGGAATTATTTCAACACAAATGCGGACAACAGGTGTCAAGCCGTGTGTTGCCTTTGTCAAGCTGTAATAAGTAGGGGTAAGGACGTTAACCACCTCGGAACATCCTCCCTTATACGTCACCTGCAGTGCATTCATCATAAGTCAGTGACAAGTTCAAAAACTTTGGGTGACAGCAGAAGCAGTCCACTGACCACTAAATCCCTTCCTCTTGTAACCAAGCTCCTGCAAACCACACCACCAACTCCCTCAGTGTCAATTTCCTCCTTACCCAGGAAAGCCAATAGTCCTGCAGGCCATGTCACTGTCAAGTCTGACGAGTCCTCTCCTGCCTGGGATTCCTCCAATGCATCCTTGAGTGTAACGCCTACTGCTGCTGGCACTGCTGTTGTTGCTGCTGGGAGTCGATCGTCATCCCAGAGGGGAAGTCGGAAGACCACTTGTACTACTTCCACCAAGCAATTGACTGTCCAACAGTCCTTTGCGAGGAAGATGAAATATCACAGCAGTCATCCTGCTGCAAAGCGGATAACTGGGCCTTGGCAGCCTGGGCGGTGAGAAACGTGGTTCCGGTATCCATCGTTAATTCAGAGCCAACTAGAGACTCGATTGAGGTACTGTGTCCCCGGTACCAAATACCATCTAGGTTCCATTTCTCTAGGCAGGCGATACCGAAAATGTACACAGACCTCAGAAAAAGACTCACCAGTGTCCTAAAAAATGCAGTTGTACCCAATGTCTACTTAACCACGGACATGTGGACAAGTGGAGCAGGGCAGACTCAGGACTATATGACTGTGACAGCCCACTGGGTAGATGTATTGCCTCCCGCAGCAAGAACAGCAGCGGCGGCACCAGTAGCAGCATCTCGCAAACGCCAACTCGTTCCTAGGCAGGCTACGCTTTGTATCACCGCTTTCCAGAATAGGCACACAGCTGAAAACCTCTTACGGCAACTGAGGAAGATCATCGCAGAATGGCTTACCCCAATTGGACTCTCCTGGGGATTTGTGACATCGGACAACGCCAGCAATATTGTGCGTGCATTACATCTGGGCAAATTCCATCACGTCCCATGTTTTGCACATACCTTGAATTTGGTGGAGCAGAATTATTTAAAAAACGACAGGGGCGTGCAAGAGATGCTGTCGGTGGCCCGAAGAATTGCGGGCCACTTTCGGCATTCAGGCACCGCGTACAGAAGACTGGAGCACCACCAAACATTCCTGAACCTGCCCTGCCATCATCTGAAGCAAGAGGTGGTAACGAGGTGGAATTCAACCCTCTATATGCTTCAGAGGATGGAGGAGCAGCAAAAGGCCATTCAAGCCTATACATCTGGCCACGATATAGGCAAAGGAGGTGGAATGCACCTGACTCAAGCGCAGTGGAGAATGATTTCAACGTTGTGCAAGGTTCTGCAACCCTTTGAACTTGCCACACGTGAAGTCAGTTCAGACACTGCCAGCCTGAGTCAGGTCATTCCCCTCATCAGGCTTTTGCAGAAGAAGCTGGAGACGTTGAAGGAGGAGCTAAAACAGAGCGATTCCGCTAGGCATGTGGGACTTGTGGATGGAGCCCTTACTTCACTTAACCAGGATTCACGGGTGGTCAATCTGTTGAAATCAGAGCACTACATTTTGGCCACCGTGCTCGATCCTAGATTTAAAACCTACGTTGTATCTCTCTTTCCAGCAGACATAAGTCTGCAGAGGTTCAAAGACCTGCTGGTGAGAAAATTGTCAAGTCAAGCGGAACGTGACCCGTCACCATCTCCTCCTTCACATTCTCCCGCAACTGGGGGTGCGAGGAAAAGGCTAAGAATTCCGAGCCCACCCGCTGGCGGTGATGCAGGGCAGTCTGGAGCGAGTGCTGACATCTGGTCCGGACTGAAGGACCTGGCAACGATTACTGACATGTCGTCTACTGTCACTGCATATTATTCTCTCACCATTGAAAGAATGGTGGAGGATTATATGAGTGACCACATCCAAGTAGGCACATCAGACAGTCCGTACGTATACTGGCAGGAAAAAGAGGCAATTTGGAGGCCCTTGCAGAAACTGGCTTTATTCTACCTAAGTTGCCCTCCCTCCAGTGTGTACTCCGAAAGAGTGTTTAGTGCAGCCGCTCACCTTGTCAGCAATCGGCGTACGAGGTTACTTCCAGAAAATGTGGAGAAGATGATGTTCATTAAAATGAATTATAATCAATTCCTCCGTGGAGACATTCACCAGCAGCAATTGCCTCCAGAAAGTACACGGGGACCTGAGATGGTGGATTCCAGTGGGGACGAATTAATAATCTGTGAGGAGGGGGATGTACACAGTGAAAGGGGTGAGGAATCGGAGGATGATGATGAGGTGGACATCTTGCCTCTGTAGAGCCAGTTTGTGCAAGGAGAGATTGATTGCTTCTTTTTTGGTGGGGGCACAAACCAACCAGTCATTTCAGTCACAGTCGTGTGGCAGACCCTGTCACTGAAATGATGGGTTCGTTAAAGTGTGCATGTCCTGTTTATACAACATAAGGGTGGGTGGGAGGGCCCAAGGACAATTCCATCTTGCACCTCTTTTTTCTTTCATTTTTCTTTGCATCATGTGCTGTTTGGGGACAATTTTTTGGAAGGGCCATCCTGTCTTGATTGACACTGCAGTGCCACTCCTAGATGGGCCAGGTGTTTGTGTCGGCCACTTGTGTCGCTTAGCTTAGTCACACAGCCACCTTGGTGCGCCTCTTTTTTTCTTTGCATCATGTGCTGTTTGGGGACAATTTTTTGGAAGGGCCATCCTGTCTTGATTGACACTGCAGTGCCACTCCTAGATGGGCCAGGTGTTTGTGTCGGCCACTTGTGTCGCTTAGCTTAGTCACACAGCCACCTTGGTGCGCCTCTTTTTTTCTTTGCATCATGTGCTGTTTGGGGAGTTTTTTTTTTTTTTTGAAGGGCCATCCTGCCTGACACTGCAGTGCGACTCCTAGATGGGCCAGGTGTTTGTGTCGGCCACTTGTGTCGCTTAGCTTAGTCACACAGCCACCTTGGTGCGCCTCTTTTTTTCTTTGCATCATGTGCTGTTTGGGGAGTATTTTTTTGAAGGGCCATCCTGCCTGACACTGCAGTGCCACTCCTAGATGGGCCAGGTGTTTGTGTCGGCCACTTGTGTTGCTTAGCTTAGTCACACAGCCACCTTGGTGCGCCTCTTTTTTTCTTTGCATCATGTGCTGTTTGGGGAGTTTTTTTTTTTTGAAGGGCCATCCTGCCTGACACTGCAGTGCCACTCCTAGATGGGCCAGATGTTTGTGTCGGCCACTTGTGTCGCTTAGCTTAGTCACACAGCCACCTTGGTGCGCCTCTTTTTTTCTTTGCATCATGTGCTGTTTGGGGAGTATTTTTTTGAAGGGCCATCCTGCCTGACACTGCAGTGCCACTCCTAGATGGGCCAGGTGTTTGTGTCGGCCACTTGTGTCGCTTAGCTTAGCCATCCAGCGACCTCGGTGCAAATTTTAGGACTAAAAATAATATTGTGAGGTGTTCAGAATAGACTGGAAATGAGTGGAAATTATGGTTATTGAGGTTAATAATACTATGGGATCAAAATGACCCCCAAATTCTATGATTTAAGCTGTTTTTTAGGGTTTTTTGAAAAAAACACTCGAATCCAAAACACACCCGAATCCAACAAAAAATAATTCTAATCCGGATCAAATAACATTCAAAGCCATCGAACATATCAAAATAGGACAAAGGGGCGGAGACAGAGATAAGAGACTTGCACAGAGAGAGATGTTCTGGATTCAGACACTCGGAACGATGATGCCAGATGGTCTCAATGAACACTATGAACTTACCCCTTTTCTGTAAGCCCCCCCCCCCCCTTTTTTCTCATCCATGCCTTTTATGAAATTGCCTTCTTCCTCTGGTGCAAATTTTTCAGAGGTTTTTATATGTATATATATATTTTATATTTTTTTATAGATATTACATTCTTTGAAAAATCTATACATTTTAGAGGTCTACTGTTACAAGCTTTTTAGTATGGGTCCACATTTATACATATTTTATATACATTTTTTATATTTCTATATTTCTATATTTCTATTTATATTTATATATTTATATATGCGTTTTTCGTGCTCTGCCTTTTTATTATTACTACTATTGCAGAAATTTCCCCCCTTTTTTGTTTGTGGCTAACGCGCACGGTGCTCCAATATCCACTACATGTAGCCGTCATGTATGGAATCCAATATTGGAGCGCCTGATGCTTCCCTTGGTAACAATCAAGAAAGTTCCTGAACCACACTTTAAGTGTGAATCTGTTATCTTTCAAATGTAATTAACATGCAATTACTCACTGTGTCACTGAACAGTTAACAATGTTGCTTTATACTTTATAGAAACCATATTACATATTCTGGTACATTGCTTCATAGTTGCACAAATGATTGCAACATGCTATATCCCTCGTGAATTAACCTTATGGTGACGTGACCTGCATTACCTGACACCTGCATTTTATATATATTTTATTTTATTTCAATCTTCCAATATATAACTACTATTATACTGGGAGACTCTCAGCATATAGATATGCGCCGCTGTACACAGGCGCATCCCTCCCTGTCTTTCAGAGTTCGGGGTTAGACTGCTGTAATATCGTGGCAGGCTCCCCCGTGCGCATGCGCACCAGCCGTGGGCACGCATGCGCAGTGAGAACCTGAACTTGTAGTTCTAAGCAAACGGCGGCCGGAGTCTCGCGGCACTCAAAAAATCCCGCAGTAGCGCTACACGCGCCGGAGACGAGCGCAACCTTTTCTATGGTAATTTGACATAGCCAGTAGTGAATATAAGGTGTGGGGATGCAGGGCAGACCACCATTAACCCCTGAGGAAGTCCCAGAGATGAACTAAGGGACGAAACGCGTTGGGCACCTACCAGCACTCCGCTCCTATCTGAGGAATTAACAGATAAGCTCATATGTATTTTTAAATTGTACGAGTCCATCTATATGTTTTTCTGTCATTTTTTGTATTATTAAAATGTTTTTTAAATAATACTACACTATCAGAGGCTTTTCCTTCCCGTATGGGACTTTTTTAAGGCACATAAGTCTGATGACGGAATGACGGCAGCATCATTCAATTTAGTGCAATTCTATATGTAAGTGCTTTGTATAAACATTTCCTTTTTGATCTCCTCTGAATCACTGAGATATACGGTGTTGCACCCTTAATAAATGGTATCTAAGCACATTACCTAAGAAAAAAGGGGACTAGCACACTGTCAGCAACATATATACCTTATTTCATCCATATTTATTTTTGAACTAGCACTTTAGCACTTTTCTGCACATATTCACTCTTATTGCAAAATTTTGCACAAAGCATCACTTTGTCACTTTCTAAGAGCAGTTTACTGATACATTGTCTTGCATATACGTACAAACTCCACACCAACACCTGGACGAATTGAACCGGAGAGTCAGTACGAGTAAGGGATATCCCGATGCAAAGACACTTCATATAAGGCAACTGTTCTACGTATGTCTGGTACGCACATTTTAACTGTCATCTAAGGATTTGTAATGAATTATTCACAAACACTGAAGGCGCAACTGATTTACCACTAGAATATATATATATATATATATATATATATATATATATATATACACAGTATATACAGGTTGAGTATCCCTTATCCAAAATTAAAAATCCCACATTTTTGGGTCCCCTACTGAGATAATGACATATATATGTGTATGTGTATCTATAGATATATTATATAGATATATACCATAATATACAGATATATGTGTCATTATATCAGTAGGGGAACCTTAATTTATATAGGACCAGACCCGGATTTCCCACAAGGCAACGTAGGCACGCGCCTAGGGCCCCGTGGGTACCAATAGGCCCTTGGTCAGGCCCCATGAAGAAATTCAGCCTGTCCCAAACATTCCCAGAGCAGCACTGCGCAACTAACGCATGACGTCATGACGTCACGTGGACTCGACCATACCCCGGAGTCCTATTGTCTGCACTGTGCATGTTAATTACTTGCAATATATGTGTAATTTCAGGCAGTCCTGCTCACTTCCCCCATACCATAAACAATCAATCTTATAGTATACTTAAAAAAAAAAGTGAGGGGGCCTGTCTGCCTGTATGAAAGCCATGTGCCACGCAGCCCGAGAGAGATAACCCCACCATGCTCTGTGGTCATAACTCATCACCATCGTTACATGTCATAGACACTAAGCATGGCACAGTCACACACATTAATGTGAATATACCCTAACACACTACACCACCAGCTCTTTGTGTCAACACCACAGCCCACACTCCAGAAGCCACCTCACAGCGACCTTCTAATCCCTAGCACTTTTTCAGATCAGAATTGTGTGTTGTATGTAAGGAGTACCGGGGAGAGGGCCATCAACCTTTATAGTAGAGGGAAAAACTTAGGGGTAGGGTATTAGGGTTAATTTAGAGTTTTGTATTAGGGTCAGTATGCGGGTGGGGTTAGGGTATTAGGTTTAGTTTGGGATGCAGTCAGGATCCCACCTGTCGGGATCCCGGCAGTCAGATTACCGAACCCGGAATCCTGACACTATTCAGAATGCCGACACCGGCATCCGGAATAGGTAGACATCCCGGCGCCAGAATCCCGACAGCCAGGATGCCGAAGGTCCTCACACCATGCCGCTGAGGAGGTAAGCCGCGGGTGGGGGGTGGGAGGTTAGGTTAGGCACTTGCGGGGGAAGGTTAGGGTTAGGCACTAAAGGGGAGGTTAGGTTTATTCAGCGGGTAGGGAGGGTTAGGGTTAGGGGGGTAGGGGAGAGGGTAGAGCACCCCATACTGTCTTTTTTGCGGTCGGGATCCCAACCCCGATATTTTGAACGTCGGTATCCCGCCCACTGGCTTCCCATACTGATCCCTTTAGTTTTGGGGTTTGGGTTAGAGATAGTGTATTCGGGTAGTGCAGGGTTTAGCTGATTGGTTTTGGGGTTAGGATATTAGCGTTATGGGTAGGGTGATGTTTGGGGATAGGGGGGAATTAAGGTAAGGATGCTATGCTATTACAGATCTAAATATCTTTGCAAAGATTCAGGCCCAGGCCCAGAGTATACAGTTTTCATCTGCTGTGTAAGCTGGAATTGCAGTCTCATTTAAACACTCATCTATACACCTAGATACCATCCAGCCCAAGAAATACTAGGTCCTGAACCAATAATCCTGAGAATGCAGAATATCGACTTGTAATGACTAGTGACAATTTTGTTAAGCGATGTTCTTTCATAAGATGAGAAATGTTTGGAGACACAAAATGGTTTCATCCACTGTATGAGGGTAGTTGGCTTATTTTAAATGTGACACTGGTTTCAAATCTTCTTCCAACATACTTAGGGCCTGATTCAGATTTGTATGGAATGCAGAAGTTCATGCAACTGAGGAATTATTGGTAGTCTGTGCACGGGCCGCGATCGCACTACATATGCTCCATGGTACTTTTCTGATGCCGCTCGCAACCAGTAATGAAAATATAGTGCTATGGATTGTTGAAAGAGGGGGACCCCAAACCGGTATCTTGCTTAGGGCCCCATGAGGTCTAAATCCGGTTCTGTATAGGACCATTGCGACTGTATATTTTCCCAGAAGCTGCTCCTCTCTGCAGTGTCGGGTGGTCACACAGAAGGTAAGGGGCTGCTTTTTTAACATTTACTCGGCGGTTGCTAATCTCTGCAGCCAAGCAGTGCAGGGTGCTGCCCAATCAGCAGTGATCAACACCACAACAGGCCCTGGGGGAAAAGGAACCAGCAAGTGGAAAGATTGTGTGGCCCCCTGATAGTGGAAGCTGCTGGAAGAATCTCTTCCAGCAGCCCTGTGCAGTGGGCTGTCTGACTGGTTGCATCTGATGTGACTATGCCAAGCAAGTGGCTAAGTATTTAAGATTTCAAACCATTGGCAGTTGTCACAGAGAAAGAAAAAGGAAAAAAAAGATCTGCAAGGGTAATAGAAAAAGCCTGCACAGATATGCAATAAGCCTGTTCTTTACGCCATGTACCCACTAACGCAAGTTTTTACCACAGACTATGCATTGCAAATTTGCTGCACTCTATGCTGCAAGTGTATGTTTTATTACAATTTATTTGCTTTACATACTGTAACTAAAGTATATGCATTTGCTTTACGCACTCATCTGGGCTTCCTCTGTAGTGTTGCAGACAGGTACACAATAGAAGTGCTCTGAAAACAAGAGGGTGCGTTTCCTCAGCAGGTGTTTGACGGTGGGGATAGTAAGTAGTGATGAGCACCGGAAATTTTTCGGGTTTTGTGTTTTGGTTTTGGGTTCGGTTCCGCGGCCGTATTTTGGGTTCGAACGCGTTTTGGCAAAACCTCACCGAATTTTTTTTGTCGGATTCGGGTGTGTTTTGGATTCGGGTGTTTTTTTCAAAAAACCCTAAAAAACAGCTTAAATCATAGAATTTGGGGGTCATTTTGATCCCAAAGTATTATTAACCTCAATAACCATAATTTCCACTCATTTTCAGTCTATTCTGAACACCTCACACCTCACAATATTATTTTTAGTCCTAAAATTTGCACCGAGGTCGCTGGATGACTAAGCTCAGCGACCCAAGTGGCCGACACAAACACCTGGCCCATCTAGGAGTGGCACTGCAGTGTCATGCAGGATGGCCCTTCCAAAAAACACCCCCCAAACAGCACATGACGCAAAGAAGAAAAAAAAGAGGCGCAATGAGGTAGCTGTGTGAGTAAGCTAAGCGACCCTAGTGGCCGACACAAACACCTGGCCCATCTAGGAGTGGCACTGCAGTGTCACGCAGGATGGCCCTTCCAAAAAACACCCCCCAAACAGCACATGACGCAAAGAAAAAAAGAGGCGCAATGAGGTAGCTGTGTGACTAAGATAAGCGACCCAAGTGGCCGACACAAACACCTGGCCCATCTAGGAGTGACACTGCAGTGTCACGCAGGATGGCCCTTCCAAAAACTACTCCCCAAACAGCACATGACGCAAAGAAAAATGAAAGAAAAAAGAGGTGCAAGATGGAATTGTCCTTGGGCCCTCCCACCCACCCTTATGTTGTATAAACAGGACATGCACACTTTAACCAACCCATCATTTCAGTGACAGGGTCTGCCACACGACTGTGACTGAAATGACGGGTTGGTTTGGACCCCCACCAAAAAAGAAGCAATTAATCTCTCCTTGCACAAACTGGCTCTACAGAGGCAAGATGTCCACCTCATCATCATCCTCCGATATATCACCGTGTACATCCCCCTCCTCACAGATTATCAATTCGTCCCCACTGGAATCCACCATCTCAGCTCCCTGTGTACTTTGTGGAGGCAATTGCTGCTGGTGAATGTCTCCACTGAGGAATTGATTATAATTCATTTTAATGAACATCATCTTCTCCACATTTTCTGGATGTAACCTCGTACGCCGATTGCTGACAAGGTGAGCGGCGGCACTAAACACTCTTTCGGAGTACACACTTGTGGGAGGGCAACTTAGGTAGAATAAAGCCAGTTTGTGCAAGGGCCTCCAAATTGCCTCTTTTTCCTGCCAGTATAAGTACGGACTGTCTGACGTGCCTACTTGGATGCGGTCACTCATATAATCCTCCACCATTCTTTCAATGGGGAGAGAATCATATGCAGTGACAGTAGACGACATGTCCGTAATCGTTGTCAGGTCCTTCAGTCCGGACCAGATGTCAGCATCAGCAGTCGCTCCAGACTGCCCTGCATCACCGCCAGCGGGTGGGCTCGGAATTCTGAGCCTTTTCCTCGCACCCCCAGTTGCGGGAGAATGTGAAGGAGGAGATGTTGACAGGTCGCGTTCCGCTTGACTTGACAATTTTCTCACCAGCAGTTCTTTGAACCCCAGCAGACTTGTGTCTGCCGGAAAGAGAGATCCAAGGTAGGTTTTAAATCTAGGATCGAGCACGGTGGCCAAAATGTAGTGCTCTGATTTCAACAGATTGACCACCCGTGAATCCTTGTTAAGCGAATTAAGGGCTCCATCCACAAGTCCCACATGCCTAGCGGAATCGCTCTGTGTTAGCTCCTCCTTCAATGTCTCCAGCTTCTTCTGCAAAAGCCTGATGAGGGGAATGACCTGACTCAGGCTGACAGTGTCTGAACTGACTTCACGTGTGGCAAGTTCAAAAGGTTGCAGAACCTTGCACAACGTTGAAATCATTCTCCACTGCGCTTGAGACAGGTGCATTCCACCTCCTATATCGTGCTCAGTTGTATAGGCTTGAATGGCCTTTTGCTGCTCCTCCAACCTCTGAAGCATATAGAGGGTTGAATTCCACCTCGTTACCACTTCTTGCTTCAGATGATGGCAGGGCAGGTTCAGGCGTTTTTGGTGGTGCTCCAGTCTTCTGTACGTGGTGCCTGTACGCCGAAAGTGTGCCGCAATTCTTCGGGCCACCGACAGCATCTCTTGCACGCCCCTGTCGTTTTTTAAATAATTCTGCACCACCAAATTCAAGGTATGTGCAAAACATGGGACGTGCTGGAATTTGCCCAGATTTAATGCACACACAATATTGCTGGCGTTGTCCGATGCCACAAATCCACAGGAGAGTCCAATTGGGGTAAGCCATTCTGCGATGATCTTCCTCAGTTGCCGTAAGAGGTTTTCAGCTGTGTGCGTATTCTGGAAAGCGGTGATACAAAGCGTAGCCTGCCTAGGAAAGAGTTGGCGTTTGCGAGATGCTGCTACTGGTGCCGCCGCTGCTGTTCTTGCGGCGGGAGTCAATACATCTACCCAGTGGGCTGTCACAGTCATATAGTCCTGAGTCTGCCCTGCTCCACTTGTCCACATGTCCGTGGTTAAGTGGACATTGGGTACAACTGCATTTTTTAGGACACTGGTGAGTCTTTTTCTGAGGTCTGTGTACATTTTCGGTATCGCCTGCCTAAAGAAATGGAACCTAGATGGTATTTGGTACCGGGGACACAGTACCTCCAACAAGTCTCTAGTTGGCTCTGCAGTAATGATGGATACCGGAACCACGTTTCTCACCGCCCAGGATGCCAAGGCCTCAGTTATCCGCTTTGCAGCAGGATGACTGCTGTGATATTTCATCTTCCTCGCAAAGGACTGTTGGACAGTCAATTGCTTGGTGGAAGTAGTACAAGTGGTCTTACGACTTCCCCTCTGGGTTGACCATCGACTCCCAGCAGCAACAACAGCAGCGCCAGCAGCAGTAGGCGTTACACGCAAGGATGCATCGGAGGAATCCCAGGCAGGAGAGGACTCGTCAGAATTGCCAGTGACATGGCCTGCAGGACTATTGGCATTCCTGGGGAAGGAGGAAATTGACACTGAGGGAGTTGGTGGGGTGGTTTGCGTGAGCTTGGTTACAAGAGGAAGGGATTTAGTGGTCAGTGGACTGCTTCCGCTGTCGCCCAAAGTTTTTGAACTTGTCACTGACTTATGATGAATGCGCTGCAGGTGACGTATAAGAGAGGATGTTCCGAGGTGGTTAATGTCCTTACCCCTACTTATTACAGCTTGACAAAGGCAACACACGGCTTGACAAATGTTGTCCGCATTTCTGTTGAAATACTTCCACACCGAAGAGCTGATTTTTTTGGTATTTTCACCAGGCATGTCAATGGCCATATTCCTCCCACAGACAACAGGTGTCTCCCCGGGTGCCTGACTTAAACAAACCACCTCACCATCAGAATCCTCCTGGTCAATTTTCTCCCCAGCGCCAGCAACACCCATATCCTCCTCATCCTGGTGTACTTCAACAGTGACATCTTCAATCTGACTATCAGGAACTGGACTGCGGGTGCTCCTTCCAGCACTTGCAGGGGGCGTGCAAATGGTGGAAGGCGCATGCTCTTCATGTCCAGTGTTGGGAAGGTCAGGCATCGCAACCGACACAATTGGACTCTCCTTGTGGATTTGTGATTTCGAAGAACGCACAGTTCTTTGCTGTGCTTTTGCCAGCTTAAGTCTTTTCATTTTTCTAGCGAGAGGCTGAGTGCTTCCATCCTCATGTGAAGCTGAACCACTAGCCATGAACATAGGCCAGGGCCTCAGCCGTTCCTTGCCACTCCGTGTGGTAAATGTCATATTGGCAAGTTTACGCTTCTCCTCCGACGATTTTATTTTAGATTTTTGAGTCCTTTTTTTACTGATATTTGGTGTTTTGGATTTTACATGCTCTGTACTATGACATTGGGCATCGGCCTTGGCAGACGACGTTGATGGCATTTCATCGTCTCGGCCATGACTAGTGGCAGCAGCTTCAGCACGAGTTGGAAGTGGATCTTGATCTTTCCCTATTTTTGGAACCTCAACATTTTTGTTCTCCATATTTTAATAGGCACAACTAAAAGGCACCTCAGGTAAACAATGGAGATGGATGGATACTAGTATACTTATGGATGACGAGCGACTGCCGACACAGAGGTAGCTACAGCCGTGGACTACCGTACTGCATCTGCTAGTATAGACTGGATGATAATGATATAAAAAATATATATATATATCACTACTGCAGGACAGGTATATATTGTATAATGACGGACCTGCTGGACACTGTCAGCACTGCAGACTCCTAAACTACTAGTATGAAGAAGACAGAAAAAAAAAACCCCACCACAGGTAGGTATACAATTATGGATGAGCGACTGCCAGTGCCGACACAGAGGTAGCTACAGCCGTGGACTACCGTACTGCGTCTGCTAGTATAGACTGGATGATAATGATATAAAAAATATATATATATATCACTACTGCAGGACAGGTATATATTGTATAATGACGGACCTGCTGGACACTGTCAGCACTGCAGACTCCTAAACTACTAGTATGAAGAAGATAGAAAAAAAAAACCACCACAGGTAGGTATACAATTATGGACGAGCGACTGCCGACACAGAGGTAGCTACAGCCGTGGACTACCGTACTGCGTCTGCTAGTATAGACTGGATGATAATGATATAAAAAATATATATATATCACTACTGCAGGACAGGTATATATTGTATAATGACGGACCTGCTGGACACTGTCAGCACTGCAGACTCCTAAACTACTAGTATGAAGAAGATAGAAAAAAAAAAAAACACCACAGGTAGGTATACAATTATGGACGAGCGACTGCCGACACAGAGGTAACTACAGCAGTGGACTACCGTACTGCGTCTGCTAGTATAGACTGGATGATAATGATATAAAAAATATATATATATCACTACTGCAGGACAGGTATATATTGTATAATGACGGACCTGCTGGACACTGTCAGCACTGCAGACTCCTAAACTACTAGTATGAAGAAGATAGAAAAAAAAAAAACCACCACAGGTAGGTATACAATTATGGACGAGCGACTGCCAGTGCCGACACAGAGGTAGCTACAGCCGTGGACTACCGTACTGCGTCTGCTAGTATAGACTGGATGATAATGATATAAAAAATATATATATATCACTACTGCAGGACAGGTATATATTGTATAATGACGGACCTGCTGGACACTGTCAGCACTGCAGACTCCTAAACTACTAGTATGAAGAAGATAGAAAAAAAAAAAAAACACCACAGGTAGGTATACAATTATGGACGAGCGACTGCCGACACAGAGGTAACTACAGCAGTGGACTACCGTACTGCGTCTGCTAGTATAGACTGGATGATAATGATATAAAAAATATATATATATCACTACTGCAGGACAGGTATATATTGTATAATGACGGACCTGCTGGACACTGTCAGCACTGCAGACTCCTAAACTACTAGTATGAAGAAGATAGAAAAAAAAAAAACCACCACAGGTAGGTATACAATTATGGACGAGCGACTGCCAGTGCCGACACAGAGGTAGCTACAGCCGTGGACTACCGTACTGCGTCTGCTAGTATAGACTGGATGATAATGATATAAAAAAAATATATATATCACTACTGCAGGACAGGTATATATTATATAATGACGGACCTGCTGGACACTGTCAGCACTGCAGACTCCTAAACTACTAGTATGAAGAAGATAGAAAAAAAAAACACCACAGGTAGGTATACAATTATGGACGAGCGACTGCCAGTGCCGACACAGAGGTAGCTACAGCCGTGGACTACCGTACTGCGTCTGCTAGTATAGACTGGATGATAATGATATAAAAAATATATATATATCACTACTGCAGGACAGGTATATATTATATAATGACGGACCTGCTGGACACTGTCAGCACTGCAGACTCCTAAACTACTAGTATGAAGAAGATAGAAGAAAAAAAAACACCACAGGTAGGTATACAATTATGGACGAGCGACTGCCGACACAGAGGTAGCTACAGCCGTGGACTACCGTACTGCGTCTGCTAGTATAGACTGGATGATAATGATATAAAAAATATATATATATCACTACTGCAGGACAGGTATATATTGTATAATGACGGACCTGCTGGACACTGTCAGCACTGCAGACTCCTAAACTACTAGTATGAAGAAGATAGAAAAAAAAAACTACCACAGGTAGGTATACAATTATGGACGAGCGACTGCCAGTGCCGACACAGAGGTAGCTACAGCCGTGGACTACCGTACTGCGTCTGCTAGTATAGACTGGATGATAATGATATAAAAAATATATATATATCACTACTGCAGGACAGGTATATATTATATAATGACGGACCTGCTGGACACTGTCAGCACTGCAGACTCCTAAACTACTAGTATGAAGAAGATAGAAAAAAAAACACCACAGGTAGGTATACAATTATGGACGAGCGACTGCCAGTGCCGACACAGAGGTAGCTACAGCCGTGGACTACCGTACTGCGTCTGCTAGTATAGACTGGATGATAATGATATAAAAAATATATATATATCACTACTGCAGGACAGGTATATATTATATAATGACGGACCTGCTGGACACTGTCAGCACTGCAGACTCCTAAACTACTAGTATGAAGAAGATAGAAAAAAAAAAAAAACACCACAGGTAGGTATACAATTATGGACGAGCGACTGCCGACACAGAGGTAGCTACAGCCGTGGACTACCGTACTGCGTCTGCTAGTATAGACTGGATGATAATGATATAAAAAATATATATATATATCACTACTGCAGGACAGGTATATATTATATAATGACGGACCTGCTGGACACTGTCAGCACTGCAGACTCCTAAACTACTAGTATGAAGAAGATAGAAATATAATGAATGACGGACCTGCTGGACACTGTCAGCAGAATGCGTTTATAGAATTAAAAAAAAAAACACCACACGAGTGTTTAACTTTTTCAGGCAGACAATATACTGGTGGTCACTGCTGGTCAGTCACACTGGCACTCTGGCAGCAAAAGTGTGCACTATTAAATATGTACTCCTGCTATAACTGCTCCCCAGTCTCCCCCACAATTAAGCTGTGTGAGCAGTGAGCACTACTCAGCACAGTCAGATATACATAGATGATATTATCATGCAGCACACTGAGGCTGAGCACAGATATGGTATGTGACTGTGTATCATTTTTTTTCAGGCAGAGAACGGATTATATTAAATAATAAATAAAACTGGTGGTCACTAGTATAACTATCAGCAAAACTCTGCACTCTCTGAGTACTCCTAATGCTCCAGTAAATCAAGTGTCTCACTCTCTATCTAAACGGAGAGGACGCCAGCCACGTCCTCTCCCTATCAATCTCAATGCACGTGTGAAAATGGCGGCGACGCGCGGCTCCTTATATAGAATCCGAGTCTCGCGATAGAATACGAGCCTCGCGAGAATCCGACAGCGGGATGATGACGTTCGGGCGCGCTCGGGTTAGCCGAGCAAGGCGGGAAGAGCCGAGTCTGCCTCTGACCCGTGTAAAAAGCGTGAAGTTCGGGGGGGTTCGGTTTCCGAGAAACCGAACCCGCTCATCACTAATAGTAAGTCCGCAATATAACAAGAAACACTGAATTGCAGTTATTGAAACAGCTCTTGTGTAAATAAAAATACTGTACATTGTAACATATAACCAGATGGAATGGATTACTCGCTTATTTAATACATTCAAACAGTGGCGTAACTAGGGGGCTGCAGCCACTGCGATCGCTTGGAGGCGCGCAGGGCTGCGGGGGCACCCCCCTCCGCCACTGATTGTGCTGTTTTGGGAAGGATGACACGGAGGGCACAGTGCGCGCCTCTCCTGTGTGTCCCTCCTGGGGCTCCAGCGCCAGCCGCGTGTCTATTAAATGAAGTGCCCATTCGTGAGCTCTGATTGGCTCACGAACCGGCACTTCATTTAATAGACACGCCGCTGCCGCCGGGGACCCAGGAGGGACACACAGGAGAGGCGCCCAATGTGCCCTCCGTGTCCTCCTTCACAAGACGCACAGCCACGGGGAAGCCTGGGGGGGGGTGTACCTGGCACTGGGGAGCATATTTGGCACCAGGGAAGGGCATATTTGGCACTGGGGGAGCATATTTGGCACCGGGGGAGCATATTTGGCACATGGGGGCATGTTTGGCCCTAGGGGTAGCATGTTTGGCACTGGGGGGGCATATTTGGCATGGGGGGAGCATATTTGGCACTGGGGGAGCATATTTGGCACTGGTGGGTATATGTGTGCTCGGCACTGGGGGGGGGACATACTGTATTTGGAACTGGGGGTATATGTGTACCTGGCACTGGGGGGGCATATGTGTACCTGGCCCTGTGGGGGAATATTTGGCACTGGGGGCATATGTGGCACTGGGAGCACAGCCCTAGCAACAAGCATTACCCCCTGGTTACAAGCACAACACCCAGCTCATGAAATCCCTGGTAACAAGCATTACCCCCTAGCAACGAGCATGACAACCAGTGCATGAAACCCCTGGCACTGTATATTACCCCCTGGCAACAAGCTTTAACCCAGCACATGATACCTCTGGCAACAAGCATAACACCTACCGCATGAAACCCCTGGCAATGAGCATGACACCCTGAGCATGAAAACCCCTGGCACTGTGCATGGAACCAAGAGCATGAAACCCCTGTCAACGAGCAGGTAATTTAAAAGTAATTAGAAGCCTTACTGTAGGACTTAATGTGTAATGGGCATTGCGGTGTGTGTGGCATAATGTATCACGGACATTGCGGTGTGTGTCATAATGTGTCACAGGCATTACGGTGTGTGGCATACTATATCACGGGCATTGCGGTATGTGGCTTAGGGTATAACGAGCATTGCGGTATGCGTCACAGGCATTACGGTGTGGTATACTATATCACGGGCATTGTGGTATGTGGTATAATGTCTCAGGGGCATTGCAGTGTGTGGCATAATGTATAACGGCATTGCGGTATGTGGCATAGGGTATAATGGGCATTGCAGTATGTGTCATGGGCATTACGGTGTGTGGTATACTATATCACGGGCATTGTGGTATGTGGTATAATGTCTCAGGGTCATTGCAGTGTGTGGCATAATGTATCACGGACATTGCAGTGTGTGGCATAATGTATCACGGACATTGCAATGCGTGCCATAACGTGTCACAGGCATTACATTGTGTGGCATAATGTGTCAGAGGCATTATGGTGTGTGGCATATTGTGTCATGGGCATTATTGTGTGTGGCATAATGTCTAAGGGCCATTGCAGTATGTGGCATAATGTATACCGGGCATTACTATAAGGAGGACAAATGACAAATAATGTAAGGTGCATGAATCAGGATTATTTTTTTTCCTGTGGTGGCCAACGTCTGCATGCAGGTTGCAAAACTGGGGTATAAGGTAGTCTTTTCCAGCAATGTCATGCCCCTTTATGCAAAGCCACGCCCATTTCAGCAAGGGCACGCCCTTTTTTGCGGCGCGCGCACATTCATCACTTTACTAATGCCAATTATTGGGGGGGGAGGGGATGGGGGGCGCCAGAGAATGTTTTGGCTTGGGGGAGAAAAATTTCTAGTTACGCCACTGCATTCAAATGCAGACATATAAATAGAAGTAAAAAGGCAATGATAATATAATAAAATGTAACACCCACAAATACGGTGCCGGAAACTTAAACTAATTGTGGGGTGCTAATATGAATTAGGTTTGGGTAATCAGAGCGGCAGACCTGCTTTACCCCTCAGACACAATGACGACACACATATACAGTATTCAATTTCATTTTATTATTAAATAATAAGGGTAATAGTAATAGCATTGTTCAGTAACTGATAACCAACAACCTCAATTATCGCAGGTAAATTGCGGGAACAGGTGAGCAAGCTGGAGTCTCTATAAAGCATAGTCTCGTTTAACCAGCATGGACACTTAAGTAGGTATATTGCAGGAACAGGTGAGCAAGCTGGCGTCTCTATAAAGCACAGTCTCATAACCAGCGTTGGCAAATAAGCAGGTATATTGTGTGAACAGATGAGCAAGCTGGCGTCTCTATAAAGCACAGTCTTGTATAACCAGCGTTGGACACTTAAGCAGGTACATTGCAGGAACAGGTGAGCAAGCTGACGTCTCTATAAAGCACAGTCTCTTTTAACCAGCATTGACACAAAAGCAGGTATATTGCCGGAACAGGTGAGCAAGCGGGCATCTCTATAAAGCACAGTCTTGTATAACCAGCGTTGACACAGAAGCAAGTATATTGCGGGAACAGGTGAGCAAGCTGGAGTCTCTATAAAGCATAGTCTCGTTTAACCAGCATGGACACTTAAGTAGGTATATTGCAGGAACAGGTGAGCAAGCTGGCGTCTCTATAAAGCACAGTCTCATAACCAGCGTTGGCAAATAAGCAGGTATATTGTGTGAACAGATGAGCAAGCTGGCGTCTCTATAAAGCACAGTCTTGTATAACCAGCGTTGGACACTTAAGCAGGTACATTGCAGGAACAGGTGAGCAAGCTGACGTCTCTATAAAGCACAGTCTCTTTTAACCAGCATTGACACAAAAGCAGGTATATTGCCGGGACAGGTGAGCAAGTGGGCATCTCTATAAAGCACAGTCTCGTATAACCAGCGTTGACACAGAAGCAAGTATATTGCGGGAACAGGTGAGCAAGCTGGCGTCTCTATAAAGCACAGTCTCTTTAACCAGTGTTGACACAGAAGCAAGTATATTGCGGGAACAGGTGAGCAAGCTGGTGTCTCTATAAAGCACCGTCTCATATAACCAGCGTGGACACTTAAGCAGGTATATTGCGGGAACAGGTGAGCAAGCTGGTGTCTCTATAAAGCACAGTCTCATAACCAGCGTTGGCAAATAAGCAGGTAAATTGCGTGAACAGTTGAGCAAGCTGGTGTCTCTATAAAGCACAGTCTCTTTAACCAGCATTCCTTAATAGCAGATAAATGCATTAACATCAACTTTTACACTGCTGGGCGGAGCTTGCATAAATTAACCATAAGTAGCAGCATTTCTTAATAGCAGATAAATGCATTAACATCAACTTTTACACTGCTGGGCGGAGCTTGCATTAATGAACCATAAGTACCAGCATTCCTTAATAGCAGATAAATGCATTGACATTAACTTTAGGTAAGGGCACCATTAATTTAAGGGAGCCTACCCCTATTCTTCAGTATGCAGAGGCACCAGCACTTTAGGTAGCCATCCCCTAAACCCTCTAAACCTGCAGGGCACAGCAGTAATGAGGGAAGCCTACCCCCTTGTTCCAATATGTTTCCCAATTGCAGAATTAAGCAGTGTGGTGGGAACGGTGGGAACACAACTAAAGGGGAGACTACCCCCTTTTGAACAGTATGCAGGGGCACTGAGGTAATGAGGGGAGCTTACCCCCTCCATTTCTTGTCCTGCGGTCTCTATGAAATAAGGGGAGCCTATCCCCATTATAGAATATGTTCTGAGGTGCACTGATGAAGGGGAGCCTACCCCCTCATTAATTATGTCCTGTGGGGCACTGATGAAGGGGAGCCTACACCCTTTATTAAATTGTCCCCCATTGCAGAGTTTGGAAGCTGAAGGGGTTAACTATATGGGCAGAGTTTCTGGCAGCGGAAGGGTTACTGGGGCACCAGGGTCTCACCACCAGATGCGGCGCTTCTGCCACCTCCGATCGCCTTGGTCTTCGGCGCCACCCGGGATGCAGGGCACCGCACAGGGGATGCGCCCTTGAATCAGCTGCTGACACAGGATTTTTTTACTGCTCCGGTCCCGGTCTTCTCCTTACCGCTGGTCCACGCCGTCCTCTCACTGGTATCCAACCGCAGGTCCGTGCCGTCCTCTCTCACCGCTGGGGTCTTCTCCTTCTGCCGGCGTTGTCCTCTCAGCTCCAACAGCATCAACCTCCGCCACACAAGCCGGGGTCTTCTTCTTGCCGCAGGCTCCGGTCCGCGTCGTCCTTCTGAGCAGCCCAGGGTCCTCTCCTCCAAATGCGGTGCTCTCCAGTGATGCTGGGCGGGGTCCACGATAGGGTCTTCACAGCCGGGGTCATCCTCCGCGATGCCTGCGCGCTTCTCACCGACCCAGCGGACGCCCTTCTGCCGGTTCCAGGGGATGGATGTCATCACTGCTCTGCTGGACGGGCTGCGGTTCCTCCGGCCCAGCGCTCCAGTCTCTCGGCAGCGGCGGCTTTTCTCCGCGTTCCATCCCCGCTGGCACTGATGCGGCCAGCTCTTCTCCTGTGCAGCAGGGTCTCCGGTCCTCTTCAGTGCGACGATCTTTACTGTGTGGCAGGTGGCTCCTCTTCTTCTAAAGGCAGGTCAGCGCTATACATCCCGGCGGCGGCTCGGCTGATGCAGCAAGCAGACTTCAGCGAGGGACTCCTGGCGGCTACATCGTAACAGCTTCCCAGGTAATCTTTCCCATCCTCCAGGTCTCTCTTCTCCCGCGCTGGTGTCCTCCTTTTAAGGGGTCTCTCCTGGCAGCCCTCCCCTCTCCTGGTTCCTACAGCCCCAGCAACAGCCCGCCATGGGTTATTCTGCCCTGCAACCTAGGGGGCCAATCAGTGGGGGCCCAGTTTCCTGGGCTAAGTTGTTGCTGCCTACCCCTCTGCCTAGACTGACAGGGACAGACAAGTTCAGCCCATGTTCTACTCTGGGCTTTGTAGTTCCACAATGTAAATATAAAAAAAACAAGGGGGTCCCCATTTTTTAAATAACTTCAGGATATTACAAAAATTATATAGATTTCATACATAAATACCCCTTTCTGCTAGTCTCTAATATCTCATAATGATATGTCAGCAGCGTGCAGTAATTAGGCCTGTTCCTATTATAACCACCAGTTATAGTATGTGGCAATTCCTTGGAGAACTAAGTGTTGTACCCAGCTGTGTAATATTTACCACAATCGTATTTGTCATGAGGGGCCTTTATTAGCGGAGTTGCATTACGTACAGATTGTCGGATCCCTTGAAGCTGGTACAAAGGCAAGCTGGATGCGCCATGGTGACAGAAAACACAATTCAAAATTCCACAGTCCTTGTAAAGGAAAGCAATCCAGATGTCTAGTTCAGGCTGTTAGTGCTCAGCTGCAAGTCCCAATGGGCCTGAGAATTGAGGGTTGAAGGTACACCCGACACATTTCACTGGTGCCCCACAGCTTTAGCAAAAGTCTCATGAAGAAAACAATTGCGGTAAATATAACACAGCTGACACAGCACTTGTGTAATCCCCTGGTCCGCGGGTATGCTAGACGGTCTTGACTCCCAGCTAATGGTGCTCTGATACCTTGCTGTTACCAGCACCCCGTGACAGAGAGGCAAGCGTTAACACTTCCCTTTTGAAATGCAGACACAGACTGACACGTAACGTGTACAACGCGATTTTATTTATTATATCTATATTAACAGGATTGCAAATAAACAGTATTTTACACCCAGCGTGGACCCTACTAAAAGGGTATAATACAGAGACAGGTGAAAACAGGCTTGTTAAGGTTTCTCTACTGTAGTCTCAGGTAACCAGCGTTAGCATTAACAAGTGGCAGATAAGCAGAAAACAGGTGCACGGGTGAAACAGGCTGGCTATGGCTTCTCTACTATAGTCTCAGGTAACTAGCGTTAGCATTAACAAGTGGCAGATAAGCAGGAAACAGGTGCACGGGTGAAACAGGCTGGCTATGGCTTCTCTACTATAGTCTCAGGTAACTAGCGTTAGCATTAACAAGTGGCAGATAAGAAACAGGCTGGTTATGGCTGGAGGAGCTTGTATAAGAGAACTATAGATACCAGCATAACTCAATTGCAGATAAGTACATTCACATTAGCTTTTAAACTGCTGGGCGGAGCTTGCATAAGAGAACTATAGATACCAGCATAACTCAATTGCAGATAAGTACATTCACATTAGCTTTTAAACATCTGGGTGGAGCTTGCATGAGAGAACTATAGATACCAGCATAACTCAATTGCAGATAAGTACTTGGGATATAGGCACATATTTGCTCAATAGCTCTAACGGAGTGGACCCCTATCGCTAACAGAAGGGGGTAACTACCCTCTATTAATAGAACAATATGATGGGGCCCTGAGAACTTAAAGGGAGCCTACCCCCTAAATAATATCCCCAAATGCAGAGTTACGCAGCGGAGGGCACAACAGGGGCAGAGTATGGCAGCGTAAGGGCGATCAGGGTCTCACCACCTGCTGCGGTGCTTCTGCCACCTCCGATCGGCTCCTGAATCTTCTGCGCCACCCGGGATGCAAAGCACCGCACCGGGGATGCACTCTTGTCCTGGGCTCCACGCTCCGTACACCTCCTCCCGACAGCCGGCGACATCTTCCGATCTCCGAAGGGGTCCTCTCGTCTCAGCCGCAGGCTCCGGTCTTCTCCAGGGGTCCTCGTTGGGGACTTCTGTTTGGGGTCATCCTGCGCCGTGCCTGCTCCTCCGTCCCGATGACCTGCGCTGCTCAGTCCGATTCCGGTCACGTTGTGGGGGAAAAGACCTGCGGCCCAGTCTTCTCCGGTCCTGGCTCCTGCCTCCACGCGGCTCCCGTGTCGGTGCTCCTCACTCCTGGTCCAGCAGTGTCACGGGCGGCTCTCTTCCTCCAGAGGTCCAGGCAGGCGGCCAAGTTGCTTCTCCCGGCGTCCCAGCTCCGGTCCAGGTAAGCGATGCCTTCTTGCTCCACAGGGCCACTTCTCTCTCCCTAAGGCGCTCCTCTTCACCCCGCAGGGCAGCATCTCCAGGTCCCGACTCTGTCCGCCCCGGGCAGCAACCTAATTTAAAGAGGCAGCCTTCTCCACTCCACCCACGGCCTCTCTCCTCACTGGATCCCCTCTCCGGCCCTTGCCCGCCCCAGGGTTCTTTTCCCCTGCAACTTCAGGGGTCCAATCAGCACGGGGCCCCATTTCCCGGGCTTGCCGTTGCTGAGGCAGGGAGAATGATTCTGGAGGGCTGGTGGCGCCAAACTCAGGGTTATTCTGCCCTGCAAACGCAGGGCTCTAATCGGTGCAGGTTCCATTTCCCGGGCTGGCTGTTGCTGAGGCAGGGAGGATTAATTATGGAAGGATGGTGATGCCAGTATCCCTCCCTTATCAGAGTTGTCTGGCATCTCATACACAGCCCCTGTTATCTTATGGCCTATTTGAGTCCAATAATTATAAAGGGCTCTATTAGCCGAAAGGGGCCCTACGTCAAAAAACAAAACAAAAAACTACCCACCGTTATGGGGTATTACATTCTTTCTCCCTAAAAATATACGTGTCCTCACGTATAACTGAGCCACTATAATACAAACTCTCCAAAATCCAGTTAACCGGTGCATTTACATATTTGACTTACATGACTATAGTTTAATATAACCTTGTTCTTTCCATTTCAAAATTCAACTGAACTTAATCTCTGTACCGTTGAGGGGGAATTCCTCTAGGGCTTCTTTCTGAACGTCTGAGCTCTACATTCTCATTTCTTTATTCAGAATCTATTGCAACGTCTATGGACTCATTCCCTAGTGTGGGACACCCAACTACCATGGGGAACCCATTAAACCACAGCATTTCCAACGGATTGCTATATTGCTGGTCAGCAGGGAGTCTTACCCTCTCTCTCACGGGAGCACCAGAGTCCAAGACATCCACAATGGGGGTGGTGCAGAGGCGCAGACGATTCCGATGAACTGTCTTTTGCTGAACTCCATCTGTAATCACATATGTTGGTAACTCAGGGTTTGGTCTTTCGGAGATCAGGTAGGGGACCTCCTCCCACCATGAGTCCAATTTGCTGCGGCGGGCATTCTTCCTAAGCCACACCTGATCGCCCACCTGCAGAGGTTCAGCAAAAGCCCGCTTGTTGTAGCAGCTTTCCTGTTTGTAGCGAACATCCTCCATTTGCCGTTTAACTAACGTTTTGGCTTCTTTGATCCGTTTTTGGTGTTCTTTTACCCAATCTCCCCTGGGCTGGTAGACGTTGTCAGTTGCTGTGGGTATGTCCAACTGTAAGTCGGCAGGAAGCCTCCCTTGTCGTCCAAACATTAAATAATAAGGGGTATACCCCGTGGAACAGTGTTCGGTGTTATTGTACAGAAACGTCAGCTCTGGTAACAGACTAGGCCAATCTAGTCGCCGCGGCAGCGGAATAGCCCGTAGCATATTTATCAGGGTCTGGTTTATCTTTTCACATAGACCATTGCACTGGGGATGGTATGCCGTTGTCCTCATTTTATGACACTGGTAGAGCCCACACAATTCCACAAATAGCTGAGATTCGAACGCCGTCCCGTGATCTGTTAAAATCTGTTTCGGGTAGCCATATGGTTGAACAGAGTGTTTCCAGAAGGTGACAGCTGTAGTCTTCGCTGACAGGTCCTTCACCGGGACTGCGACAACAAATTTTGTGTAATGGTCTATGATGGTCAGGGCATATCTACTGCGACTAGCTTCCAACTTGACATGATCCAGCGCCTCCAGCTCCAAAGGCCGGGTACTCACGATGGGATGAAGAGCAGCTCTCTGTTTTTGGTCAGGAATCTTCTTCAGGTTACAGTACTGACATGACTGGCACCATTTTTCCAGATCCTCCCGCAGACCTATCCAGTAAAAGCGTGCTCTTATGGTGTTTTCTGGCACCCAAAATGTTCTGACTCATCATGATATTTCCTCAGGATACGAGGTGCATGGGTTCGTGGAATCACAATTTGCAGGGTAGAGTGATGAGTCTTTGGATGGATGTATTGACGCCGAAGGAGTTTTCCCTGAATTTTAAATTTTCTTCTCTGTCTCCAAAGTTTCACCAGTTCCGGGTCAGTCTCCTGTCGCCGGTCTCGGGTAAGTCCTTGTTCGGAGTTAAGTAGCTGTATTAATTCTTGAATGATAGGACTTTCTTCTTGGACCACTTGCCACTTTCGGCCTTCCAAGTGCCGTTCTGGTTGACCACCTCCTATATCATGTGCAGAATCCCTAGGCATCACAATTAGTTGTTGTTGACTATCCCTTCCGGCGATAGGGGGTAACTCGACTTCTTCCCAGATATCTTCCTCTTTATTCTCCAGCTGCAACGGTAGCCGGGACAAAGCGTCAGCATTGTCATGCTGCCTCCCCTTGTGATATTTGATCGAGAAGTTGAAATTTGCTAACCTCGAACACCACCTCTGTTCTAGGGCTCCCAACCGTGCTGTCTGCAAGTCAGCAAGAGGGTTGTTATCTGTGAAGACTGTAAATTTGGAGGCTGACAAATAATTTTTGACTTTTGCAGTGACGGCCCATACAACGGCAAGAAGCTCTAACTTGAAAGCACTGTAATTACTATCGTTATGCTCGGTTTTAGTTAATCCCCAGCTGGCGTACACGATCACCCTTTCTTGGTTTCCTTGAACTTGGGACAGGACTGCTCCCAACCCGATAGCTGGCATCGGTATATAGGTGAAAGGGGTGCTCATAATTTAGGTAGGCCAAAAGTGGAGTGCTCGTCAGGGCCGACTTCAATGATTCGAACGAACGCTGTTGTATTTCTGTCCAAGGAATTGGTCCTTTCGGGGCTGAACGTGCTTTTGATACCCCACAAAGAAGGCCAAAGAGAAGTGAGCAAATTTTGGAGAAGTCCTGAATGAACCTGCGATAATATCCTGCAAAACCTAGGAACACACGGCCATCTTTCAGGGTTTTGGGAACCAGCCACTCTTGTACTGCCTGAATCTTATCCGGATTGGAGGAAATACCTTCGGGACTAACGATATGCCCAAGGTACTGTACGGATGTCTTCAAAAGATGACATTTAGATGGTTTCACCTTTAATCCGTACTTCGCCAGTTGTTGGAAAACTTCATGAATATGTCTTAGGTGCTCCTCATAAGAACGAGAAAAGATGATGATGTCATCCAGGTAGAGTAGATCCATGTCAATATTCTTATATCCTAAACAGTGTTCCATGACCCTTTGAAAAGTTCCTGGAGCGTTACACAATCCAAATGGCATCCTTACGGATTCATACAGACCGATAGGGGTGATAAAGGTGGTTTTCTCCCGATCCTCAGGTGCCACCGGTATCTGCCAGTATCCGCTAGTAAGGTCCAAGGTTGAGAAATATTTTGCCGAATTAAGTGCAGTCCACGTCTCCTCAATTCTGGGAAGTGGATATGCGTCTTTATGAGTTATGTTATTCAACCTGCGATAATCCACACAGAAACGTAGGGAACCATCTTTCTTCCGTACCAAAACCATTGGGGCTGCCCACAGGCTATAACTCTCTCTAATGACTCCTGACTTTTTCATGTCCTCCAACATTTTCTTGACGGGTTGATACATTGCTGGGGCTAGTGGCCGGTGTCGTTCCCTAATTGGCAGATTATTCCCCGTAGGAATCCAATGCTGGATAGTTTTTACACAGCCAAAGTCCTCGGGGATTTGACTGAAAGTTGCCTGATTCTCTTGGACCACCTTCAATATTCTGTTTCTGTGTTCTTCAGAAGTGTCTGGTGTGCCTATCTCGATATCTTTCCACCATGGCGAGTCATCCTTATCTTGTATATCCTCCACTAGCTGAGAGCTCAAATGCATATCTGAACCAGGCACGGGATAGATATTCTGAAAAGTCACATTGGTTAATGTAGCAACTGCCTGATTCCGATAAAGATAGATCGGGTGGTCAAACGGGTTGAGGAACCTAATGGGCAACTTCCCTTGTTTAACGTGCACTATGCTCTTAGCTACCAGGGCCTGTAAGGATGCTTTCCGGTAATCCGGTTCGACTAAGGCTTCGTAATCTCGTCCGCCAGGGCCGATCTTGCTTTTACACCACAATATGGTCTCAGAGTTGGGTTCCAACGTGACAGCATGGTGTTCGGCAATTCTTACTTTCCTCACATGCCCACTAGCACTGGTGAAGTTCTTTTGTGCTCGTAATGTTTTCATCACTTTTTTCGAAACTCCTTTTGTCCTGTGCTGAGCATACCTCCGCTTCTTTCCATAGAGCGTTTACTAATTCATTGGGGAAGTGTTGCAATACGTTCATTCCAAGTATCACTGCTGGCATCCCCTTCTCATCTACGTTGGTGTTGATACATCCTTGCTGGCGTAGACAGGTGTCACCTATCTGAATGTCACACTCCCAGTAACCACGGCAGGGGATTAGCTGACCATCGCTGGCCAACAAATTTAACCAGTTTGGAGGTGGTGGGATGATATCTACATCTTGCCAATGTTCTCGAAACTTATTCCATTGAATTGTTGTTACTTGTGATCCGGTATCCAACAAGGCCGAAATCTCTATTCCATTAATACATATGCCTAGACTGGGGCATTGTCCTCGGTACTTCATTCGGTTCATTTCTCTTCTGGGACCTAATTGTTGGAAGTCTCCCGAGGGTCGGTCCGCTGCCGAGTTTAAAGCCTCCGATCGACACTATCGCTCTATATGTCCGCTCTGTTGACACCTACGACAAATGGGTCGCCCCTGTTGATCGAATTGATCCATAGGGCGTCTTCCAAATTTAGTTGAAAATCTCCAATTATCCCCGAAGGACCTTTGTGCAGGTCTTCAATTTCCTTGCCGTTCCGTTCTCCAACTTCCTGAGTTTTCTTGTGATTGATCTTTCCATGCTTTAACTTCTCGAGCTAGCTCCGCAACTTGTTTGCTTAGCGCGTCAATGGTACTATTTGCAGTTGAAAGTTCATGTTGTGTGGTAGAAGTTACGTGTGGGCGGGGTGAGCATCCATGTTTGTCAGCGCTGGTTCCCAAGATTTTTATAGCAGTCTCTTTAAAGTCTAAAAAGTTTTCATCTGGTGCTTGATTCTGTAACAATTTGAGCTGGGACTTGGCACTTTCCTCTCTTATCCCCTCAATAAAATGGTCGATCAGGGTTTTGTCCACATCCCGGATTTCCTTGGTATCCATTTGTTGGATTGCTTTCAACGCTCCCTGCAGAATAAGAGCAAAAACGCGTACTGATTCCCATGTTGCTGTGTCCTAGAGTAAAACCGTGTCTTTAATTCAGGAAGGGATTTAATCTCGAATATCCGTGCCAATCTCTCAAAGACTTGATCCACCATTTTTTTCTCCTGGTCAGGCCATGAGATGACTTCTCAGAGCGGACCCCTTTAATTAATTCAATTTTGCTTTAAAGTCTTTGAAATTTTCAGTCCCTCTGATTTCCACTTCTCCAGAGTAACTAGGAAGCCAGGGTGCACTGAAATAGTAAGGCATGGTTATCGGGGTCAAAACGTTCGCCCCCTCCCGGGTGCTGCTACTGCTTGAAGCTGATGATTCTTTATCCATTGTGTCGGTGAGAACTGGCTTGCCAGAAGTCTCTGATACTGTTCAGGATGCCAGAAAAGTTAGATGTAATCCCCTGGTCCGCGGGTATGCTAGACGGTCTTGACTCCCAGCTAATGGTGCTCTGATAACTTGCTGTTACCAACACCCCGTGACAGAGAGGCAAGCGTTAACAGTTCCCTTTTGAAATGCAGACACAGACTGACACGTAACGTGTACAACACGATTTTATTTATTATATCTATATTAACAGGATTGAAAATAAACAGTATTTTACACCCAGCGTGGACCGTACTAAAAGGGTATAATACAGAGACAGGTGAAAACAGGCTTGTTAAGGTTTCTCTACTGTAGTCTCAGGTAACCAGCGTTAGCATTTACAAGTAGCAGGTAAGCAGGAAACAGGTGCACAAGTGAAACAGGCTGGCTATGGCTTCTCTACTATAGTTTCAGGTAACCAGCGTTAGCATTAACAAGTGGCAGATAAGCAGAAAACAGGTGCACGGGTGAAACAGGCTGGCTATGGCTTCTCTACTATAGTCTCAGGTAACTAGCGTTAGCATTAACAAGTGGCAGATAAGCAGGAAACAGGTGCACGGTTGAAATAGGCTGGCTATGGCTTCTCTACTATAGTCTCAGGTAACTTGCTCTGTGTAAGGGCTTGTATTGTTTAAGTGCTGCTTGAATTTGTAAGTGTGAGTTGTAAACAGCAAAAAGGTGAGTTAGAATACAGAAAAAGGTGAGTTTTATAATACACAATCAGGAACACATATTTGCAGTACCATTAAACTTCTGGTGAGGCTGCAAGGGGCTGACCTTGTGAGTGAGTGAGAGGGTCTCTTACTTGGATTAGCAGAGGGGCTGTGATTGTGCGTGTGTGAGGGGCATTTATTTTTATTATTATTTTTTAGCAGGAGCTGGAAGCCGAGTGAAAAGGAGGTGCAGTGAGCTGGAACAACTGCAACTGCTAAGTGGAGTATAGGTACCGCAGGAGAGGTCCCACTCAGAGGGGGCACTGGAGTACTACGGCTGCATAAAAGTGAAGGACCAAGAACCGCACAAAGATAGATAAGTATAAGCCAGCTTAATTATTGTATAAGTGAGATTGCTTGTCTTCTACTTTTTATTTTTGCTGCTTTTTCTTTGAGAGTAACAGGGAGTTGGACCTTACAAACAATATGGGAGGGGCTGTGATTGGGGACCTCACTCAGTGCATGTTGTGCAAGATGTATGCACATCTGGAGCTACCGGCCCAGTGTGATTACATCTGCACGAGGTGTGTGCGAACGGTTGCCCTGGAAGCCCAGGTAACTGATCTAGAGCAAACCGTTACGCGACTGAGGGAGATTCACAATCTCGAGCGTAGTTTAGACAGAACGGTGGAGGAGTTGCGGGAGGGGTCACTGGTAGAAGAGGATGATGATCAGGTAGCCAGTTGGGTCACAGTTAGAAGGAAGAAAAAGAGGGGGAGGCACGACATCTCCAAACTATCAAACCCGAACAAATTTGCCCAATTGGACGAGGAATCGGAGGATGATAGTGAAGAAATGACGGTGCCGGAGGAGACTGCTCCCTCTAGCATCCAGAGGAGCGGTCCCTCTGGCGCGGTTGGGATAAAAGATAGTGAGGTACCTAGTCAGATGGTGGTGGTAGGGGATTCTATCATCAGGAAGGCAGATAGGGCAATCTGCTACCAGGACTGTAATCGCCGTACAGTCTGTTGTCTCCCGGGTGCTCGGGTACGGCACATCGCGGACCGGGTAGATAGATTGTTGGGAGGGGCTGGGAAAGACCCGGCGGTCTTGGTGCACGTTGGCACCAATGACAAAGTTAGCGGAAGGTGGGATGTCCTTAAGAAAGACCATAGGGACTTAGGAAAGAAACTGAAGGCAAGGACATCTAAGGTAATATTCTCGGAATTATTAACCATGCCACGCGCTAGTCCAGGGAGGCAGAGGGAGATTAGGGAGGTAAATGTGTGGCTTAGGGATTGGTGCAGGAAAGAGGGGTTTGTGTTCCTGGAACACTAAGCGGACTTCTCAGTCAGGCGCCATCTCTTTCGTCGTGACGGATTGCACCTGACTGAGGAGGGGGCAGCGGTGCTGGGGGAAAGGATGGTTAGAAGGTTGGAGGAGATTTTAAACTAGGAGCCTGGGGGGAGGGTTTAGCTAGAAACTACGGGTCATGCAGTGAGAATAGTGGGGATGGCGGTAGTAAACGAAATGGGGGAGAAGTTGGGGGGAGGGTAAGAGCAGGCGGTAAGGTTACTAACATAGGTACTAAAAGGGATTTTACCAAAGCACTAACCAATGACGATTACAGGTCATCATTGCTACATAAGGTGAAAGATGTCCCTAACGCAAGGGAAAATACTTATCTTAGTTGTATGTATGTAAACGCCAGAAGCATTACTGGTAAAAAGGGTGAACTAGAAATACTTGCAGCAAGCAAACAGTATGATATTATAGGCATTACTGAAACTTGGTGGGATGAATCTCATGATTGGACAGTCAATCTAGAGGGCCATACACTGTTTAGGAGAGACAGACTAAATAAAAAGGGTGGAGGGGTGTGTCTATACGTAAAGCCGTTTTTAAAACCTGATATACGGGAAGATATTCAGGAGGGGACTGTAGACACTGTCGAGACATTATGGGTAGAAATTGCATGCGGGGAAAAAGGAATAAAAAAGTTAGTATTGGGTGTATGCTATAGGCCGCCTGGTATCAACGCATCTGATGATGAATTGTTACTAAAGCAAATTGAAAGAGCAGCAGGACTAGTGGACATAGTAGTGATGGGAGATTTTAACTATCCAGAGATAAACTGGAAAAACGATTCATGTGATACTGCTAGGGGCAATATGTTTTAAACACACTTAATGATAACTACTTAGTCCAACTAATTGAGGAACCAACTAGGTACAATGCAATCTTAGACCTGGTATTAACAAACAATGGGGATTTGGTATCAGGTATTATAGTAGGGGAACCCATAGGAAACAGCGACCACAATATGGTTACATTCAATATCAGTTTCCATAAACAGCCCTATACTGGCTCAACTAGGACTCTAAACTTTAGCAAAGCAAATTTTGATAAGATGAGGGTATTTTCAGGGAAATTGAATGGGAAGGTTAGTTTTTAGGAAAAAAATACTACGGAGAAATGGGAGGTACTAAAATTCCTGCTAGCTAAAAATACACAAATTTATTCCTATGAGCAGCAAAAAAAGGAATAAAAATCATAAACCGATGTGGCTTAACAAAAAGATTAAGGAACTTATGGGCAAGAAAAGGCGAGCATTTAAAAAATACAAATCTGACGGGGAAGCAGAGTCATTTCAGCACTATAAGGAATGTAACAAAATTTGCAAAAAGGAAATAAGAGCGGCTAAAGTAGATACTGAAAAACTAGTAGCAAAGGAAAGCAAAGCGAATCCCAAAAAATTCTTTAAATACATTAATAGCAAGAGATTAAAGAAGGAGAGTATAGGCCCTTTAAAAGACAAGTTGGGAGTCTTAAGCAAAAATTATAATGACATAGCGGACACACTAAATGAGTTTTTTTCAACAGTATTCACTAGAGAGGACCCAATTCAGGGACTGACACACAATCTCAATAATGAGAATATCCCACTGATAGGTACTTATTTAAGCGAGGAAGTAGTCTGTGACCGATTAAAACATTTAAAGATAAATAAATCACCAGGGCCCGATGGTATTCACCCAAGGGTTCTAATGGAGCTTCACTCTGAACTGGCAAAACCGCTATCTTTGATCTTTAAGGATTCAGTTATATCAGGTATGGTTCCCAAAGACTGGCGTATAGCGGAAGTAGTGCCTATATTCAAAAAGGGAAGTAAAGCTGAACCAGGTAATTATAGACCAGTTAGTCTTACATCTATAGTGGGGAAAGTATTGGAAGAGATAGTATTCAGAAGTTCCTTGAAGTCAATAAGGTCATTAAAAGAAATCAACATGGGTTTATGAAGGACAGATCCTGTCAAACCAACTTACTTGGCTTTTATGAAACAGTAAGCGCAAACCTAGATCAGGATAAAGACGTGGATATAATATTTTTAGACTTTGCCAAAGCGTTCGATACTGTACCACACATGGGACTTATCTACAAGCTACAAGAATCAGGGCTAGGAAGCACAATATGCACTTGGGTCAAAAACTGGTTAGATAATAGGGAGCAGCGCATTGTGGTTAATGGATCTTTTTCAACTTGGACTGAAGTGCTAAGTGGTGTGCCGCAAGGCTCAGTATTAGGACCGCTATTGTTCAATATTTTCATTAATGACCTAACAGAAGGTCTAGAGAGCATGGTGTCAATTTTTGCAGATGATACCAAATTGTGTAAGGCTATAAATACAGAGGAGGGTGCCGAGTCTCTTCAGTACGACTTAGTTAAATTAGAAGCATGGGCAGCCAAATGGAGAATGCGCTTCAACACAGACAAGTGTAAGGTAATGCACTGTGGTAACAAGAACAAAAATTACACCTACCTACTAAATGGGGTAAAATTAGGGGATTCTGTACTGGAAAAGGACTTAGGTGTCCTCATAGATAGCAAACTAAGCAGTAGTACCCAAAGTAGGACTGCAGCAAAGAAGGCTAATAAGATATTAGCATGCATAAAACGGGGTATTGATGCTAGGGACGAGAGTATTATACTCCCGTTATATAAATCACTAGTGAGGCCACACCTTGAATACTGTGTACAATTCTGGGCACCGTACTACAAAAAGGATATCCTGGAGCTAGAAAAGGTTCAGAGGAGGGCGACCAAACTAATTAAGGGCATGGAGATGATGGAATACAAGGAAAGGCTTGAAAGACTAGGCATGTTTACATTGGAAAAGCGGAGACTAAGAGGGGATATGATCAACATCTACAAATATATAAGGGGACAATACACAGAGCTTGCGCGGGACCTGTTTTTGGTTAGATCAACACAGAGGACTCGTGGACACTCGCTCAGGTTAGAGGAGAGGAGATTCCGCACAATACGGCGTAAAGGCTTTTTCACGGTAAGGACAATACGTGTTTGGAATTCCCTGCCTGAGGGAGTTGTAATGGCGGAATCTGTCAACACCTTTCAGAATGGGTTAGATAAATTCCTAATGGATAAGGACATCCAGGGGTATGGTGCATAGTCATGCATTATAGTTACTATAAATAGGGATAAAATGCAACGGCTGACAGCAGCATCAGTCAGAAATTTTAGTCAAATCATCATGCATAGGAGACCACAAATAGGTTGAACTCGATGGACAATTGTCTTTTTTCAACCTCAGATACTATGTTTCTATGTTACTATGTAACCAGCGTTAGCATTAACAAGTGGCAGGTAAGCAGGAAACAGGTGCCCGGGTGAAACAGGTTGGCTATGGCTTCTCTACTATAGTCTCAGGTAACCAGCGTTAGCATTAACAAGTGGCAGATAAGCAGGAAACAGGTGCACGGTTGAAATAGGCTAGCTATGGCTTCTCTACTATAGTCTCAGGTAACTAGCGTTAGCATTAACAAGTGGCAGGTAAGCAGGAAACAGGTGCACAGGTGAAATAGGCTGGCTATGGCTTCTCTACTATAGTCTCAGGTAACCAGCATTAGCATTAACAAGCGGCAGGTAAGCAGGAAAAGGTGCACGGGTGAAACAGGCTGGCTATGGCTTCTCTACTATAGTCTCAGGTAACCAGCGTTAGCATTAACAAGCGGCAGGTAAGCAGGAAACAGGTGCACGGGTGAAACAGGCTGGCTATGGCTTCTCTATTATAGTCTCAGGTAACCAGCGTTAGCATTAACAAGCGGCAGGTAAGCAGGAAACAGGTGCACGGGTGAAACAGGCTGGCTATGGCTTCTCTACTATAGTCTCAGGGAACCAGCGTTAGCATTAACAAGTGGCAGGTAAGCAGGAAACAGGTGCACGGGTGAAACAGGCTAACTATAGCTTCTCTACTATAGTCTCAGGTAACTAGCGTTAGCATTAACAAGCGGCAGGTAAGCAGGAAAAGGTGCACGGGTGAAACAGGCTAACTATAGCTTCTCTACTATAGTCTCAGGGAACCAGCGTTAGCATTAACAAGTGGCAGGTAAGCAGGAAACAGGTGCACGGGTGAAACAGGCTAACTATAGCTTCTCTACTATAGTCTCAGGTAACTAACGTTAGCATTAACAAGCGGCAGGTAAGCAGGAAAAGGTGCACGGGTGAAACAGGCTAACTATAGCTTCTCTATTATAGTCTCAGGTAACCAGCGTTAGCATTAACAAGCGGCAGGTAAGCAGGAAACAGGTGCACGGGTGAAACAGGCTGGCTATGGCTTCTCTACTATAGTCTCAGGGAACCAGCGTTAGCATTAACAAGTGGCAGGTAAGCAGGAAACAGGTGCACGGGTGAAACAGGCTAACTATAGCTTCTCTACTATAGTCTCAGGTAACTAGCGTTAGCATTAACAAGCGGCAGGTAAGCAGGAAAAGGTGCACGGGTGAAACAGGCTAACTATAGCTTCTCTACTATAGTCTCAGGTAACTACCGTTAGCATTAACAAGTGGCAGATAAGAAACAGGCTGGTTATGGCTGGAGGAGCTTGTATAAGAGAACTATAGATACCAGCATAACTCAATTGCAGATAAGTACATTCACATTAGCTTTTAAACAGCTGGGCGGAGCTTGCATGAGAGAACTATAGATACCAGCATAACTCAATTGCAGATAAATACATTCACATTAGCTTTTAAACTGCTGGGCGGACCTTGCATGAGAGAACTATAGATACCAGCATAACTCAATTGCAGAGAAGTACATTCACATTAGCTTTTAAACTGCTGGGCGGAGCTTGCATAAGAGAACTATAGATACCAGCATACTCAATTGCAGATAAGTACATTCACATTAGCTTTTAAACTGCTGGGCGGAGCTTGCATATGAGAACTATAGATACCAGCATAACTCAATTGCAGAGAAGTACATTCACATTAGCTTTTAAACTGCTGGGCGGAGCTTGCATAAGAGAACTATAGATACCAGCATACTCAATTGCAGATAAGTACATTCACATTAGCTTTTAAACTGCTGGGCGGAGCTTGCATGAGAGAACTATAGATACCAGCATAACTCAATTGCAGATAAGTACTTGGGATATAGGCACATATCGGCTCAATAGCTCTAACGGAGTGGACCCCTATCGCTAACAGAAGGGAGTAACTACCCTCTATTAATAGAACAATATGATGGGGCCCTGAGAACTTAAGGGGAGCCTACCCCCTAAATAATGTCCCCAAATGCAGAGTTACGCAGCGGAGGGCACAACAGGGGCAAAGTATGGCAGCGGAAGGGCGATCAGGGTCTCACCACCTGCTGCGGTGCTTCTGCCATCTCCGATCGGCTCCTGAATCTTCTGCGCCACCCGGGATGCAAAGCACCGCACCGGGGATGCACTCTTGTCCTGGGCTCCGCGCTCCGTACACCTCCTCCCGACAGCCGGCGACGTCTTCCGATCTCCGAAGGGGTCCTCTCTTCTCAGCCGCAGGCTCCAGTCTTCTCCAGGGGTCCTCGTTGGGGCCTTCTGTTTGGGGTCGTCCTGCGCCGTGCCTGCTCCTCCGTCCCGATGACCTGCGCTGCTCAGTCCGACTCCGGTCACGTTGTTGGGGAAAAGACCAGTCTGCGCTGCTCAGTCTTCTCCGGTCCTGGCTCCTGCCTCCACGCGGCTCCCGTGTCGGTGCTCCTCACTCCTGGTCCGGCAGTGTCACGGGCGGCTCTCTTCCTCCAGAGGTCCAGGCAGGCGGCTAAGTTGCTTCTACCAGCGTCCCAGCTCCGGTCCAGGTAAGCGATGCCTTCTTGCTCCGCAGGGCCACTTCGCTCTCCCTAAGGCGCTCCTCTTCACCCCGCAGGGCAGCAACTCCAGGTCCCGACTCTGTCCGCCCCGGGCAGCAACCTAATTTAAAGAGGCAGCCTTCTCCACTCCACCCACGGCCTCTCTCCTCACTGGATCCCCTCTCCGGCCCTTGCCCGCCCCAGGGTTCTTTTCCCCTGCAACTTCAGGGGTCCAATCAGCACGGGGCTCCATTTCCCGGGCTTGCTGTTGCTGAGGCAGGGAGAATGATTCTGGAGGGCTGGTGGCGCCAAACTCAGGGTACTTCTGCCCTGCAACCGCAGGGCTCCAATCGGTGCAGGTTCCATTTCCTGGGCTGGCTGTTGCTGAGGTAGGGAGGATTAATTATGGAAGGTTGGTGATGCCAGTATCCCTCCCTTATCAGAGTTGTCAGGCATCTCATACACAGCCCCTATTATCCTATGGCCTATTTGAGTCCAATAATTATAAAGGGCTCTATTAGCCGAAAGGGGCCCTACGTCAATAAAAAAAAAACTACTGGGGTATTACTCTTGATTCTCCAAGAAATTGCCAGAACCTCTAATTGGAGGTTACAATAGGAACAGGCCTAATGACTGCACGCTGCTGGCATATCTTGACGAGATATTGGAAACTAGAGGAAAGGGGTTGTATATCATATTATCATTGTATGTGCAATTGCCTTTATAATTCTGTCTGTACATCTACATTTGAGTTTATTAAATAAGGGATTTAATAAACCATTCCATCTGGTTATAAAGTATGTTACAATTTATTTTCATTTATAGAAGCGCTGTTTCAATACCTATAATTCTTATTCAAAAAAAGAAAAATGGTTTGGGAAAAGTTTAAAATTATTTCAAAAGCAAACCTACTTTACTAAAATATCTTAAGACAACAATAAATACAACAAGAAGAAGTGCCTCCTAGTGTCCAGTGCCGGATTTCTCACTAGGCACGTGAGGCACATGCTTAGGGGCGGCACCTGCTGGGGACGGCATGGCAATCCCTCCCATTAGAGAAGCTGATTTCCGACTCCCCCGAGCCCCGTCCGTGTACCCACATTGTGCAGCTGTTGTATAAGAAGAGCCGCCTGCCGAGCACAGCGTCTATCAGCAGCGTGGGCGCTAGAGATGAGCGGGTTCGGTTTCTCTGAATCCGAACCCGCACGAACTTCATGTTTTTTTCACGGGTCCGAGCAGACTCGGATCCTCCCGCCTTGCTCGGTTAACCCGAGCGCGCCCGAACGTCATCATGACGCTGTCGGATTCTCGCGAGACTCGGATTCTATATAAGGAGCCGCGCGTCGCCGCCATTTTCACACGTGCATTGAGATTGATAGGGAGAGGACGTGGCTGGCGTCCTCTCCATTTAGATTAGGGTTGAGAGAGAGAGAGAGAGATTGACCTGAGGCTGTGATACTGTAGAAGAGAGTGCAGAGTTTAGTGACTGACGACCACAGTGACCACCAGACAGTGCAGTTGTTTGTTTTATTTAATATATCCGTTCTCTGCCTGAAAAAAACGATACACACAGTGACTCAGTCACATACCATATCTGTGTGCACTGCTCAGCCCAGTGTGCTGCATCAATGTATATATATATCTGACTGTGCTCAGCTCACACAGCTTATAATTGTGGGGGAGACTGGGGAGCACTGCAGTGCCAGTTATAGGTTATAGCAGGAGTCTGGAGTACATAATATTATATTAAAATTAAACAGTGCACACTTTTGCTGCAGGAGTGCCACTGCCAGTGTGACTAGTGACCAGTGACCTGACCACCAGTATATATAATATTAGTAGTATACTATCTCTTTATCAACCAGTCTATATTAGCAGCAGACACAGTACAGTGCGGTAGTTCACGGCTGTGGCTACCTCTGTGTCGGCACTCGGCAGCCCGTCCATAATTGTATATACCACCTAACCGTGGTTTTTTTTTTCTTTCTTTATAGTCATACTAGTTACGAGTATACTATCTCTTTATCAACCAGTCTATATTAGCAGCAGACACAGTACAGTGCGGTAGTTCACGGCTGTGGCTACCTCTGTGTCGGCACTCGGCAGCCCGTCCATAATTGTATATACCACCTAACCGTGGTTTTTTTTTCTTTCTTTATACATACATACTAGTTACGAGTATACTATCTCTTTATCAACCAGTCTATATATTAGCAGCAGACACAGTACAGTGCGGTAGTTCACGGCTGTGGCTACCTCTGTGTCGGCACTCGGCAGCCCGTCCATAATTGTATATACCACCTAACCGTGGTTTTTTTTTCTTTCTTTATACATACATACTAGTTACGAGTATACTATCTCTTTATCAACCAGTCTATATATTAGCAGCAGACACAGTACAGTGCGGTAGTTCACGGCTGTGGCTACCTCTGTGTCGGCACTCGGCAGCCCGTCCATAATTGTATATACCACCTAACCGTGGTTTTTTTTTCTTTCTTTATACATACATACTAGTTACGAGTATACTATCTCTTTATCAACCAGTCTATATTAGCAGCAGACACAGTACAGTGCGGTAGTTCACGGCTGTGGCTACCTCTGTGTCGGCACTCGGCAGCCCGTCCATAATTGTATATACCACCTAACCGTGGTTTTTTTTTCTTTCTTTATACATACATACTAGTTACGACGAGTATACTATCTCTTTATCAACCAGTCTATATATTAGCAGCAGACACAGTACAGTGCGGTAGTTCACGGCTGTGGCTACCTCTGTGTCGGCACTCGGCAGCCCGTCCATAATTGTATATACCACCTAACCGTGGTTTTTTTTTCTTTCTTTATAGTCATACTAGTTACGAGTATACTATCTCTTTATCAACCAGTCTATATTAGCAGCAGACACAGTACAGTGCGGTAGTTCACGGCTGTGGCTACCTCTGTGTCGGCACTCGGCAGCCCGTCCATAATTGTATATACCACCTTACCGTGGTTTTTTTTTCTTTCTTTATACATACATACTAGTTACGAGTATACTATCTCTTTATCAACCAGTCTATATATTAGCAGCAGACACAGTACAGTGCGGTAGTTCACGGCTGTGGCTACCTCTGTGTCGGCACTCGGCAGCCCGTCCATAATTGTATATACCACCTAACCGTGGTTTTTTTTTCTTTCTTTATAGTCATACTAGTTACGAGTATACTATCTCTTTATCAACCAGTCTATATTAGCAGCAGACACAGTACAGTGCGGTAGTTCACGGCTGTGGCTACCTCTGTGTCGGCACTCGGCAGCCCGTCCATAATTGTATATACCACCTAACCGTGGTTTTTTTTTCTTTCTTTATACATACATACTAGTTACGAGTATACTATCTCTTTATCAACCAGTCTATATATTAGCAGCAGACACAGTACAGTGCGGTAGTTCACGGCTGTGGCTACCTCTGTGTCGGCACTCGGCAGCCCGTCCATAATTGTATATACCACCTAACCGTGGTTTTTTTTTCTTTCTTTATAGTCATACTAGTTACGAGTATACTATCTCTTTATCAACCAGTCTATATTAGCAGCAGACACAGTACAGTGCGGTAGTTCACGGCTGTGGCTACCTCTGTGTCGGCACTCGGCAGCCCGTCCATAATTGTATATACCACCTAACCGTGGTTTTTTTTTCTTTCTTTATACATACATACTAGTTACGAGTATACTATCTCTTTATCAACCAGTCTATATTAGCAGCAGACACAGTACAGTGCGGTAGTTCACGGCTGTGGCTACCTCTGTGTCGGCACTCGGCAGCCCGTCCATAATTGTATATACCACCTAACCGTGGTTTTTTTTTCTTTCTTTATACATACATACTAGTTACGAGTATACTATCTCTTTATCAACCAGTCTATATATTAGCAGCAGACACAGTACAGTGCGGTAGTTCACGGCTGTGGCTACCTCTGTGTCGGCACTCGGCAGCCCGTCCATAATTGTATACTAGTATCCAATCCATCCATCTCCATTGTTTACCTGAGGTGCCTTTTAGTTGTGCCTATTAAAATATGGAGAACAAAAATGTTGAGGTTCCAAAATTAGGGAAAGATCAAGATCCACTTCCACCTCGTGCTGAAGCTGCTGCCACTAGTCATGGCCGAGACGATGAAATGCCAGCAACGTCGTCTGCCAAGGCCGATGCCCAATGTCATAGTACAGAGCATGTCAAATCCAAAACACCAAATATCAGTAAAAAAAGGACTCCAAAACCTAAAATAAAATTGTCGGAGGAGAAGCGTAAACTTGCCAATATGCCATTTACCACACGGAGTGGCAAGGAACGGCTGAGGCCCTGGCCTATGTTCATGGCTAGTGGTTCAGCTTCACATGAGGATGGAAGCACTCAGCCTCTCGCTAGAAAAATTAAAAGACTAAAGCTGGCAAAAGCAGTAGCACCGCAAAGAACTGTGCGTTCTTCGAAATCCCAAATCCACAAGGAGAGTCCGACTCCAATTGTGTCGGTTGCGATGCCTGACCTTCCCAACACTGGACGTGAAGAGCATGCGCCTTCCACCATTTGCACGCCCCCTGCAAGTGATGGAAGGAGCACCCGCAGTCCAGTTCCTGATAGTCAGATTGAAGATGTCAGTGTTGAAGTACACCAGGATGAGGAGGATATGGGTGTTGCTGGCGCTGGGGAGGAAATTGACCAGGAGGATTCTGATGGTGAGGTGGTTTGTTTAAGTCAGGCACCCGGGGAGACACCTGTTGTCCGTGGTAGGAATATGGCCGTTGACATGCCTGGTGAAAATACCAAAAAAATCAGCTCTTCGGTGTGGAAGTATTTCACCAGAAATGCGGACAACAGGTGTCAAGCCGTGTGTTCCCTTTGTCAAGCTGTAATAAGTAGGGGTAAGGACGTTAACCACCTCGGAACATCCTCCCTTATACGTCACCTGCAGCGCATTCATAATAAGTCAGTGACAAGTTCAAAAACTTGGGCCGACAGCGGAAGCAGTCCACTGACCAGTAAATCCCTTCCTCTTGTAACCAAGCTCACGCAAACCACCCCACCAACTCCCTCAGTGTCAATTTCCTCCTTCCCCAGGAATGCCAATAGTCCTGCAGGCCATGTCACTGGCAATTCTGACGATTCCTCTCCTGCCTGGGATTCCTCCGATGCATCCTTGCGTGTAACGCCTACTGCTGCTGGCGCTGCTGTTGTTGCTGCTGGGAGTCGATGGTCATCCCAGAGGGGAAGTCGTAAGACCACTTTTACTACTTCCACCAAGCAATTGACTGTCCAACAGTCCTTTGCGAGGAAGATGAAATATCACAGCAGTCATCCTACTGCAAAGCGGATAACTGAGGCCTTGACAACCTGGGTGGTGAGAAACGTGGTTCCGGTATCCATCATTACTGCAGAGCCAACTAGAGACTTGTTGGAGGTACTGTGTCCCCGGTACCAAATACCATCTAGGTTCCATTTCTCTAGGCAGGCGATACCGAAAATGTACACAGACCTCAGAAAAAGAGTCACCAGTGTCCTAAAAAATGCAGCTGTACCCAATGTCCACTTAACCACGGACATGTGGACAAGTGGAGCAGGGCAGGGTCAGGACTATATGACTGTGACAGCCCACTGGGTAGATGTATGGACTCCCGCCGCAAGAACAGCAGCGGCGGCACCAGTAGCAGCATCTCGCAAACGCCAACTCTTTCCTAGGCAGGCTACGCTTTGTATCACCGCTTTCCAGAATACGCACACAGCTGAAAACCTCTTACGGCAACTGAGGAAGATCATCGCGGAATGGCTTACCCCAATTGGACTCTCCTGTGGATTTGTGGCATCGGACAACGCCAGCAATATTGTGTGTGCATTAAATCTGGGCCAATTCCAGCACGTCCCATGTTTTGCACATACCTTGAATTCGGTGGTGCAGAATTTTTTAAAAAACGACAAGGGCGTGCAAGAGATGCTGTCGGTGGCCAGAAGAATTGCGGGACACTTTCGGCGTACAGGCACCACGTACAGAAAACTGGAGCACCACCAAAAACTACTGAACCTGCCCTGCCATCATCTGAAGCAAGAAGTGGTAACGAGGTGGAATTCAACCCTGTATATGCTTCAGAGGTTGGAGGAGCAGCAAAAGGCCATTCAAGCCTATACAATTGAGCACGATATAGGAGGTGGGATGCACCTGTCTCAAGCGCAGTGGAGAATGATTTCAACGTTGTGCAAGGTTCTGATGCCCTTTGAACTTGCCACACGTGAAGTCAGTTCAGACACTGCCAGCCTGAGTCAGGTCATTCCCCTCATCAGGCTTTTGCAGAAGAAGCTGGAGACATTGAAGGAGGAGCTAACACGGAGCGATTCCGCTAGGCATGTGGGACTTGTGGATGGAGCCCTTAATTCGCTTAGCAAGGATTCACGGGTGGTCAATCTGTTGAAATCAGAGCACTACATTTTGGCCACCGTGCTCGATCCTAGATTTAAAGCCTACCTTGGATCTCTCTTTCCGGCAGACACAAGTCTGCTGGGGTTCAAACACCTGCTGGTGAGTAAATTGTCAAGTCAAGCGGAACGCGACCTGTCAACAACATCTCCTCCTTCACATTCTCCCGCAACTGGGGGTGCGAGGAAAAGGCTCAGAATTCCGAGGCCACCCGCTGGCGGTGATGCAGGGCAGTCTGGAGCGACTGCTGATGCTGACATCTGGTCCGGACTGAAGGACCTGACAACGATTACGGACATGTCGTCTACTGTCACTGCATATGATTCTCTCCCCATTGAAAGAATGGTGGAGGATTATATGAGTGACCGCATCCAAGTAGGCACGTCACACAGTCCGTACTTATACTGGCAGGAAAAAGAGGCAATTTGGAGGCCCTTGCACAAACTGGCTTTATTCTACCTAAGTTGCCCTCCCACAAGTGTGTACTCCGAAAGAGTGTTTAGTGCCGCCGCTCACCTTGTCAGCAATCGGCGTACGAGGTTACATCCAGAAAATGTGGAGAAGATGATGTTCAATAAAATTAATTATAATCAATTCCTCCGTGGAGACATTGACCAGCAGCAATTGCCTCCACAAAGTACACATGGAGCTGAGATGGTGGATTCCAGTGGGGACGAATTGATAATCTGTGAGGAGGGGGATGTACACGGTGATATATCGGAGGATGATGATGAGGTGGACATCTTGCCTCTGTAGAGCCAGTTTGTGCAAGGAGAGATTAATTGCTTCTTTTTTGGTGGGGGTCCAAACCAACCCGTCATATCAGTCACAGTCGTGTGGCAGACCCTGTCACTGAAATGATGGGTTGGTTAAAGTGTGCATGTCCTGTTTATACAACATAAGGGTGGGTGGGAGGGCCCAAGGACAATTCCATCTTGCACCTCTTTTTTCTTTTCTTTTTCTTTGCGTCATGTGCTGTTTGGGGAGGGTTTTTTGGAAGGGACATCCTGCGTGACACTGCAGTGCCACTCCTAGATGGGCCCGGTGTTTGTGTCGGCCACTAGGGTCGCTTATCTTACTCACACAGCTACCTCATTGCGCCTCTTTTTTTCTTTGCGTCATGTGCTGTTTGGGGAGGGTTTTTTGGAAGGGACATCCTGCGTGACACTGCAGTGCCACTCCTAGATGGGCCCGGTGTTTGTGTCGGCCACTAGGGTCGCTTATCTTACTCACACAGCTACCTCATTGCGCCTCTTTTTTTCTTTGCGTCATGTGCTGTTTGGGGAGGGTTTTTTGGAAGGGACATCCTGCGTGACACTGCAGTGCCACTCCTAGATGGGCCCGGTGTTTGTGTCGGCCACTAGGGTCGCTTATCTTACTCACACAGCTACCTCATTGCGCCTCTTTTTTTCTTTGCGTCATGTGCTGTTTGGGGAGGGTTTTTTGGAAGGGACATCCTGCGTGACACTGCAGTGCCACTCCTAGATGGGCCCGGTGTTTGTGTCGGCCACTAGGGTCGCTTATCTTACTCACACAGCTACCTCATTGCGCCTCTTTTTTTCTTTGCGTCATGTGCTGTTTGGGGAGGGTTTTTTGGAAGGGACATCCTGCGTGACACTGCAGTGCCACTCCTAGATGGGCCCCGTGTTTGTGTCGGCCACTAGGGTCGCTAATCTTACTCACACAGCTACCTCATTGCGCCTCTTTTTTTCTTTGCGTCATGTGCTGTTTGGGGAGGGTTTTTTGGAAGGGCCATCCTGCGTGACACTGCAGTGCCACTCCTAGATGGGCCCGGTGTTTGTGTCGGCCACTAGGGTCGCTTATCTTACTCACACAGCGACCTCGGTGCAAATTTTAGGACTAAAAATAATATTGTGAGGTGTGAGGTATTCAGAATAGACTGAAAATGAGTGGAAATTATGGTTTTTGAGGTTAATAATACTTTGGGATCAAAATGACCGCCAAATTCTATGATTTAAGCTGTTTTTTAGGTTTTTTGGAAAAAAACACCCAAATCCAAAACACACCCGAATCCGACAAAAAAAATTCGGTGAGGTTTTGCCAAAACGCGGTCGAACCCAAAACACGGCCGCGGAACCGAACCCAAAACCAAAACACAAAACCCGAAAAATTTCCGGCGCTCATCTCTAGTGGGCGCTCCTCCTGCGTGCTCTGGTCGCTGGCGTCATGTCATGTGACATGACATCTGAGCGCGACCCAGACAGCCTGTATGAGTCTGCATGGGGACTCATTGAGGAGCCTGCCAGGACACACAGTATTGGAGAGGCTGCGGTGTGGGGCTTTCACTGGCTCTGGCTGAAAACTGAGGAGGACTCCATGCAAAATGGTATGTGTGTAAAAAGGGGACTTTACCTGTCGTAGTGTGTAAAAAGGGGCACTCAGTCTGCCTGCCATTGTGTGTAAAAAGGGGACTCTACCTATTGTAGTGTGTAAAAAGGGGGATTCTGCCTGCTAATGTGTAAAAAGGGGGACTCTGCTACCATAGTGTGTAAAAAGGGGAATCTGCTGCCATAATGTGTAAAAAGGGGGACCCTGCCAGAGTGTGTAAAAAGGGGCTCTACCTGCCGTAGTGTGTAAAAATGGGGACACTGCCTGCCTATTGTTTAAAAAGGGGGACTCTGCTGCCGTAATATGTGAAAGGGGTCTCTGCCTGCAGCAATGTGGGATAGGGACTCTACCTGCCATAATGTGCGATAGGGGCTCTACCTGGCACAATATGTACAAGGGGCCTTCCTGGTGTGTATAAGGCGTACTACTGTGTGGTGTAATGTGACTTATGGACACTACTGTGTGGTGTAATGTGACTTATGGACACTACTGTGTGGTGTAATGTGAATTGGTACTATTCTATGGCCACGCCCCTTCCTGTGGTGCTGGGGGGGGCGGCCAATTTCATTGTGACTAGGTGCGGCCTGACCCCTAAATCCGGCTCTGCTAGTGGCTCTGCTAGTATTAAGCTGCTTTGCATTACCTGTTTTCAGTATTTATTTTTGTCCATGCTATAATACTGTATATAAGATGCTAGTGTAGTAGTGATTATTGCTGTCCCATATGAGATAACATATACTGTATACAGGGCCCCCTGCCCTTTGATCTTAACTCACCCAAAAACGGATGACCTGCAAGCTCTGTGCTGTCTTACTACCGCAGAAGTTGTAGCAGATGACAGTGCCCCGCCGGGTCTACCCCTCGCCATATGCGGAACTAGCAAGTGGTGGGCCTAGGTGCAAAAATATGCTTTGGGCCCTTCTCCCTGCCACCACCACTATGCAAAAGAGTGTTCTCAGTTCACATTATACTATACATACTGCAACCAATTCATATTATACACCACAATGTGCACCCAAATCACATCAAACACCTCCGTGTACCCTGAAATCCCATAGTACGCCACAATGTGTTTCCAAGTTATATAAAACACCCCAGTGTGCCCCCAAATTCCATAATATGCCCCAGTAGGCCCTAAAATTCCATAATATGGACAAGTGTGCCCCAAAATTCCATAATATGCCCTAGTAGGCCCCCAAATCACATACATTGCCCCAGTGTGTCCCCATATCACATAATGCGCTCCAGTGTGCCCTCAAGTGACATAAAATGCCCCAAGGTCACCAAAATAACATAATATGTCCCAGTGTGCCCCCAAATAATGAGTGCAATATTTTAACTACAGCTGTCCGCTTCATAAAAACAAATATACTGTATATACTGTACACACCAAAGGGCAGATTTCCAACATAAACAGATATATTTTCACTTCTAAATGAGCCCCGGAATGAGGAGCAAAGTATGTTGTACAGCAGGACAAGCAAAGTCAATGTCACACCAGTTAAGAGAGGCTACAGTAAATCAGATTAGTCGAAGGGATGTTGGTTTTTCCCTATTGCAGGGGTGGCCAACCAGAGAGACAAAGAGCCAGAAAAAAATCTGTAGGCAAGGAAAAGAGAGCCACTATCATGTGCGCGCCGAAGGCAAAATGGGGTGTGTGGCCTAATTGTCTCAAAGCCACACCCCATTTTTGTGTGCACACCTTTTGGTATGATGTTTGTAGGAGTATGACCTTGTTTCATAACCCCCATTTTTAGTCATATTGTACAGTGCCACATACATATAATGCCCCAGTACAGTGCCACATACATATAAAAATGCCAAAAAATGGGTACCTTCACAGTGCCAGATACATATATGCCCCCACAGTGCCAGATACACATGTCCCCACAGTGCCAGATACATATATACACCATAGTGCCAGGTACACATATGCCCCACAGTGCCAGGTACACATATGCCCCACAGTGCCAAATACATTAATGCCCCCACTGCCAGATACACATGTCCCCACAGTGCCAGATACATATATACACCATAGTGCCAGATACATATATACCCCACAGTGCCAGGTACATAAATGCCCCACAGTGCCAAATACATATATTCCCCACAGTGCCAGATACATATATGCCCACAGTGCCAGATACACATGTCCCCACAGTGCCAGGTACACATATGCCCCACAGTGCCAGATACATATATGCCCCACAGTGCCAAATACATATATGCCCCACAGTGCCAAATACATATATGCCCCACAGTGCCAGATACATATATGCCTCCAGTGCAAGACACACATGTCCCCACAGTGCCAGATACATATATACCACACAGTGCCAGATACACATATACCCCACAGTGCCAGATACACATGCCCCCACAGTGCCAGATACACATGTCCCCACAGTGCCAGCTATGCCCCCAGTGCCAGATGCACATGCCCCCACAGTTCCAGATACACATGTCCCCACAGTGCCAGATACACATGCCCCCTTAGTGCCAGATATGCCCCTAGTGCCAGATACACATGTCCCCACAGTGCCAGATATGCCCCCAGTGCCAGATACACATGCCCCCACAGTGCCAGATATGCCCACAGTGCCAGATACACATATCCCCACAGTGCCAGATACAGATATGCCCCCAGTGCCAGATACACATATCCCTTCTGTGCCAGTTATGCCCCCAGTGCCAGATACACACGTCCCTACTGTGCTAGCTATGTCCCTAGTGCCAGATACACATGCCCCCACAGTGCCAGCTATGCCCCCAGTGCCAGCTATGCCCCAGTGCTAGATACACATGTCCCCACAGTGCTCGCCCCCCACCCCAAGTGCTGCTCACCACGCTGCTGTGTATGAGGGGAGGAGACAGAAAGCGCAGCTTGCGCCTCTCCTGCCCCTCAGTCTCTGACGGCCGTGTCTCTCTTCAATTAGGCACCGGTCCGTGAGCCAATCAAAGCTCGCAGTCGGGCAGCCAATCAGGAGCCTTAGCTGCCGGTTTGCAAGCTCTGATTAACTCACAGGCCGCCACCGAACTTAAGAGAGACACCGCCGCCGGAGAGGCATGTGTCTGGGGCTGTGACCGAGCCGCATGCGGTGGATGAAAGAGCCGCATGCTCGAGAGCCGCGGGTTGGCCACCGCTGCCCTATTTAATTTTGTTTCCTGCTCTATTATATAAGACTGACCTATTGTATTTGAGTAAATGTTTGTTTATTTGCACTTGGTGTTGGATGTCCTGGTCTCTTGGACTGTGGGCATAATTCAGACCTGATCGAAGCAGCAAAATTGTTCTCTAATGGGCATAACCATGTGCAGTGCAGGTGGGGCAAATATAACATGTGCAGAGATAGTTAAATTTGGGTGGGATGTGTTCAATCTAAATTACAGTGTAAAAAATAAATCAGCCAGTATTTACCCTGTATAGAAACAAAATACCCACCTAAATCTAAATTTCTCTGCACATTATATCTGTATTATGTTTCGCTTAGGAATAGTGATCTAAGCCAAAACAAAGGTATACATTATAAACTGTTTTATATGGTAAGTCAATGTCTGGTGATGAATTTTAATTATGTTTTATTTATATAATCTCTCTCTTTGCTTTTAGCACATTTTATCTTGGTAGAAAAATATTATTTCTGTTTACAGCATTGCTAAAAACACTTTGGCCTCTCATAAGCCCTATTTCCATCTGTTTTGTGGATTTATGTTCATTTTCTGCAGCACATGAGCACATGCCATGAATTTCAATCGACTCTCTTCACACACAAATCAACTATGGACTCTACATAGTAATAATCTCTGTAGGCAAATGCACAAGTTATTAGATACTAAACAGCATATTTCTATTTTGCAAAATGGGTATACAATATGTAAAGATTGTTCAGAAATATTTATCAATGAGTATTCTTTTACCTTGTTTATTGACAATACCAAGGTTTACTATTTTTTTTTGTTTGGCTACAGTATTTGCAGGAAACTATTTCCAAACATTGAGGAAGGGGGGGGGGATATATCTGTTAGCGGGTGTACCATACTAGAGGCTGGAGTGTCTCAATGGTATCTGGTGGAAGGCGCCGGGCAAATAGCGCAGCAGGACGGCATGGATGAGCTTGCATCTGATAGGATTCAAGCTCTTCCAATGGAGCCACAGCATTTTGAAACTGGCGCCACTTGTGAGCCAATCACGGCTCACGGGTTGGCAGCCAATCTGGAGCATATGCGGTGAGCCAATCAGGGATTCCCACGATATAGCTCTACGCCCTCCCAGCAGAGAAGAGCTCCCAAACAAGAAAGAAGACCTGGCGGCGGAGAAGAAGCAGCAGCACCAGAAGATCCAGCGGAAGAGCATCCAGGAGAGAGTGCTGAGGTGTGAGGACAGCAAAAGAGCTAGCGAAGCTCCCCACCACAGCCTCTCCTAGCAGAACAGGTAGGTGGCAGTGGGCCATCTCCTCCTACCTATAAAACATCCCTAGACCATTAGAGCAGCCAGACACTAAGGGGTCTTGAAAGGCAATAGGCCTTGCGCAGTAGTAGGATTGGCCCCACCAGACCCCAATTAAGTAGAGGTGGCTTTGGGCGCTAGACCCAAGTCACTAGATTAGAGGTGGCCTATGTAGGCAGGTCCAAAGACATGAGCCACATATAATACTCCAACGTGTTCCACGTTAGGTGGGCTGTGTGCCTGTGCCCCCATTGAATAAGAGAGATCTGGGCACCAGGCCTAGGTCACTGCACCCCACTAGGCAGGCCCATGGGCCTGAGCCCATCTACATAATCTTACTGATTGGGGCATTAGGCCCAGATCACTCCAGGCCTTATTTAGGCAGGTCATAGCCTGAGTCGCAAGCATTAGATCTGGGCATTAGGCCCGGGTCATAATTTAATAGGTTAAATAGGGTGAGGTGGTGGGAAGGCTTTGCGGGTCATCCTCTCTCTCTCTTAACCGGGTGTTGTGCTCCTAAAGTGCGGAGAATCATCCGGGCCCCCATGTCAGCAGCTTGAGGGTACGAGACAGTGATTGCGTAGAGCATGGAGGAGCGGTCCAGTTTCACACACTCACGTAATCCCGGGATTGAACGGCTGATCGCTTTAGGTACCCTGGTTCACCAGCGCCCAGACATTTGAAGTACATGTCAATCCAGTCTGTATGCAGGGCCAGCTGGCCCTATCTCCAGGGAAGCAAAACTTATGGTGTACTCACACTACAGATTGTCATCTTTGAAGTCTCTGTATGCTTTTGTTATTATGTTTGTGAACATTCTTATTGCATTGTGTTGTTATAAACAGTAATTGAGAGAGATTAGTCTTTCTGCTAAGGCCAAAGTATTTTTTTTTTAACCTCACTAGACTAGGCCACAATTTAGTTAGTCAGGCCGTACAGTGTTAGAGTAGCCTGAGGTTAGAGCATATAGGCTGTAATTTCCTGTCCTTCAGGAGTTGAAGATCACCACAGCATGGTGAATAGAACCGTAGTGTGAGTATTCCTCCGTGTTTGTTTGTTCCCTTGTGACTGTTGGTTTAATGGACCTTGCTCAGCCATGCAAGGTCCAGTTATACCTCAGCGCGTGAGTGCTGTATAGGTGAGAATTGGGTGGGTGAGGCTTTATGCCAATAATGATCATTCACCCAACCAGCGAAGATCACAGCCAGCCCTGATGTGCCTTTCGGCCTACTGGTTGAAGTGTGGACAGACGAAAATGTTTGCATTTGTTTTTTTTGTCCGAGTGCTTACTCCTGATAGTCGTTTGGATATCTCCTCCTTGACTGAATAAAAGTACATTAAATTAAATGATATGGAATAACGTTTTTGGTTACCATGGTCAACATCTCACTGGTCCACTTCTTCACTGTTTTCATTGCTGGATACATATTTCCTTGGGCGTCAAATAAGAAGTGAATTTACTTACTGAAGCTTTCTTCTATTTCATCCTACACTTACTCAGTCATTTTTGTCCTCAGGATCAGACCCTTTCTCACATAGAGGGCACCCCCTTACTCATCATCTATCAACCAGACCATTGCAACCTTATCTGGCCTCCCTGACTCCCACCAAATCCATTTTCAATTATGCTGCTTCTGCCTCCCCTCTCCACCATGCCTTTGATTGGCTCCCTGTCCCCTACTTAATTCAAATAAAACGTCTCCCATCGACACTCACCCCCCTTCCCAACTCTATAACCTCAGTGCTGCCCCTCACCACTTGCTAGCAAATTATTCGATCTACACCAGAGGGCAACTGCTCAATCTTCTCTCTAGAAGCAGATTCCTCCCTATCATTTATGAGGCCAGTAAGCGTGGTGTCTCAAGTTTCAAGAGTTTCCACAGATTTATCACCAAAGGTGCAGTCCTTTGCGTACAATGAAAAAGGAAAAGGGGATTAGCACATCATTGGGATAACCTGTCCTAATTGTCTGTACACCAGATAAGTATTTCCCCAAATGAATACACTGCTCCCTGTCCTCTAAGAAATTTTCAATCCATTAACACAAAGTTACTGGAACCCCTAAAATCAACAGTTTTGATTGCAGAATACCAGGTCCACAATCAAAACCCTCACATATACTCTTGGCAAGTCCAGATGTTGCAAATTATAATGGAGTCCCATATTGACTGCATCCTCTAAAGATCAATTTGCCCAGTAGGCAAACTATAAGGGATCCAGGAGGGGACCTACAGTGGAGTTCAGTTAGGTCAACACCAATTGCTCAAGTATTTTCTTAGCCACCGATGTTAAAGCTACAGATCTATAATCATTCAAGCTCATGAGAGAAGATTTCTTTGGGACAGGCATAATCACAGAATACTTGAAACAAGAAGGTACCTCACAGCTTTCCAAAGATCTATTAAAAATATCTGTAAAAACAGGGGAAAGCTGTTCAGCACATTTTATCAAACGGATACGGAAGGTGACACACCAACTGGGCTTCCTGGGCCGCAACCCTTAACAGCTTAGCCACCTCCTTTACCCCCTTAATGTGGGCAAAATACCAAAAGAGCTCCGTGGGGAAGCACCAGAAGCTTCCAGCTCTTGGGCATGTTGAACAAAACTGCCAGGTACAACATACACTAGTCAGACTTCTCAAATCTACAATAAAAAAAAAAAACATTTAACTCATCGGCCAATTGCTGAATAATCCCCTTACAGGAAGAGGGTGTCCTATAGTTTCTAATAGCTTGCAGGCCCTTCCACACTGACTGAGGATCATTATCTAAGAGTTTATATACAGTACCAGCTTATCAGCATTGCACACTTTTTGCCACTCTGATCTCTTTCATCAGTGTGTTCCTAGCCAAATCATACTGGATTTTATCCCCATTCCTGTAAGCCTCCTTGGCACTACAAAGCTTCCTAAATTTTGCAGTAAACCAGGGCTTATTATTGCCGTAAATACAAAAAGTTTTTCATGGTACACGTAAATCTTCACAAAAATTAACATAAGAGGTTACAATTAGTGATGAGCGGGTTCGGATCCTCGGAATCCGAACCCCCCCGAACTTCACCCTTTTTACACGGGTCCGAGGCAGATTCGAACCTTCCCGCCTTGCTCGGTTAACCCAAGCGCGCCCGAACGTCATCATCCCGCGGTCGGATTCTCGCGAGATTCGTATTCTATATAAGGAGCCGCGCGTCGCCGCCATTTTTCACTCGTGCATTGGAAATGATAGTGAGAAGACGTGGCTGGCGTCCTCTCAGTTTTATTCAGGTGGCTGCAAATATCTGTGCTCACTGCTTTATTGTGGGGACTGGGGACCAGCAGTATTATATAGGAGGAGTACAGTGCAGAGTTTTGCTGACCAGTGACCACCAGTATTATACGTTCTCTGCCTGAAAAACGCTCCATATCTGTGCTCAGTGTGCTGCATATATCTGTGCTCACACTGCTTTATTTTGGGGACTGGGGACCACCAGTATTATATAGGAGGAGTACAGTGCAGAGTTTTGCTGACCAGTGACCACCAGTATTATACGTTCTCTGCCTGAAAAACGCTCCATATCTGTGCTCAGTGTGCTGCATATATCTGTGCTCACACTGCTTTATTGTGGGGACTGGGGACCACCAGTATTATATAGGAGGAGTACAGTGCAGAGTTTTGCTGACCAGTGACCACCAGTATTATACGTTCTCTGCCTGAAAAATGCTCCTTAACTGTGCTCAGTGTGCTGCATATATCTCTGCTCACACTGCTTTATTGTGGGGACTGGGGACCACCAGTATTATATAGGAGGAGTACAGTGCAGAGTTTTGCTGACCAGTGACCACCAGTATTATACGTTCTCTGCCTGAAAAACGATCCATATCTGTGCTCAGTGTGCTGCATATATCTGTGCTCACACTGCTTTATTGTGGGGACTGGGGACCACCAGTATTATATAGGAGGAGTACAGTGCATAGTTTTGCTGACCAGTGACCACCAGTATTATACGTTCTCTGCCTGAAAAACGCTCCATATCTGTGCTCAGTGTGCTGCATATATCTGTGCTCACACTGCTTTATTGTGGGGACTGGGGACCACCAGTATTATATAGGAGGAGTACAGTGCAGAGTTTTGCTGACCAGTGACCACCAGTATTATACGTTCTCTGCCTGAAAAACGCTCCATATCTGTGCTGCATTGTAGTATATAGTAGGAGTACAGTGCATAATTTTGCTGACCACCAGTATATAATATATAGCAGTACGGTACAGTAGGCCACTGCTCTACCTACCTCTGTGTCGTCAAGTATACTATCCATCCATACCTGTGGTGCATTTCAGTTTTGCACAGTTTGCTGACCACCAGTATATAATATATAGCAGTACGGTACAGAAGGCCACTGCTCTACCTACCTCTGTGTCGTCAAGTATACTATCCATCCATACCTGTGGTGCATTTCAGTTGTGCGCAGTATATATAGTAGTAGGCCATTGCTATTGATACTGGCATATAATTCCACACATTAAAAAATGGAGAACAAAAATGTGGAGGGTAAAATAGGGAAAGATCAAGATCCACTTCCACCTCGTGCTGAAGCTGCTGCCACTAGTCATGGCCGAGATGATGAAATGCCATCAACGTCGTCTGCCAAGGCCGATGCCCAATGTCATAGTAGAGAGCATGTAAAATCCAAAAAAATAAAGCTCAGTAAAATGACCCAAAAATCTAAATCAAAATCGTCTGAGGAGAAGCGTAAACTTGCCAATGTGCCGTTTACGACACGGAGTGGCAAGGAACGGCTGAGGCCCTAGCCTATGTTCAAGGCTAGTGGTTCAGCTTCACCTGAGGATGGAAGCACTCATCCTCCTGCTAGAAAACTTAAAAGAGTTAAGATGGCAAAAGCACAGCAAAGAACTGTGCGTTCTTCTAAATCACAAATCCCCAAGGAGAGTCCAATTGTGTCGGTTGCGATGCCTGATCTTCCCAACACTGGACAGGAAGAGGTTGCGCCTTCCACCATTTGCACGCCCCCTGCAAGTGCTGGAAGGAGCACCCGCAGTCCAGTTCCTGATAGTCAAATTGAAGATGTCACTGTTGAAGTACACCAGGATGAGGATATGGGTGTTGCTGGCGCTGGGGAGGAAATTGACAAGGAGGATTCTGATGGTGAGGTGGTTTGTTTAAGTCAGGCACCCAGGGAGACACCTGTTGTCCGTGGGACGAATATGGCCATTGACATGCCTGGTCAAAATACAAAAAAAATCACCTCTTCGGTGTGGAATTTTTTCAACAGAAATGCGGACAACTGGTGCCAAGCCGTGTGTTGCCTTTGTCAAGCTGTAATAAATAGGGGTAAGGACGTTAACCACCTAGGAACATCCTCCCTTATACTTCACCTGGACCGCATTCATCAGAAGTCAGTGACAAGTTCAAAAACTTTGGATGACAGCGGAAGCAGTCCACTGACCACTAAATCCCTTCCTCTTGTAACCAAGCTCCTGCAAACCACACCACCAACTCCCTCAGTGTCAATTTCCTCCTTACACAGGAAAGCCAATAGTCCTGCAGGCCATGTCACTGTCAAGTCTGACGAGTCCTCTCCAGCCTTGGATTCCTCCGATGCATCCTTGAGTGTAACGCCTACTGCTGCTGGCGCTGCTGTTGTTACTGCTGGGAGTCGATCGTCATCCCAGAGGGGAAGTCGGAAGATCACTTGTACTACTTCCAGTAAGCAATTGACTGTCCAACAGTCCTTTGCGAGGAAGATGAAATATTACAGCAGTCATCCTGCTGCAAAGTGGATAACTCAGGCCTTGGCAGCCTGGGTGGTGAGAAACGTGTTTCCGGTATCCACCGTTAATTCACAGGCAACTACAGACTTGATTGAGGTACTGTGTCCCCGGTACCAAATACCATCTAGGTTCCATTTCTCTAGGCAGGCGATACCGAAAATGTACACAGACGTCAGACAAAGAGTCACCAGTATCCTAAAAAATTCAGTTGTACTCAATGTCCACTTAACCACGGACATGTGGACAAGTGGAGCAGGGCAGACTCAGGACTATATGACTGTGACAGCCCACTGGGTAGATGTATTGCCTCCCGCAGCAAGAACAGCAGCGGCGGCACCAGTAGCAGCATCTCGCAAACGCCAACTCGTCCCTGGGCAGGCTACGCTTTGTATCACCGCTTTCCATAAGAGGCACACAGCTGACAACCTCTTACGGAAACTGAGGAACAACATCGCAGAATGGCTTACCCCAATTGGACTCTCCTGGGGATTTGTGACATCGGACAATGCCACCAATATTGTGTGTGCATTACATCTGGGCAAATTCTAGCACGTCCCATGTTTTGCACATACATTGAATTTGGTGGTGCAGAATTATTTAAAAAACGACAGGGGCGTGCAAGAGATGCTGTCGGTGGCCCGAAGAATTGCGGGCCACTTTCGGCATTCAGCCACCGCGTGCCGAAGACTGGAGCACCAGCAAACAGTCCTGAACCTGCCCTGCCATCATCTGAAGCAAGAGGTGGTAACGAGGTGGAATTCAACCCTCTATATGCTTCAGAGGATGGAGGAGCAGCAAAAGGCCATTCAAGCCTATACATCTGCCTACGATATAGGCAAAGGAGGGGGAATGCACCTGACTCAAGCGCAGTGGAGAATGATTTCAACGTTGTGCAAGGTTCTGCAACCCTTTGAACTTGCCACACGTGAAGTCAGTTCAGACACTGCCAGCCTGAGTCAGGTCATTCCCCTCATCAGGCTTTTGCAGAAGAAGCTGGAGACATTGAAGGAGGAGCTAAAACAGAGCGATTCCGCTAGGCATGTGGGACTTGTGGATGGAGCCCTTAATTCGCTTAACCAGGATTCACGGGTGGTCAATCTGTTGAAATCAGAGCAACGTGACCTGTCAACAGCTCCTCCTTCACATTCTCCCGCAACTGGGGTTGCGAGGAAAAGGCTAAGAATTCCGAGCCCACCCGGTGATGCAGGGCAGTCTGGAGCGAGTGCTGACATCTGGTCCGGACTGAAGGACCTGCCAACGATTACTGACATGTCGTCTACTGTCACTGCATATGGGGGGTAATTCCAAGTTGATCGCAGCAGGAAATTTTTTAGCAGTTGGGCAAAACCATGTGCACTGCAGGGGAGGAAGATATAACATGTGCAGAGAGAGTTAGATTTGGGTGGGTTATTTTGTTTCTGTGCAGGGTAAATACTGGCTGCTTTATTTTTACACTGCAATTTAGATTGCATATTGAACTCACCACACCCAAATCTAACTCTCTCTGCAAATGTTATATCTGCCTCTACTGCAGTGCACATGGTTTTGCCCAACTGCTAAAAAATTTCCTGCTGCGATCAACTCAGAATTACCCCCATGATTCTGTCACCATTGAAAGAATGGTGGAGGATTATATGAGTGACCACATCCAAGTAGGCACGTCAGACAGTCCGTTCGCAGGAAAAAGAGGCAATTTGGAGGCCCTTGCACAAACTGGCTTTATTTTACCTAAGTTGCCCCCCCTCCAGTGTGTACTCCGAAAGAGTGTTTAGTGCAGCCGCTCACCTTGTCAGCAATTGGCGTACGAGGTTACTTTCAGAAAATGTGGAGAAGATGATGTTCATCAAAATGAATTACAATCAATTCCTCCATGGAGACATTCACCAGTAGCAATTGCCTCCATAAAGTACACAGGGACCTGAGATGGTGGATTCCAGTGGGGACGAATTAATAATCTGTGAGGAGGGGGATGTACACAGTGAAAGGGGTGAGGAATCGGACGATGAGGAAGAGGTAAACATCTTGCCTCTGTAGAGCCAGTTTGTGCAAGGAGAGATTAATTGCTTCTTTTTTGGTGGGGGCCCAAACCAACCAGTCATTTCAGTCACAGTCGTGTGGCAGACCCTGTCGCTGAAATGATGGGTTCGTTAAAGTGTGCATGTCCTTTTTATACAACATAAGGGTGGGTGGGAGGGCCCAAGGACAATTCCATCTTGCATCTCTTTTTTCTTTCATTTTTCTTTGCATCATGTGCTGTTTGGGGACTATTTTTTAAATCTGCCATCCTGTCTGACACTACAGTGCCACTCCTAGATGGGCCAGGTGTTTGTGTCGGCCACTTGGGTCGCTTAGCTTAGTCACACAGCTACCTCATTGCGCCTCTTTTTTTCTTTGCATCATGTGCTGTTTGGGGACTATTTTTTGAAGTGCCATCCTGCCTGACACTGCAGTGCCACTCCTAGATGGGCCAGGTGTTTGTGTCGCCACTTGGGTCGCTTAGCTTAGTCATCCAGCGACCTCAGTGCAAATTGTAGGACTAAAAATAATATTGTGAGGTGTGAGGTGTTCAGAATAGACTGAAAATGAGTGTCAATTATGGTTATTGAGGTTAATAATACTATGGGATCAAAATGACCCCCAAATTCTATGATTTAAGCTGTTTTTGAGGGTTTTTTGTAAAAAAAAACACCCGAATCCAAAACACACCCGAATCCGACAAAAAATTTTCAGGGAGGTTTTGCCAAAACGCGTCCGAATCCAAAACACGGCCGCGGAACCGAATCCAAAACCAAAACACAAAACCCGAAAAATTTCCAGTGCACATCACTAGTTACAATATCAGTAAAATCATCCAAATCATTTGCAATAGACTTAAAAACAATCCAATCAGTGCAGTCAAAAAAACACACCTGCAATTTAAAATTTGCCTCATTAGACCATTGCTTCACGGACTTAACCTCTGGCTTAACAGATCTCACTCTGCTTATAAATCGGAAGCAAGTGGATCAAACAATGATCAGAAAGTTCCAAGGCTGGCCGGGAGACAGATTAACATGCATCCTTTAAACTAGTATAACAATGGTCTATAATGCTTGCTTCCCTCATTGAACACTTGATATGCTGGCAATACTTAGGCAATCCCTTACTCAGGTTAGCCCTGTTGAAGTTCCCCAACACAATAAACAAAAAGTCAGGTTATTTAGGCTCCATATCGGATATGCACATTGCCAGATGTTGCAGCGCCTCACTCTCGCAAGACTGAGGAGGAATACACACCCCGACTAAAATAAACGAGGCAAACTCCTGTGGGGACTAAAAAGGTTTACAAATAATAAATCAAGCTTCTGCATGAGGACTGCATGATTTGGATAAGACTACAAAATCAGAACACTAGCCATTATTGATATAAAAGAAAATACACCCTCCTTTCACTTTCCCAGACAGCTCCTGAATCCAATCCATTCTAAACAGGCAAAAGCCAGACAAGAACAGTGTGTCATCGGGCACATGCTCATTGAGCCAAATTTCCATAATGCACAGGACAGCTGATCCAGAAATGAAGTTTACATTGCCAAGGAGCATCTTCAATTAATCCATTTTGTTAAAAAGGGAGAGGACATTAGCCAGAAACACTGTCGGGAGAGCAGACCTAAACCCCCTCCGTGTCCATGCCCTTCATGGCACCTGCACGTCTTCCACGTCAGCGTTTCCGGGAGCCACCCCATGCCTCACACTGTCCGGGACTTCAGTAGCAGACAACGAAACCCCGGGATCCGCACACTGGCAGTCACCTTCTCCAAAGCCAGGATCCTTGCAGTCTCCTCCTCCAAAGCTGGGATTCCCGATTAGACACAAAGCAGACCGCCAAACCTGGCAATCCGAAAGCAGTCTCACAGCTGATGGGCACACCAGGGCCAGCACATCCGGGCCCACACAGGCCAGCTGCAGCAAAACAGAAAGCAGCTACACATCCACCCGGAGTACACAGGCCACCTACAGCTGCACAGCAGGACCCACACAGAACGGCAGCAGCAGCGCCAGTAGCAACTCCATCCAAAAGGACCCCCAGCACCAATCGGCCACCAACTGCAGTAAGGTCCCATGATTTATACACACGTAGTCCCAATAGTACTTCCCTCGAATAGGAGATCAGGGCTGCAAGGACTGGAGAAAACAAAGAAGGTAGAGCACCATCGAGGCAGCTTTCCACGACTGTGATAACTATATTGGGCCGATATTGCACTGTGTACCTGGCTTTAGACTCTACAGCTCCAGCCCTACTAGCGCCCTGAGAGTGAATTTTTAAAGCCCACTAACCCCCACCTCCCGAATGTGTGCCCCGAAGGTTAGCACTCCTAGGAAAGTGGGCATGGCCTCGCAACTATATATTATGTTATCAAACTATAAATATATATATATATTATAACACCCCCCCCCCCCTTCCTCTACACACACATTGGGCAGCCTTACACATTATGGCCACAGCCCCCAGTGATGGATCTGACCCAGTCCGGCATCTCGGGGTCCAGACCGTTCGGTTTTTTACAAAATCCCCCAGTAATACCCCTCACATGTTCCCAGTAGTGCCAGTTACACATAATGGCCCCAGTATAGTGCCAGTTACCAATTACACAATGTCCCCAGTAGTGCTCACCACCACCCCTGCCTCAGCCATTACTGCTGCTTCTGGGCTGCTGGACAGGGCTGGGCTGTGGCTGCTGCTGCTGGCCAGGGCTGGGCTGGGTTTTTTCCTCGTGTGCTCTTCCTTTCCTTACTTTACCATTTCCTGCTCCTCCTTACCAGCAGGGGCTCAAATTCAACTGGTGCTAACTTTGTGGGTATGATAAATGTTTATATTGTAAAGTTATGTTTTATAGGAGATCTAGTTATGTGACCAGCACTCGGGATCCTGGTGGTCACAATGCCAATGCCGGGATCCCACCTGCTCACCAGCCCAACAGTCGGCATGCTGACTGACATGTACTATTCCACGACACCCATAGAGTGGTAATAGAACCTGTGGCGAGCGCAGCGAGCCACCGAGCCCACTGCATGGCAAGCGCAGTGAGCACGCAAGGGGCTTTGTCGCGCCCCCCCTTCAGCGCCGGCATTCAGCTGCCGGGATCCCGGGTTCGGTATCCCCAGGGCCGGTCTCCCAGCCCCAAACCATTAAAATGTACATTTAATTGAAGCTGTTTTTCAATGTATATCTTGTTATGTCTGTATCATATCTGTTAATGCACTTTGTAAGCATAAAAGTATTAACAATAATTCTTATTGTCCATTGCAAATAATATATTCTAAAAAATTGCAAAGCACAAACCAAGTGATACCACGTATTAGTTTAAAACGCTAAGGGAATTCTTGGTTATTGAGGAACTTTAATCTGTTAGTGGATGCTTGTTTGTAGATCGATAAATTTGAAAGCCATTTATGTAACTTACTGTATTTGTTTTCATTTTCACAGCAAATTGCATCATCATTTCCCCGATTCCCGAAATTTGTGCGTTTCCACTCACTGAAATTCAGGAGCCTCCCAAACATTTTGAGAAAGTAAGCAACTATGGTGAAAATATATATAGACACACAACGGGTTTGGTATGATATCCAGCTGCATGGGATGCCAATTGTCAGAATACCGACATCGGCATCCCGAGCGCTCGAATGCCGGCAGGGGGCAAGCGCAACAAAGCCCCTTGCGTGCTCGGTGGCGAGCTACTCACCCATAGAGGAGGAATCACCTACCTTGCCGGTATACTAGCGGCTGTATGGTGACCCTGTCAAAATCCCAGCATCGGTATTGTGACAGCCGGGATCCCGACGAGTGGTATGCTAACCGTATACCGACACTACAAAGACAACTAGGTGGGTGCAATAGGAAGAAATTGCAGATGTTAACATTTGACATCTCACATTTAATACAGTTTTCTTTTATAACAGTTACTGTATCTTTAGATGTCTAAAGTCAAGAATAATTGTCTTAATGTATTTATGATAGTGATGTATACAATGCATAAATTCTATAACTAATAGAAAATAAGTTTAAACTCATAATTTGAGCCATCTGATAAAATGTATTTACAGTATTAAGAGCAAAGGGAAAAAATGGGTAAATTTGCTCCTGATCAAACCACAATACAATATAAGGCAGAGCTGGCCAAACCAGTCCACGAGATCTACCAACAGTTCACATTTTCCAGACTACCTAGCTGGTGCACAGGTGTAGTCATTACTAATTAAGATGTGCTGCATTCATTCCTAACTGACAATTCTACAGATCTCCAGGAGGCCTGGAAAACATGAACCGTTGGTAGATCTCGAGGACCGGTTTGGCCAGCCCTGATATAAGGGGTATAAATGCTTTTATTTGGGTTATATGCAAGTAAAACACTGGATGATTTTGCATGTAGAACACAATCACAGCTTATTTTGACATTATAATTTACAGTTGATCTAAAGTAGGATATACCCACTCTAAACTTTTTACTTATGCTCCTCACACAGTGCAGTGGTTTCTTGTATGATCTATAGCAGTCATTCCCAACCACGGTCCTCAAGACACACAGTGCAGGTTTTAGTGATATCCAGGCTGCAGCACAGATGGTTAAATCAAAATAACTGAGCTACTAATTAAGTCACCTGTGCTGAAGCCTGGATATCACTAAAACCTGCACTGTTAGTGTGCCTTGAGGACCGTTGTTGGGAATGCCTGATCTACAGTATATAGAGTGCAAGGACATAACTACCATAGGTGCAGTCGTTTCATCCCTTATGGGCCCCAGAACTATGGGGGGGGCCATCTTACCTGTTAAATTCCGTATGTTACACAGATTATTCTCCATTGGGTCATAACAGACCTTACAAACTGTTGCTATGGGGCCCACAAATACCTAGTTATGCACCTGATAGACATCTTATTAATGCATACTTGCCTACCTGACCCTCTCCATGAGGGAGAAAATGCTCTGTTCCTGGACTTTCCTGGTAATGTAGGATTGCCATCACCTGTGGTGAGCTAGTTAATTGATAAGAAAGGTGTTTCACCACAGGTGATGGCAATCGTACATTACCAGGAAAGTCCAGGAACAGAGTATTTTCTCCCTCATGGAGAGGGTCAGGTAGGCAAGTATGTATTAATGTTAAACTCTTGCTCACCATTGTCTTACCTCACCTTATCATGTACTACTGTGTTCTTGTGTTATAATGTCAGGAATACAAAATATCGTACATGCACTTTCTGTAATTAGTATGACGCTTGTTTTCCAAGTACTGAAGCATACTGTCTTTAAAATATTACGCTTTATTGAAATTATTTATTTTTTTTAAACAGTCAAAAGGCAATTAAAACTCATCAAATATGCAACTGGTGTGAGGCTCAATTAATTAGTTTTGCAAATATTGTGAAGAAAATTAATTTAATATTTACAGCATTCATAGTACAATAAAGGTTAAATATGCAGTTCTGAGTAATTGAGACTTAGAAGTGTATTTAGGTAGTGTATATTTCAAGGCAATATTTAAATAATGTCTTTGCCAAGAACCCGGGTGTTCATTTAAATAAAGTCATTAATATCATTAACATGGCATGATGATCTCCAAACTGCACAGTATTCCTGGAGGCTCAAAGGTTAATGAGTCGTTATTCTCAGTGGGATCTGCAACATCCTTTTGTCCATGACAATAGAAAGAACATTCATGAAAGTTTTCAGAGTGAAATTAATGTATATTTATCATTTCACATAGCATGCTAGGTTTGTATTAATTAGCCTGAGACTTCAATTCCCTCCTAGAGAGAAGCCAATAAATCTTTTATCTTTTTTTTTAAATAGAATTGCCCCCAAGTGTAGAGGATTTGTCCCTGCCATTTCATGGTGCATGTTGCAAAATTTGCTCTTTAACAGTGGTTCTCAAACTGTATGCCGTGGCACCCTGTGGTGCCTCTGAGCACTTGCAGGGGTGCCTTGGATTGGTGGTCCAGGAACAATACAAATTATTTATCATCAATGTAATAGGCAAAACCAGTGCTGGTGGCTGCCAATTATAAAACATGTGGACATACAGAAGCGAATCCTGTCCCTCACCACACAACTGAACCTACGGATGACATATAAACACAATTTACATAATTTAACATGTATTTCTAAATTTCTCAATAAGAAACTTTTGACCTAGGGGTGCTGTGAAAATAATTCTAATACTCTAGGGCGCCGTGATTCAGAAAAGTTTGGGAACCACTGCTCTATAATAATAATAATAATAATAATAATAACAGATATGATGTAGTAGTTGTATATTTTTTGTCTAATAAATGGCAGCACAAGTACAGTCCTAAATCGTGTTGAAATGCAGATGTAGCTTCCTGACTTTCTTGGCCCAGAGGGGTAAATGTATTATAGCAGCACGATGCAACACTTCCTGCTTCGCCTCAGTACTGAAGCAAAGCAGGAAGGGACATAGACAAAATGTATAAACATCTTGTCTGCCAAAGCGGCGATGTCCCCCTGAGCATACATCGCATCAGATTAGTGCTGATGTGCTGTGACTTTCTGCCCGGCCGGCTCCTACTCACGCGAGCTCCCCTGCGCAGTCCGGACCCGGCACCCGCCACAGCTCTGTCCCTGCTGTGGTATTTGGACACCTTGCAGCTGTCGATATCGATAGCTGCAGGTGTCAGAATGGTCAGTGCTCCTGACCGTTCATACATTGCCCGTGCATATCTGCCTGCTATCTTATAGATAACAGCTCCGAAATGGTACAGTAATACATGGGGGAGAAGCGGTATAGCACACATAACGTGAGGTTGGTGGGTTTCATTGAATCCATTTTATTCTCCCAGTTGTTTGTTTGTTTAGTATAGTATAGTATACATCATACCGCTTGTTGTTAAGGGTTCTTCAAGGAAGAAAGAGGTGACAATAACATGCGTTTGAGTTCAGCATAGATAAGGGACTTTCTCATATTCACATATATTCACTGTGATCTACCATTGAGGAGTGATTATCCATAGCAGAGTACTTTCTTTGAAAATAATTGTCATCGTATTATATAGCACAGTAAGAGAGATTATCAAGAATAACTGCATCAGAGTTCAATTAAATAGCCTGTTTCCCACATAGTAAATTAAGAGTTAATGCGCGCTAACCCACCGGTTCCACATAAACTGCTGCATCAATGGCTTTTCCTTGGCGTTAAACCCCTGATGGAAAAATCCACCCCTGTACTTTAACGTGGGGGTAAACCCCTGCTAATTGAATCTCCCAGCGAAGCTAATTGCAAATGCTGCGATCGTGTAAACGGCCAATTATTGGCCATCTGTACATGCGAAGTGGCCATTTTCGGGGTGGCCCGATGAAATCGCCAGTGTTTCCTGGTGGTGGTGCGCGTGCATACTCAGCCACGCTGCATATCTAGGGGTCAACCGCTATTTGAGGTTTTTGCAATGAGATTGCAGTTGATTTGTGATTGCATCACTTGGCAGCGCTACACATGCTGGGTGGCCCCAAGCAAGCAATTTTCTTGGCAGCAGTTTTTGCTAAAATAACAAAAACTGCGCCCAACTCTGAATAACCCCATTAATCAGAATGAATCTTGGTGAGGACTTTGCTTATACTTACCCCCCACAGGACGTCATCTTAAAGTAGTGATGGATTATCAAGTACAGTTTCATAAATCAGACTAAATGATACAAGTGACAGGATATAGACCATCAAAACTTAGATACTTAGAATGTCAAAACCAAAAATGTCAACGTGATCAAAATGTTGACGACCAAAATGTCAACATGGGCATAAGGTCAACAGTTAAAATGTAGACACAGCCAAAAGGTCGTCAAGCAATAAATGTTGACAAAAACCAGCACCATCCACAGATTTACTGGTTCTGTGGATGGTTTTTAAAATGGCCATAAACCAACCACAGAATGATAGGAAACCAGCCCAAACAATAGCCCTGCCTGTAGCAGGTGAGTATGTGAGGAGCGCTGCATGGAGTCATCCCCCCTGAATCAATCACCAGCCTCAAACATCTCAGTATGGGTTGGAATCTATTTTCCTATACCCAGCACCAGGGTGAAACAGCCAGGGAGCTGACACTATAGCACTAACACAGTGTGGGTTGCTTAGAAAGCAATAACAAAGCCAACTATCAAGGGGAAGGGGAACAAGGAAACCCAAGTGGAGTTCCAAAAAAAACAACAACTTACAAACCTTTGGGAATTCTCAAAGAAAATCAGGAAAACCTTGGATGGAAAATAGGAAAACCCTTCACACCTACATATCCCTTTAGTAATGTCAAAGTTTGCTTGTGGAAGGGAAGCACATAATCTAACACACACACAGGGCCTAATTCATGTTTGTACATAAGGGACTATTATCAAGCAATTTAGAGCTTATCGGCACCACAATGCGCATGCGCGAATGTGCCACTGTGCTCTCGCTCATAATGAGGATTTCATGGAAAGTGACTGACAGGAAGTGACTGTTTGGAGGTGTTAATAGGGAGTGGTTGGGAAAATGCAGGTGTGTCATGGCTGTTTTTAGGGTGTGTATCTGCTGACGGCTGCAAGTTCATAGGTGCACAAAGATGGCATCTGAGTCACTACTGGTGTGTCCAGTCTGCGTAGCCATAGACCAACCATTAGCCTCGATGTTATAAGTTTTTGTGTACAGGTTGTGAATGTGTATACAACTGTAAATTAATTTGTGATGGCTGCGGTGGGAGTCTCTTGTCATTTCAGGGCGGCAGCATCACTTGCTAACATTAGCAGCTCCGTAGCCTAGAAAATCACAATTGTACTGATCCCACCCACCTGGGAAAACATAAAAACAATGATGTATACTATACTATACTAAACAAACAAACAACTGGGAGAATAAAATGGATTCAATGAAACCCACCAACCTGCGTTGAGCTGATAATTATTTAAACTATGAATTTTAAATAGTAAGTACCAATAGTAAGCCTTTACAAGTACTACAGTATATGCTGTAACAAATCCAAAGACTCTGATCCCTGAGGCAATGAGCTCTTTGATTTGAAAGGCACCAAAAATGGCATAAAAATGTAAGATGATTTAGCAGGAACTCAATGTCTTCAGAAGCCATGTACTCAACCACCTTGACCAGGGCATGGAACATGTCAGTGTCAATGGCTTGGCAAGGACTGTACTATGCCAAATCATTCTACGCCTTAAATAATAAAAACCAATGCAGCCTGTAACAAATAGGCAACTGCTGACTTCATAGGTGCCCTAGACCAGCGGTGGCCAACCTGTGGCTCTTGAGCCACATGTGGCTCTTTCTTTATTCAAATGTGGCTCCAAACACGCTAAATCATGTGACCACAACAGAAATCGCTGCACTCCAGCCAGACACGCAGCAGCACTACAGGGACTGAAAACTGAACGAGTCAGATACTAGAGGTGAGACACCCACAAGCAAACAGAGGACATATTAGGGACTGCTGCAATGGCACAAGTTGATGGGGGGCTGTAGTGATACATGAGGGTGGGCTATAGTGACACATGGCAGTGCTGGCTGGAGAGACACAGGAGGGTCCTGGCAGGAGTGACGTGGGAGGGTGCTAGAAGTAGTGACACATGGGAGATATGGCTGGAGTGACATAGGAGGGTGGTAGCAGTAGTGACACATGGGAGAGCTGGCTGGAGTGACATAGGAGGGTGTTAGCAGGAGTGACACATGGGGGAGCTGGCTGGAGTGACAGGAGGGTGTTGGCTGGAGTGACACACTGGGGAGCTGGCTGGAGTGACACATGGGAGACCTGGGTGGAGTGACACTGCAGGGTCTTGGCAGTAGTGACACATGGGAGAGCTGGCTGTAGTGACACGGGGGAGCTGGCTGGAGTGACAGGAGGGTGTTGGCTGGAGTGACACATGGGGGAGCTAGCAGGAGTGACACGGGGGAGCTGGCTTGAGTGACATAGGAGTGTGCTAGCAGGAGTGACATATGGGGGAGCTGGCTGGAGTGACTGGAGGGTGTTGGCAGTAGTGACACATGGGAGAGCTGGCTAGAGTGACATACTGTAGGAGGGTGCTAGCAGGAGTGACATATGGGGGAGCTGGCTGGAGTGACTGGAGGGTGCTGGAAGTAGTGACACATGGGGGAGCTGGCTGGAGTGACACAGCAGGGTCTTGGCAGTAGTGACACATGGGAGAGCTGGCTGGAGTGACATAGGAGGCTGCTAGCAGGAGTGACACATGGGGGAGCTGGCTGGAGTGACAGGAGGGTGTTGGCTGGAGTGACACATGGGGGAGCTGAAGTTTATTATGTGAATCTGGCTATTTAAATAATTTTTTGTGAAAGTGGCTTTTTCAATTGATCTGGCTTAAAAAAATTTATTTTATGTCGTTCTGGCTTTTTCAATGTATTTTATACCAGGGGTGTGGTCTACAAGGCCACATTCCATTTTTGCATGCGCGCCATCGGCTCGATGTCGGCTCTTTGTCACCTAACAAGGTTTTTTGGCTCTTTGTCACTGACTGGTTGGCCACCCTCGCCCTAGACTGATCCACCTGATAAAGGTTCCACACAAACTGCAACAATAACTACTGCAGATCATTACTGGAAACACCAGTATGACCATGTAATTGCTGACAATGCTGCCAAGCTGAAGCATAAGTCTTCATAGTTGCTTTGGAGACAGTTCAATTCTCAAGCCCTTTCATGTTGACCTGACAATCTACCAGACATAAGGACAAAGTGACAACAGCAACACTGCCCCAGATCAAGCACCTGGAACCTGGGATAATATGGGATAAAAAAAAATCAACAATACCATTGTCCAAACATTTGAAGTACATGCCGTGAAACTAAATAGTGTTCAATTGCAAACCTGTCTAGTGTCTGCATTGTTCTTCTATGTCTCTCTTTTCACCCCAGTGTAAGGTCGCGGTTTTCCACCATGTGCGCAAGTACAAATAGATGAAAACAAGGGTTCTGAGGTAAAAAGTGATGGTGATTAGTGATTAGTTTCCACTTAATCACATAATAAATTAACAACTCTGCAAATGTTATAGCTGCCATATCTGCAGTGCACATGGGGGGTAATTCAGAGTTGATCACAGCAGCAAATTTGTAAGCAGTTGGGCAAAACCATGTGCACTGCAGTAGGGGGCAGATATAACATTTGCAGAGAGAGTTAGATTTGGGTGGGTTATTTTGTTTCTGTGCAGGGTAAATACTGGCTGCTTTGTTTTTACACTGTAATTTAGATTTCAGTTTGAACACACCCCACCCAAATCTAACGCTCTCTGCAAGTTATATCTGCCCCCCCCTCCGCAGTGCACATGGGGGGTCATTCCGAGTTGTTCGCTCGTTATTTTTTTCTCGCAACGGAGCGATTAGTCGCTAATGCACGTGCGCAATGTCCGCAGTGCGACTGCACCAAGTAAATTTGCTATGCAGTTAGGTATTTTACTCATGGCATTACGAGGTTTTTTCTTCGTTCTGGTGATCGTAATGTGATTGACAGGAAGTGGGTGTTTCTGGGCGGAAACTGTCCGTTTTATGGGAGTGTGTGAAAAAACGCTACCGTTTCTGGGAAAAACGCGGGAGTGGCTGGAGAAACGGAGGAGTGTCTGGGCGAACGCTGGGTGTGTTTGTGACGTCAAACCAGGAACGACAAGCACTGAACTGATCGCACTGGCAGAGTAAGTCTCGAGCTACTCAGAAACTGCACAGAGAAGTCTTTTCGCAATATTGCGAATCTTTCGTTCGCAATTTTGATAAGCTAAGATTCACTCCCAGTAGGCGGCGGCTTAGAGTGTGCAAGGCTGCTAAAAGCAGCTTGCGAGCGAACAACTCGGAATGACCCCAATGGTGTTGCCTTACTGCTAACAAATGTGCTGCTGCGATCAACTCTGAATTACCCTCATAGTCTGAAAGACACCCACTGCATATGATTATAACCAATGTCATCATTATAAAACAGAGGTTCATCCAGACAATAAGTATTACTGTAGTTTATTTTCACTTAAGTGAAAATAAACTACAGCTCCCAGCAGCCCTTGCTACTTTTCACTTTCTTCTATGCAGTTGCGCGTAGTGCCCGCCCCGGCAGAGCCAGATAAAGAGGGGACATAGGGAACAAGCTAACTCCCCAGCCTCCCCCCAGCTGCCTTTAATCGTGAAGATTCAGTGCTGAGCTGAACAAGAAGATTTAGCCAAAAGGGGGCGGGGCTACACGGCACTGTACACAGTGCCAGTCCAGCAAGCAGCATGGGAGACAGAAGCTCACTGTGTAGCAGCAGAAGACCCTAAACAGTGAGAGTGACAAAGGAAAGGAGCACTGTATGTGTGTGTGTGACTACTATATATATATATATATATATATATATATATATATATATGTGTGTGTGTGACTGTACATGAATATGTGTGTGTACATATATGTGTGCTTGTATGTATACATGTGTGACTATGTATACAGGTGTGTGACTATATGTGAGTGAATGTATGCGTGTGTTTATGTGTTTACGTATGGGACAGTATGTATGTGTACAGATGTGTGATTTTACGTATATTTATCAATATATGGGTTATCTCCTCTTTTTTTCTCTATCCGTAGCCCAAATAAATGGCTAGCTAGCCCCCCCCCCCCCTCCTTCCTCTCATAAGAAGCTGTACGGCAGCTACCAGCCCTTTGCCCTTATGGAGGTTTATATATATATATATATATATATATAAAATATATAATGTGTGTGTCACACGTGGGGGAATGAATCGGGGCGCCAACTTGCTGCCTTGCCCCGGGTGTCGAAGATCCTAGTTTCGGCCCTGGTTATGAGTAGGGCAAAATGTGAATTTCCCTTGTCATACAATTTGGAATTATTGAACTATGGGCCTAATTCATTAATGATTGCAAATGCAAAGCTGCTCACAGCAGCATTTGCAGTACTTAGCAATGCAAATGCAGGAGGAGCTGCATACCTCCCTGCATTTGTGATGCGAATGCATAACAGATAAACATCACAATGTTCATGTGCGGTAGCAGGGTGAGTAAGCTTCAGCTTACTCAGCCTTGCCGCCACAGTGAGGCTTGCGGGGCAAAGGTAACTGTGTCTAGCGACGCAGTCCTTGTCTTCGTCCTTCCCGGAAAACAGGGGCGACAAGCGCCTGTTTTCCTGAACGCCGGCTGCCCACGTCCTGCACATGTACAGAACGGATCCTGCGCGTGCACAGTCCCCACACATCAGGAAACTGCGCTAAGGATCACATTAGTGATACTTAATGAATCAGGCCCTATATCTGCTAATTTGGTACCACTTGCATAAGTAATTTGGTGTCTTTAGAATTGGTGTCTTAATTGACATAATTGTGCTAGCTTTTTCTTCTAAGCCTGCCAACTGTGAATAATCTCCAACCGGTTTCCCCCAGTTATCTCCAGCTTAATGCCCCAAATGCTCCATCATGCCTCTTACCTCATGACACCTCCTTTCTAATGCCCTATCTCGCTTCCAGTATAATGCTCCCACGTAACTTCCAGCCTCATTCACCTGTGTCTGCTCTAGCTGCATGCCTCCATTTCTCCTACGGCCTCATGCCCCCTAAAGCCACTCCAGCACATTCCCGCTTTTCATTGCCCCACCAACTTAACTTATTCTTTGTAAGCCTGCCTGCTTCTCTTCTTTCTTTTCGTTGTACAACATGGTGATGTCAGTGCCCCCACGTTGGAACTGGTCAGCCGGGTGCAAGAAATCTGCATGCAACAACGCAGGCCGTGGGATCCACATGCCTAAAAAACTGGAGCAACAACACCATCTTCCCCCTTGTAAAACGGTCCCAGTTGCCAGCCCCCCAAAAGCCACAGCATGTCAATCATGCTGTGGCTAAGGGGGGACTGTCAGCAATCACACAAAACCCATTCTGCACAAACGCAGAATGGGTCCTGCACATAGCAAGTTCCCCCACAATCGGATTTGTGCACAAAACGCTGGGATTCTGGGCCAGATTCAGAATGGAAATTATCTACGATGCGTTTGCATGCTGAAGCCGTTTTCACATGTGCGCATGCGCAGATGCCGCACTGCATGTGCACACACAGTGAGATTTGATGGCATCTCACATATGCCTGAGCGACAAGCAGAGGCGTTCGCGGGGTGGGAGGAGACGTCAATGCAGCGTTTAGGAGGCATCATTGTGGCGTTGGGTGGGGCACAGTCCGAACAATGCAGGCGTATGTGCCCCGTTTGCGGGCCACGGCGCAGCGGCTGCACGCCGTCACACGCAGCCGCTGTGACCCAAAAGATGGCTGCCCGCCGACTGCCTTTGCAGCTAGGCTGCATAGGCAGGGGGCAACCCTAATCATGTGAGCGCTTCACTGCTGAGTGAAGCGCTCGCATGTTAGAGGAGGGAGGGAGCAGGACCCGGCATGGCGTTCCCCAGCATGTTATTGTAAAGGGTTGTAGTTTCGCGATTTTTCACACAACTACAACCCATGTTTAATCGGGCCCTACGTACAGTATAAACCTAAATCAGGCCCAGAGTCAAGTGAACAACAGGACCTGGCTATAGGAGGCGGTCGTGGCCAGGTAAACAACAGTACCGCCCGCATGATCTATGGTTCTGGGTGATTCTCTTTTTGTACTGTACCCCGGCTTGCAGTGACAAGGTCAGCCAGGCTGCGACCAGCTCACAGGCGCCATTTTTTGCAAGTTAGCAGCTCCCCCTGCAGCCACCCTGGCTATATCACTGGGGACAAAGTATTAACAGATCTATAAGGGAAATCTGAAAAATAGCTATCAACTGATAGTTCTAAATAAATAATGTACAGTAGACACTTACAGTATAAGCGTCAATGAAACTTTACAAAAGCATACCTAGGTCCAAGTTATACCATAATTTCACAATTTTACTTGGACATTACCCAATTATTTTTATTTTTCAGGATTTAGAAGAGAGTTTAAAAAAAAAAAAAAAAGTAGCTTAAATACCTGTGGTAATTACACTACCCTAAAAGTGAAGCATGGAATAAAAAGTTCTGTTTTATACTTTGCTTGGAGCAATAGACTTAAACATAAAACAAAATAAATTATTTCCATAGATCCCCTTCTACAAATTAGAAAATACAAATAACAGCTAAAATTGTATTGCCTTGCAGCTTTTTTTATGTTTTTTTAACTTAAAACTTTAAAATTCCTGGCTATTGTGCTTTCAAAACTTCATAGTTTCTCATCACCTTCAGGCATCAAGCAGTTTTGTTAATAACTGTAAATCCTTTCAGCCTTTGATAAGCGAGCAAGTGCTCGTGTGATTGACAGGGTACTAAAAGTGTTAATGAGACAGACCAGCAAATTCCTAGATCAATAACTGCCGATGAAAGAAAAACAATTCTTGTTCCTATATTTTCCGTGAAATTGCTCATCGCTGTTAAGTATATATTACCAGTGGAGATTTTTAAATCAGACTTTTTTTATTAGTTTGTGAGTTAACAAAAATACCTTTATGGTGGAATGTACCATGTATCCGTGTTTTTTTTATAATGTTCAGCATGCATAGGTAGGACATATACTTCATGGGGATAAAAGCTATAGACACAGCTCTCCGCTATGCTGCCAACCTCTTCAGTATTAAGAAATGGTATCATATATAGTTTTATATTTATATACATATATTCAATATACCGGACAGTGTGCTTAATAATTTTTGAATAGTCTAGAATTATGTTCATGACTTTGGGGGGGTCCACCATGGTGATCCAGTGATTCAGTCTTAGCTATAGGGATTTTAATTATATGTTATTTGTATATGTATGTATATGTATTGGTTACCAAATTTCCATTATGCCGTTTTAAACCAGTGTGGAGTTGCTGGTACCCGCTTGGGCGGCCTGACTTATTAAGATCTATTCAGGTGATATATTAATTATAGACACTGTTATAGCCACTTACATTTAGTTATATGTACACTATATTGATATTTGAACACAATATAATGTAGCGTGTTACGCTGCGTTCCAGTGTTTGTTTGCACATCCGGAAGTGATAATACTTTGACGTGAGATGCGGAAGCGCCATGCGGGTCACCTGCGGCGTGCGTTCCACTGGTACTTAGTGTTACACGATGAAAACGGAAGTGGTAATACAGTGACTAGAGACGGCGGAAGTGCCTTGCGGGTCACCTGCGGCGTGCGTTCCACCAGTTGGTCATTGCTGAACTGGGAATGAGGTGAGTGCAATTGCACTAGCTAAACAATCTAAATGTGATGCATATTAGAAGCTGAGTTGCTTTAACAAGAGGTGAAGTGTGCTATATGTGTTTACTAATTACATAATCTTGTTGATAAGATAACTTGGATTGTGATTGGGTGATGAAGTAACGGGCGGGTCCCGGGGGGGTACTTGTAGTTCCACACTGAGGGTCATTTGGTTTGTGATTCTGACGATTGCACATTCTGGTCTGGAAAAAGGTCCGGTTTGGGACCGAAACGTCGACCAACTATGATTAAGCTGCTGATGTGAGGTTTGATAAACAAATTCTTTTGCAAATTCATTACAAGTCTGGTGAGTGCCTTCTTTATATCAAATTGAATGTATCATGGGACCTTGTTGATACAAGCTAATCCCTGGAATTTTGGCACCCCAGCAGATGATATTGGATATACAGCGAGTGCCACTTCAATTGTTCTGGATAGATATATATAGATATATATATATATATATATGTAAAAGAAGAATGGAGGGCGCAGGTGTGAGTAAAATATTACAATTCCATTTATTGCACAATAAAGCTCACATACATCTTAGCTTCTGTAACTCCGCATGATCAACCGTCTAGCCGCAGGCGTCTAGGGATCTCTCCGTCTCGTATTGGTTCAGGACGGCACACCGCAAGAGCTGTCAGACGCGGCCCGTCTAACACACCAGGACCAGACTTTCGGACGTTCACACGTCTAGCGCTCCACAAGCCACGCCCAACGCGTTTCGTCAATGGACTTCATCAGGGGAGACGGAGAGATCCCTAGACGCCTGCGGCTAGACGGTTGATCATGCGGAGTTACAGAAGCTAAGATGTATGTGAGCTTTATTGTGCAATAAATGGAATTGTAATATTTTACTCACACCTGCGCCCTCCATTCTTCTTTTACTTGCATGTACATTGGATCCAGTGGTTCTGGTCCCAAAGCGGAGGAAGCGGCAGTAAACATCTTAGAATATTCAGTGATATATGGACTCAGACTGCTAATTACTGATTGACACTGAACTTAAGGTGGACTTGGATGCGCAGCTTCTCTTGTATTGTTATATATATATATATATATATATAGGAATAGCCGTCTCTCCATGATGAAATGTATCATTTGCGCCGGTGCCCTCCCATTGTCGGACCCTCCGGTATGATACCAGTATATGTGTACCTTAGGGCGGCATTCAGACGTCTATCAAGAATACACAGACTCCCAAGATGTCATATATAGGTATATGTATATATATATATATACATATATATATACACACTGCTCAAAAAAATAAAGGGAACACTTAAACAACACAATGTAACTCCAAGTCAATCACACTTCTGTGAAATCAAACTGTCCACTTAGGAAGCAACACTGATTGAAAATCAATTTCACTTGCTGTTGTGCAGATGGAATAGACAACAGGTGGAAATTATAGGCAATTAGCAAGACACCCCCAATAAAGGAGTTGTTCTGCAGGTGGTGACCACAGACCACTTCTCAGCTCTTATGCTTTCTGGCTGATGTTTTGGTCACTTTTGAAAGCTGGCGGTGCTTTCACTCTAGTGGTAGCATGAGACAAAGTCTACAACCCACACAAGTGGCTCAGGTAGTGCAGCTCATCCAGGATGGCACATCAATGCGAACTGTGGCAAGAAGGTTTGCTGTGTATGTCAGCGTAGTGTCCAGAGCAAGGAGGCGCTACCAGGAGACAGGCCAGTACATCAGGAGACGTGGATGAGGCCGTAGGAGGGCAACAACCCAGCAGCAGGACCGCTACCTCCGCCTTTGTGCAAGGAGGAACAGGAGGAGCACTGCCAGAGCCCTGCAAAATGACCTTCAGCAAGCCACAAATGTGCATGTGTCTACTCAAACGATCAGAAACAGACTCCATGAGGGTGGTATGAGGGCCCGACGTCCACAGGTGGGAGTTGTGCTTACAGCCCAACACTGTGCAGAACGTTTGACATTTGCCAGAGAACACCAAGATTGGCAAATTCGCCACTGGCGCCATGTGCTCTTCACAGATGAAAGCAGGTTCTCACTGAGCACATGTGACAGACGCGACAGAGTCTGGAGACGCCAAGGAGAACGTTCTGCTGCCTGCAACATCCTCCAGCATGACCGGTTTGGCAGTGGGTCAGTAATGGTGTGGGGTGGCATTTCTTTGGGGGGCCGCACAGCCCTCCATGTGCTCGTCAGAGGTAGCCTGACTGCCATTAGGTACCGAGATGAGATCCTCAGACCCCTTGTGAGACCATATGCTGGTGCGGTTGGCCCTGGGTTCCTCCTAATGCAAGACAATGCTAGACCTCATGTGGCTGGAGTGTGTCAGCAGTTCCTGCAAGACGAAGGCATTGATGCTATGGACTGGCCCGCCCGTTCCCCAGACCTGAAACCAATTGAGCACATCTGGGACATCATGTCTCGCTCCATCCACCAATGCCACGTTGCACCACAGACTGTCCAGGAGTTGGCGGATGCTTTAGTCCAGGTCTGGGAGGAGATCCCTCAGGAGACCATCCGCCACCTCATCAGGAGCATGCCCAGGCATTGTAGGGAGGTCATACAGGCACGTGGAGGCCACACACACTACTGAGCCTCATTTTGACTTGTTTTAAGGACATTACATCAAAGTTGGATCAGCCTGTAGTGTGTTTTTCCACTTTAATTTTGAGTGTGACTCCAAATCCAGACATCCATGGGTTAATAAATTTGATTTCCATTGATAATTTTTGTGTGATTTTATTGTCAGCACATTCAACTATGTAAAGAACAAAGTATTTAATAAGAATATTTCATTCATTCGGATCTAGGATGTTATTTTAGTGTTCCCTTTATTTTTTTTGAGCAGTGTATATACATATACTGTACATACATACTGTAGTAAGGCAAGCACAGGCCTATGTAGGCTACTGTGTGCTAGTACACACCTTCTTACCACCACTGTTCATAAAGAAATAAATGCTCATAGAAGATGGGTACTGCAAGAAAATATTTTTTGTGAATATTTTAACATTAAAGATAATAGGATAAATGCCGCGCTTGTATAGGAGATTTCACGGTGCACAACGGAGGAGCCCCGCCAGTGTATGCAAACGCTGGCACGCTCCGAAGCAAGAGAGCCGCATGAGGAGACCAAGCCGGAGCGGCCGGAGCAACAGAAAGACGGGACCAGTTACATCCGCGGCAGCCGTTCATGCTGTAACATCAAGCCGCGAGAGGTACAAGTAGGGACAGTAGGGATAGCAATACCCGCATACAGAGACTGTCCAGACTAACCCGAATTGGGAAGCTAATACTGCTAATTATCTCCGTTTCACCACCTAATCACAAAAGAGCTGTAACATTGATATTAACCATTTCCTTTTTTCACAGGTATGTGCGTTCAATACATAATTTCAATATTCAAGCGCTCCTAATCATCGTTTTTTAATATTTTAACATGTTTATTGGACTATGAAGTGTATGTACTAAGGCCCTCATTCCGAGTTTTTCGCTCGCAAGCTGCTTTTAGCAGCATTGCACACGCTAAGCCGTCGCCTACTGGGAGTGAATCTTAGCTTATCAAAATTGCGAACGAAAGGTTCTCAAAATTACGAGTAGAAATTACTTAGCAGTTTCTGAGTAGCTCGAGACTTACTCTTCCAGTGCGATCAGTTCAGTGCTTGTCGTTCCTGGTTTGACGTCACAAACACACCCAGCGTTTGCCCAGACACTCCCCCGTTTCTCCAGACACTCCCGCGTTTTTCCCAGAAACGGTAGCGTTTTTTCACACACTCCCATAAAACGTCCAGTTTCCACCCAGAAACACCCACTTCCTGTCAATCATATTACGATCACCAGAACGAAGAAAAAATCTCGTAATGCCGTGAGTAAAATACCTAACTGCATAGCAAATTTACTTGGCGCAGTCGCACTGCGGACATTGTGCATGCGCATTAGCGGCTAATCGCTCCGTTGCGAAAAAAAAATAACGAGCGATCAACTCGGAATGACCCCCTTACTTGGCGCAGTCGCACTGCGGACATTGTGCATGCGCATTAGCGGCTAATCGCTCCATTGCGAAAAAAAATAACGAGCAATCAACTCGGAATGACCCCCTAAGCCTTGGAGACAGCTAAAGTGGACAGATATAAAATACAATGCCTTTAACATTGCAAATTTGCTGACACTTTATCTCCATCCACTTTAGCTTTCTCCAAGGCTTAGTACACAGACACACATACCTCTCAACTTGATTTTTCGCGGGACAGTCCCGGTTTTTTAAGATTGTCCTGCGGGCCGTAGTGTCCCACGGTGGGGGGGGGGGGCAATTGGTACGCTCCTGCGCTCGCTGCTCTGCTTAGCATGCGCACCGCGTCTATTCAGTGAAGACAGAGGGACTGGGAGCATGCCTGAAGCTCATGTAATACCCTGTTCTTGTAATAAGTTAATTTGAGCAGTTAATGGAATGTTAATATAACTGTAAAATATTAATATTAAAATATAAATTAAAAGTAATATATTAAAGGTTATGTTACCCTCACAGAGGGCAAAGAACTTATGAAGCAGTTTATAACCATCATGGAGAGTAAATGGGACAGGCCGAGCGGTTAACGGCCCAGGGGTTAGACGGGCTCGTGACTTTCAGACTTGCTTATTAACCTGACTATAGGGGAGCTCTGGTCCCCTATAAGCCTAAGATATAGTCGGCGCGTGCAGGAAAAATAACGGCGGGACTGATCCGGGCATTTGAACGGAGCCTATAAAAAGAAAGAAAAACTGAAAAGGTGTGTGTGGTGCTGCTGAGGTGATCGCGGAATACGGAGGTGCGGCAGCTGTCCCTGGCACAGTGTGTGGTCACAGAGCGGGCCGGTGGGACGTCCTGGCTGTCGGCGGAGGAGAGAGTGAACGCCGGAGCTGTGCTCCTGTGACCGGGAGAGAGAGGGAGCTTCAGCCGGTGATCATCAAGGAGAGACACCCAGACGCATACCTGAGGCTGCCTTCAGGGATCCCGTGCGGCACAACGAGTCTCCTGAGATCGGACTGAAAGAGGAGGTCCGTGAGGTAACGACGTAGACAGAGGAGGTACCTTGGGCGGACCGATTGGGAAAAACGCCCTGGGGACACCCTTAGGGACGTGACAAAGGAAGAATCGGCTACCCTGCCCTGGCTAACAGGGACCCGGTATATGTGAGTGACAAGACAAGGGACAAGGGAGAACGGGAGATAGTTCATTGAGACTCCGTACCAGATCAGAGGCGGGCACAAAGCAGAATAGAGAGGCAGTGGATTAGGAGAACAGTACACTACAGAGAGTTATCAAGGTCAACACTAAAACTCTGATAAATTATAAAATAAAGAAAAAAAAGGAAATACCTAGATTTATTAGTACAGTGCACTAACGCATGAGAACTGGTGAGACAGCATTCACAGCTAACTCTCCCTGAAGGAACATTGCTGCAACACCTCACGACTCTACATGCATTTATTCCAGGAGTGACAGATGAGGGATATTCCTAACATAAACTGACTGTCAGTAAGAAAAGGAAAATAATACCAGTAAGGAGAAACAATAAGAGTAAACTGGATATAATATTGTAATTCTGTTCCGAGTGAGAGTACCTCTGCACACACAGATTTATAGTTATAAAGCCGTTCCCCTTGCTATCTTGACACGCTGCTGTAGAGTCAGTGAGCCTTCCTTGCACATTGTAGAAAACTACAGTAAAGGAAACAGAAAGAACAAAATAACTTACATCAGCTTTCTTCAGGTGTTCTTCAAGGTAACCAATCCAGTACAGAGTAGACAAGAGAATTACACATTTTAAGATATACATACGACAAATGATCTATTAAATCCTACAGCTACTGAACACTTCCTGGTAGTCAAAGTTAGTTAGATGACAGTAACTGCTGAGGACCACAGCACCCGCGCATATTGGATAGGATACGAGGAATTATTAGGAGTATCTATTCAGGAATAACTCTACAATATAAACAAGGATTCCATTCACTGAGCTTCACCTGTAATGCATTAATGCTTAAAAGACTCCATGTGCACCAACTGAATGGCCATAGTTCACTGCGCAGTACAAGTACTTAAGGGTTATTAGACTATTTAGTATAGAGTATATAATAAATACAATTGCAGATACTCAAAAGTCTTATTGGTTACAATAGTGTATTGTATCTGGCACACTGCAAGGGTATTCATGCAAAAATATATGTGGGATTGTTTGTGGTTTATATCTTAACCTTTCTTTTATCCTCAAGGATTGAGATCTACTGGGATCCCTAATATGCAGTAAAATAAAGCAAGAACGTGTATTCATTTCATTAAGTGTATGATGGAATGTTGTTGCATGGTACTATAAAAAATGTATTGTATTTAATTGAACTGTATTCAAGGCCATCTATTGCCTTCTATGTTTTATTATACCGTACAAGTATATGAGAGTCCTGTTATTGGGAAATAAAATTCATGTTTGTTTTCTTGGTAATTCATGGATTGATCCCTTATTCCTGTGAAGAAGACAGGGGGTCGGTACCGTAAGAAGTGTGTTGTTACAGAAAAATTTGGCGTCTGCGAACAGGATAGAATGTCGCAATCACCGGAACATCAGACTCCGGCACCAACATCCACCCGGAGGAGATTGCCCGCGTCACCTGGTCAATCTCCGGCAGGTCAAAACCAAGGGATGGCATCACCTATTACGATGCCATATTACTTTGGCGCTTCATGGCTTCCTACTTACTCGGGAGACATGCGTACCCCAGGAACCAGTCAGCTGAAGGAGTTTAGGAATAAGATGCGTTCCATGTTTAGATTGTACCCGCTGAACGAGGTACAGAAAGTGGAGATAGTATTGGGACAGTTAAAAGGTTCTGCGCTGCGTGAGGCAGAGGCATGGACAGAAGAAGAGAAAGAGACTGCGGAAGGCATCTTGGAAAAATTGGGGTGCATCTTCGCCCTAAAAACAATTTCCAATTTAAAAAGTCGATTATACGCTAGAAAACAAAGAGGTGGCGAAACTTTACGGGACTTTGCGTTGGGATTGCAGGAAGCCATGAGGGCAGTTCAAGCCTTAGACCCATGTGAAGTACAACAGGCTGATGAGACATTAATTAATCTCTTTATCGAAGGGGCTCAAGGGGAAACCATTCAGGCCCAAATGAGAATAGTGCGGCGGCAGCAGCCAAAGTGCTCCTTTTCTAAGTTCAAAGAAGAAATCCTTCAAATTATTGGACTAAATTCCTGTGAAGATGCTGAGTATGAGGTGTCAGTTGAGTCAGATGAAGGGATAAAGGAAACAAGATCTCACACCAAAACTGAGGTGGTATTGCCTAAGGCAGTCACTCAACAGGCACAAGTTCCATCCAATCAGGATCCAATTGGGACCCTAAACTCTAAAATGACGGAACTTACCTTGCACCTAGCTAGAATGGATCAGAAACTCGAGGAGTTGAGTCAAGGTCAAAACGTCGGACGACGTCTGGAATGGCGACAAGATAGGGGTGCCAGAAATCGTTCTCGATGGGATACACCAAGGGGAACAGGTAGACGTTCCACCGACCAGTTTGACGCTCAAGGACAGCCTATATGCAGGGGTTGTAGGCAAAGTGGCCACATTGAGAGGAATTGTCCCAATGAAGCTTTAAACGAGGAGACCCCGAGGCAGGGGACCGACCCTCGGGAAGAAATGTACCAATAGGTCCGACGTCGCAGGAGTGGTGGCCAAGGTATGTCGGTGAGTGTCCTCGCCTGAACATTCAGATCAATGGTGTGGAGATGGCTGCTCTCCTGGATACAGGATCTCAAGTTTCGACCATTCGACTTCATGAATTCCTCCAACATTGGGAAGAGCAAAACATAGTCACCCCACCAACTACCTGGTTACATCTATTAGCCAGTAACGGACAACCTATCACATACCGTGGTTACTGGGAAGCCGACATGAAAGTGGGTAGAGCAAACTTAATCAGACAGGGATGTTTAGTGACAACGGTTCCAAATGACTTTCTGCCTCCAGTCATTCTCGGGATGAATGTCCTCAGAAATTGTCCCGATGAATTAGTCGAAGCCTTGCGCATAGAAATGAAGACAGCAGCCCCGCGGGAGCGGAGGACACTTCAACAGACTGTCCGGCTACTGGAGGGTCAGAAGAAATTCACAAATGACAGAGGGGAGGTTGGAAAGGCATGAATTGCTGACCGACGGCCTGTAACGTTAATGTCCAACTCAGAACAGGTAGTTTGGTGCAAAGCTCGGATTGGCCCTGGCGGACAAGGCTATGATGCCCTCATAGAATCTTGCGACTCAGATGGTCAGCAACCATTTGTAGTAGCCCGGACATTGGCAAGGGTAGAGAAAGGTCGAGTACCCGTTCGCATCTTGAATCCTCAAAACTACCCTATACGACTCTTTCGACACTGCATGGTAGCAAGGGTGTCTCAAGTCAATTTCCAAGATGTATTGGAGGAAAACATACCATCGGCACATCAAGGAGCCACAACCCGAAACGTCTCTGCCGCCGAACATGAGGATCTTTGGTGGAATGAAATCCAAATAGGTGACTTGAACATTTCCCAGGAGCAGCGAGCAGGGGTGCTACAACTGGTACGAGAGAATTCAGGGGCTTTTAGTCTGAACCCTTCCGACTTTGGAATGGCTGAAGGGGTGTATCATGCTATTCCTACAGGGAGTACTCCGCCCATCAAGGAGAGACACCGACCCCTACCACCAGCCATGTATCAACCCGTGCGAAAAATGATTTCAGATATGAGAGCCGCAGGTGTCATCAGTGAGAGTTACAGTCCATGGGCAGCTCCTCTAGTTATCGTCAAGAAAAAGGATGGAAGTCTCCGGTTTTGCGTGGATTATCGCAAATTGAATGCTGTGACCCATAAAGATGCCTATCTGTTACCAAGAATAGAGGAGTCATTGACGGCTTTGAAGACCGCGGCCTACTTTTCTACTCTAGACCTCACTAGCGGATATTGGCAAATTCCGATGGCACCGGAGGACCGGGAAAAAACTGCCTTCACCACGCCAATGGGGTTATTTGAATTCAATAGAATGCCCTTTGGACTTTGCAATGCGCCGGCTACCTTCCAACATGTTATGGAGCACTGTCTGGGACATCATAACTTTGAAATGGTCCTGCTGTATCTGGATGACGTTATCATCTTTTCAAGGAGTTATGAAGAGCATCTCAAACATCTAGAGGAGGTGTTCAAGCAACTCATCAAATCAGGATTGAAGCTTAAACCAGCAAAATGTCATCTACTCAAACCAGAGGTCCAATATTTGGGACATATAGTCAGCGCTGAGGGTGTTAAGCCAGATCCAGAGAAGATATGTGTCGTACAAGAGTGGCCTATACCAAAGACAGTGAAGGATGTCCGAAGCTTTCTTGGTTTTGTGGGTTATTACAGGCGATTCGTACAAGGTTTTGCTAAACTGGCAGCTCCACTACAAGAATTGCTGCGTGGCAAGTCTGGACAGGAAAGGAGGAGTTCATCGTTAATCCCCTGGGGTGAAGATCAGCAACGTGCCTTCGAGTTGCTTAAGACATCTATGGTCACTGCTCCTCTACTCGCCTATCCGGATTATAAAAAAACCTTTCCAAGTTTATACAGATGCAAGTCATCGGGGATTAGGAGCTGTGCTATCACAAATGCAGGATGGTCGTGAAAGGGTAATAGCATATGCCAGTAGAGGCCTTCGCAAAACAGAGCGCAACAACGAGAATTACAGTACATTCAAGTTAGAGTTACTTGCTCTCGTATGGGCCATCACAGAGAAGTTCAAGAACTATCTGGCTGCTTCTCCCGTCATTATCATGACCGACAATAATCCGTTGGCTCACCTGTCCAATGCACGGTTGGGAGCACTCGAGCAACGTTGGGTATCTCCTATCTCGCCTAGCCAACTTTCAATACACCGTCAACTACCGGAGCGGAAAGATGAATGGGAATGCCGATGCCTTATCCCGACTACCCATTGCCGACCTTCCCGAATTGGATAAAGACGACATGGAGGAGGTAGAGACCCCGGTGTTCCATCTCGGGGGTAAAGTATGGGTTGGGGCGTCTGATTCAGTCTCTGTTGATGCTCCTACACAATCCAAAAGTCATCATCTGGGTTTTTCTGCAGGAGAATGGAAAAAAATTCAGCAAGAGAGCCCAGTTTTGACTGAACTGATGAGTTTTATTCAGCAGAAGCGCTACCTGAACAAAACACAGCGATCAGAAGCTGATCCAGAATTAATTAAATTATTGAGACATCGAGATCGCATCCGGATAAAGCAAGGGCTGATTATACGTAGCCGCCTTGACCCCAATACACATCAAACCATTACGCAAGTAGTAGTTACAAAACGTCAGGCGACTCTTCTGCTAGAGGCCTATCACGATAGGTCTGGACATTTTGGTACCCAGAAAACCGAGTCAATATTGCGAAAAAGGTACTTCTGGATCGGGATGAGGGAAGATATTGAGAAATGGTGCCGTGACTGTGTACCTTGCAATATCAAAAGGTATCCGGACAACAGTCAAAAAGATCTTCTGCATTCTATTAAAAGCCGGCGTCCCCTGGAGATCGTCGCCCTAGATCATGTGAAATTTGAACCCAGCAACACTGGGTATCAATATGCGCTAACCATGACGGATCATTACAGCAAGTTCATTGTTGTTGTTCCAACCAGAGACTTAACTGCAAGAACCATGGCCGAGCTCTTTTTAAAACATTTTGTAAGACCATATGGGTATCCTGACCGAATCCTGACCGATCAGGGCCCCGCCTTCGAATCACAGCTGTTCAATGAACTGTGTACTCTATACGGCTGACTAAAAGTTAGGACTACAGCCTATCACCCACAGGGGAATGGGTTATGTGAAAGAGTAAATCGAACCATCATTGGAATGCTCCGAAGTCTATCCGCAGAGAAGCGTACTCAATGGCCTACCCTTCTCCCTGAACTTACCTATTTATATAACAACACCGAACACTGTTCCACTGGGTTCACACCCTACTACCTAATGTTTGGCAGGCAAGGCAAGCTGCCCCGAGATTTGGAATTGAACCCCGTTGTGATCGACCCTGTAGATCCTCGAGTTAATTGGGTACAGGAACACCAGCAGAGAATTGAAACAGCCAGACGTATTGTGGAACAAAGGATGGAGGCAGCTCACCAACGGCAGGAGAAAGCTTATAACGCCAATGCTCGGCCTCTTCCGTTACATGAAGGAGATAAGGTTTGGTTGAAAAAGAACCATCGCTATAGCAAACTTGATGCCATGTGGGAAAACGTTCCATACATAGTGGTTAGTGTTCCAGCCGGTAATATCTACACCTATCGAATTCGTTGTGGTCAAAAAGGACCAGTCAGAGTTGTATCCAGAGATCAATTAAAACCCTGTACAATGGAAGCCACGAAAGTAAAGGAAGACGTGGTGGTGACAGCCGAATCACCAATCACAGAGAATGTTCCACTACATGACCCTATAGAGCTCCTGTTGTTCATGGGCGGCACCGGTCCACAGAGTTCAGCAAGAAGTATGGTCCCAAAAACCAGGGTAGAGAAATTGTTTGAAGACAATGACTTTTCTTGTGTTGAGGATGGTCATGTCAATAATGGGGTACTTACCCCAACAAATAGAAGATCGAAACGAAGTACTAAAGGTATATTACCTCTAAGATATCGTGATTAAGATACTTTGGAACATACTGGTACTTATTGTGTTTGTAAATATATACATGAATTGATCCGAGTACAAATTTATAGGATGCGTGGGGACACGCATAGTTCCAGAGGGGAACATGTAATACCCTGTTCTTGTAATAAGTTAATTTGAGCAGTTAATGGAATGTTAATATATCTGTAAAATATTAATATTAAAATATAAATTAAAAGTAATATATTACAGGTTATGTTACCCTCACAGAGGTCAAAGAACTTATGAAGCAGTTTATAACCCTCATGGAGAGTAAATGGGACAGACCGAGCGGTTAACGGCCCAGGGGTTAGACGGGCTCGTGACTTTCAGACTTGCTTATTAACCTGACTATAGGGGAGCTCTGGTCCCCTATAAGCCTAAGATATAGTCGGCACGTGCAGGAAAAATAACGGCGGGACTGATCCGGGCATTTGAACGGAGCCTATAAAAAGAAAGAAAAACTGAAAAGGTGTGTGTGGTGCTGCTGAGGTGATCGCGGAATACGGAGGTGCGGCAGCTGTCCCTGGCACAGTGTGTGGTCACAGAGCGGGCCGGTGGGACGTCCTGGCTGTCGGCGGAGGAGAGAGTGAACGCCGGAGCTGTGCTCCTGTGACCGGGAGAGAGAGGGAGCTTCAGCCGGTGATCATCAAGGAGAGACACCCAGACGCATACCTGAGGCTGCCTTCAGGGATCCCGTGCGGCACAACGAGTCTCCTGAGATCGGACTGAAAGAGGAGGTCCGTGAAGTAACGACGTAGACAGAGGAGGTACCTTGGGCGGACCGATTGGGAAAAACGCCCTGGGGACACCCTTAGGGACGTGACAAAGGAAGAATCGGCTACCCTGCCCTGGCTAACAGGGACCCGGTATATGTGAGTGACAAGACAAGGGACAAGGGAGAACGGGAGATAGTTCATTGAGACTCCGTACCAGATCAGAGGCGGGCACAAAGCAGAATAGAGAGGCAGTGGATTAGGAGAACAGTACACTACAGAGAGTTATCAAGGTCAACACTAAAACTCTGATAAATTATAAAATAAAGAAAAAAAAGGAAATACCTAGATTTATTAGTACAGTGCACTAACGCATGAGAACTGGTGAGACAGCATTCACAGCTAACTCTCCCTGAAGGAACATTGCTGCAACACCTCACGACTCTACATGCATTTATTCCAGGAGTGACAGATGAGGGATATTCCTAACATAAACTGACTGTCAGTAAGAAAAGGAAAATAATACCAGTAAGGAGAAACAATAAGAGTAAACTGGATATAATATTGTAATTCTGTTCCGAGTGAGATTACCTCTGCACACACAGATTTATAGTTATAAAGCCGTTCCCCTTGCTATCTTGACACACTGCTGTAGAGTCAGTGAGCCTTCCTTGCACATTGTAGAAAACTACAGTAAAGGAAACAGAAAGAACAAAATAACTTACATCAGCTTTCTTCAGGTGTTCTTCAAGGTAACCAATCCAGTACAGAGTAGACAAGAGAATTACACATTTTAAGATATACATACGACAAATGATCTATTAAATCCTACAGCTACTGAACACTTCCTGGTAGTCAAAGTTAGTTAGATGACAGTAACTGCTGAGGACCACAGCACCCGCGCATATTGGATAGGATACGAGGAATTATTAGGAGTATCTATTCAGGAATAACTCTACAATATAAACAAGTATTCCATTCACTGAGCTTCACCTGTAATGCATTAATGCTTAAAAGACTCCATGTGCACCAACTGAATGGCCATAGTTCACTGCGCAGTACAAGTACTTAAGGGTTATTAGACTATTTAGTATAGAGTATATAATAAATACAATTGCAGATACTCAAAAGTCTTATTGGTTACAATAGTGTATTGTATCTGGCACACTGCAAGGGTATTCATGCAAAAATATATGTGGGATTGTTTGTGGTTTATATCTTAACCTTTCTTTTATCCTCAAGGATTGAGATCTACTGGGATCCCTAATATGCAGTAAAATAAAGCAAGAACGTGTATTCATTTCATTAAGTGTATGATGGAATGTTGTTGCATGGTACTATAAAAAATGTATTGTATTTAATTGAACTGTATTCAAGGCCATCTATTGCCTTCTATGTTTTATTATACCGTACAAGTATATGAGAGTCCTGTTATTGGGAAATAAAATTCATGTTTGTTTTCTTGGTAATTCATGGATTGATCCCTTATTCCTGTGAAGAAGACAGGGGGTCGGTACCGTAAGAAGTGTGTTGTTACAGAAAAATTTGGCGTCTGCGAACAGGATAGAATGTCGCAATCACCGGAACATCAGACTCCGGCACCAACATCCACCCGGAGGAGATTGCCCGCGTCACCTGGTCAATCTCCGGCAGGTCAGAACCAAGGGATGGCATCACCTATTACGATGCCATATTACTTTGGCGCTTCATGGCTTCCTACTTACTCGGGAGACATGCGTACCCCAGGAACCAGTCAGCTGAAGGAGTTTAGGAATAAGATGCGTTCCATGTTTAGATTGTACCCGCTGAACGAGGTACAGAAAGTGGAGATAGTATTGGGACAGTTAAAAGGTTCTGCGCTGCGTGAGGCAGAGGCATGGACGGAAGAAGAGAAAGAGACTGCGGAAGGCATCTTGGAAAAATTGGGGTGCATCTTCGCCCTAAAAACAATTTCCAATTTAAAAAGTCGATTATACGCTAGAAAACAAAGAGGTGGCGAAACTTTACGGGACTTTGCGTTGGGATTGCAGGAAGCCATGAGGGCAGTTCAAGCCTTAGACCCATGTGAAGTACAACAGGCTGATGAGACATTAATTAATCTCTTTATCGAAGGGGCTCAAGGGGAAACCATTCAGGCCCAAATGAGAATGGTGCGGCGGCAGCAGCCAAAGTGCTCCTTTTCTAAGTTCAAAGAAGAAATCCTTCAAATTCTTGGACTAAATTCCTGTGAAGATGCTGAGTATGAGGTGTCAGTTGAGTCAGATGAAGGGATAAAGGAAACAAGATCTCACACCAAAACTGAGGTGGTATTGCCTAAGGCAGTCACTCAACAGGCACAAGTTCCATCCAATCAGGATCCAATTGGGACCCTAAACTCTAAAATGACGGAACTTACCTTGCACCTAGCTAGAATGGATCAGAAACTCGAGGAGTTGAGTCAAGGTCAAAACGTCGGACGACGTCTGGAATGGCGACAAGATAGGGGTGCCAGAAATCGTTCTCGATGGGATACACCAAGGGGAACAGGTAGACGTTCCACCGACCAGTTTGACGCTCAAGGACAGCCTATATGCAGGGGTTGTAGGCAAAGTGGCCACATTGGGGTATATTTACTAAGCTCCCGATTTTGACCGAGATGCCGTTTTTTCTTCAAAGTGTCATCTCGGTTAATCTCGGTCATTTACTAAACACTAATCACGGCAGTGATGAGGGCATTCGTAATTTTTTGCTAGTTCAGGTAAAAAATTACGAATGAATACACCATCGGTCAAAACGCGGCTGTTTAAGTATGAATCTCGGTCATTTACTAAGAAGTGCAAAGCAAAAAAAGAACAAACACTGCCGTGAAAAATTACAACTCGTAAAAAAGTGCTAAAAAAAAACAGAACTTTTTTTTTTATTCGTGTTTGGATAGGCATGCACGGATCCATGAGATCCGTGCATGTATATCAGTGGGAAGGGGTGGGAAAGTGCTTATTTTTACAAAAAAAATTGCGTAGGGTCCCCCCTCCTAAGCATAACCAGCCTCGGGCTCTTTGAGCCGATCCTGGTTGCAGAAATATGGTGAAAAAAATGACAGGGGTTCCCCCATATTTAAGCAACCAGCATCGGGCTCTGCGCCTGGTCCTGGTCCCAAAAATACGGGGGACAAAAAGAGTAGGGGTCCCCCGTATTTTTAAAACCAGCACCGGGCTCCACTAGCTGGACAGATAATGCCACAGCCGGGGGTCACTTTTATATAGTGCCCTGCGGCCGTGGCATCAAAAATCCAACTAGTCACCCCTGGCCGGGGTACCCTGGGGGAGTGGGAACCCCTTCAATCAAGGGGTCCCCCCCCCCAGCCACCCAAGGGCCAGGGGTGAAGCCCGAGGCTGTCCCCCCCCATCCAATGGGCTGCGGATGGGAGGGCTGATAGCCTTTGTTGTAAAATAAAAGATATTGTTTTTAGTAGCAGTACTACAAGTCCCAGCAAGCCTCCCCCGCATGCTGGTACTTGGAGAACCACAAGTACCAGCATGCGGCGGAAAAACGGGCCCGCTGGTACCTGTAGTACTACCACTAAAAAAATACCCAAAAAAACACAAGACACACACACCGTGAAAGTATAATTTTATTACATACATACACACATACATACATACTTACCTTAAGTTCCCACGCAGGTCGGTCCTCTTCTCCAGTAGAATCCAAGGGGTACCTGTTGAATAAATTCTACTCACCAGATCCAGTGGTCCAGGCTCCTCGGCAAATCCAGGGATAATCCACGTACTTGAATAAAACAAAAAAACGGTTGCCCGACCACGAACTGAAAGGTGACCCATGTTTGCACATGGGTCACCTTCCCACGAATGCCAGAAACCCACTTTGCCTTCTGGCTAAGTGGGTTTCTTCAGCCAATCAGGGAGTGCCACGTTGTGGCACCCTCCTGATCAGCTGTGTGGTCCTGTCCTCACTGACAGGCAGCACGCGGCAGTGTTACAATGTAGCGCCTATGCGCTACATTGTAACCAATGATGGGAACTTTCTGCTCAGCGGTGACGTCACTTTAGGTCAACCGCAGGGCAGAAAGTTCCCATCATTGGTTACAATGTAGCGCATAGGCGCTACATTGTAACACTGCCGTGTGCCGCCTGTCAGTGAAGACAGGAGCACACAGCTGATCAGGAGAGTGCTACAACGTGGCACTCCCTGATTGGCTGAAGAAACCCACTTAGCCAGAAGGCAAAGTGGGTTTCTGGCATTCGTGGGAAGGTGACCCATGTGCAAACATGGGTCACCTTTCAGTTCGTGGTCGGGCAACCGTTTTTTTGTTTTATTCAAGTACGTGGATTATCCCTGGATTTCCCGAGGAGCCTGGACCCCTGGATCTCGTGAGTATAATTTTTTCAACAGGTACCCCTTGGATTCTACTGGAGAAGAGGACCGACCTGCGTGAGAACATAAGGTAAGTATGTATGTATGTGTGTATGTATGTAATAAAATTATACTTTCACGGTGTGTGTGTCTTGTGTTTTTTTGGGTATTTTTTTAGTGGTAGTACTACAGGTACCAGCGGGCCCGTTTTTCCGCCGCATGCTGGTACTTGTGGTTCTCCAAGTACCAGCATGCGGGGGAGGCTTGCTGGGACTTGTAGTACTGCTACTAAAAACAATATCTTTTATTTTACAACAAAGGCTATCAGCCCTCCCATCCGCAGCCCATTGGATGGGGGGGGACAGCCTCGGGCTTCACCCCTGGCCCTTGGGTGGCTGGGGGGGGGGGACCCCTTGATTGAAGGGGTCCCCACTCCCCCAGGGTACCCCGGCCAGGGGTGACTAGTTGGATTTTTGATGCCACGGCCGCAGGGCACTATATAAAAGTGACCCCCGGCTGTGGCATTATCTGTCCAGCTAGTGGAGCCCGGTGCTGGTTTTAAAAATACGGGGGACCCCTACTCTTTTTGTCCCCCGTATTTTTGGGACCAGGACCAGGCGCAGAGCCCGATGCTGGTTGCTTAAATATGGGGGAACCCCTGTCATTTTTTTCCCCATATTTCTGCAACCAGGATCGGCTCAAAGAGCCCGAGGCTGGTTATGCTTAGGAGGGGGGACCCCACGCAATTTTTTTGGGGATTTTACATTGTTTAATTAAAAAAAAAAAAAAAAAAGAACCCCAGCACGGATCACACAGATCCGGCCGAGATTGATTGTAAAAAAAAAAAGGCAGTGTTTTGCTAATCACTGCCGTAAAATTAGGTAAAAAAAAAACGAATGACATCGACATCGGAAGAAAAGAAAAACACGAATACGACAGCTTAGTAAATCCATCGTAATAAATTCAAAAAGTTGCAGTTTTACACTGTCGATGTCATTCGTGATTGAACTTTGACCTATTTTCGGGAATTACGAATGTTAGTAAATGTACCCCATTGAGAGGAATTGTCCCAATGAAGCTTTAAACGAGGAGACCCCGAGGCAGGGGACCGACCCTCGGGAAGAAATGTACCAATAGGTCCGACGTCGCAGGAGTGGTGGCCAAGGTATGTCGGTGAGTGTCCTCGCCTGAACATTCAGATCAATGGTGTGGAGATGGCTGCTCTCCTGGATACAGGATCTCAAGTTTCGACCATTCGACTTCATGAATTCCTCCAACATTGGGAAGAGCAAAACATAGTCACCCCACCAACTACCTGGTTACATCTATTAGCCAGTAACGGACAACCTATCACATACCGTGGTTACTGGGAAGCCGACATGAAAGTGGGTAGAGCAAACTTAATCAGACAGGGATGTTTAGTGACAACGGTTCCAAATGACTTTCTGCCTCCAGTCATTCTCGGGATGAATGTCCTCAGAAATTGTCCCGATGAATTAGTCGAAGCCTTGCGCATAGAAATGAAGACAGCAGCCCCGCGGGAGCGGAGGACACTTCAACAGACTGTCCGGCTACTGGAGGGTCAGAAGAAATTCACAAATGACAGAGGGGAGGTTGGAAAGGCATGAATTGCTGACCGACGGCCTGTAACGTTAATGTCCAACTCAGAACAGGTAGTTTGGTGCAAAGCTCGGATTGGCCCTGGCGGACAAGGCTATGATGCCCTCATAGAATCTTGCGACTCAGATGGTCAGCAACCATTTGTAGTAGCCCGGACATTGGCAAGGGTAGAGAAAGGTCGAGTACCCGTTCGCATCTTGAATCCTCAAAACTACCCTATACGACTCTTTCGACACTGCATGGTAGCAAGGGTGTCTCAAGTCAATTTCCAAGATGTATTGGAGGAAAACATACCATCGGCACATCAAGGAGCCACAACCCGAAACGTCTCTGCCGCCGAACATGAGGATCTTTGGTGGAATGAAATCCAAATAGGTGACTTGAACATTTCCCAGGAGCAGCGAGCAGGGGTGCTACAACTGGTACGAGAGAATTCAGGGGCTTTTAGTCTGAACCCTTCCGACTTTGGAATGGCTGAAGGGGTGTATCATGCTATTCCTACAGGGAGTACTCCGCCCATCAAGGAGAGACACCGACCCCTACCACCAGCCATGTATCAACCCGTGCGAAAAATGATTTCAGATATGAGAGCCGCAGGTGTCATCAGTGAGAGTTACAGTCCATGGGCAGCTCCTCTAGTTATCGTCAAGAAAAAGGATGGAAGTCTCCGGTTTTGCGTGGATTATCGCAAATTGAATGCTGTGACCCATAAAGATGCCTATCTGTTACCAAGAATAGAGGAGTCATTGACGGCTTTGAAGACCGCGGCCTACTTTTCTACTCTAGACCTCACTAGCGGATATTGGCAAATTCCGATGGCACCGGAGGACCGGGAAAAAACTGCCTTCACCACGCCAATGGGGTTATTTGAATTCAATAGAATGCCCTTTGGACTTTGCAATGCGCCGGCTACCTTCTAACATGTTATGGAGCACTGTCTGGGACATCATAACTTTGAAATGGTCCTGCTGTATCTGGATGACGTTATCATCTTTTCAAGGAGTTATGAAGAGCATCTCAAACATCTAGAGGAGGTGTTCAAGCAACTCATCAAATCAGGATTGAAGCTTAAACCAGCAAAATGTCATCTACTCAAACCAGAGGTCCAATATTTGGGACATATAGTCAGCGCTGAGGGTGTTAAGCCAGATCCAGAGAAGATATGTGTCGTACAAGAGTGGCCTATACCAAAGACAGTGAAGGATGTCCGAAGCTTTCTTGGTTTTGTGGGTTATTACAGGCGATTCGTACAAGGTTTTGCTAAACTGGCAGCTCCACTACAAGAATTGCTGCGTGGCAAGTCTGGACAGGAAAGGAGGAGTTCATCGTTAATCCCCTGGGGTGAAGATCAGCATCGTGCCTTCGAGTTGCTTAAGACATCTATGGTCACTGCTCCTCTACTCGCCTATCCGGATTATAAAAAAACCTTTCCAAGTTTATACAGATGCAAGTCATCGGGGATTAGGAGCTGTGCTATCACAAATGCAGGATGGTCGTGAAAGGGTAATAGCATATGCCAGTAGAGGCCTTCGCAAAACAGAGCGCAACAACGAGAATTACAGTACATTCAAGTTAGAGTTACTTGCTCTCGTATGGGCCATCACAGAGAAGTTCAAGAACTATCTGGCTGCTTCTCCCGTCATTATCATGACCGACAATAATCCGTTGGCTCACCTGTCCAATGCACGGTTGGGAGCACTCGAGCAACGTTGGGTATCTCCTATCTCGCCTAGCCAACTTTCAATACACCGTCAACTACCGGAGCGGAAAGATGAATGGGAATGCCGATGCCTTATCCCGACTACCCATTGCCGACCTTCCCGAATTGGATAAAGACGACATGGAGGAGGTAGAGACCCCGGTGTTCCATCTCGGGGGTAAAGTATGGGTTGGGGCGTCTGATTCAGTCTCTGTTGATGCTCCTACACAATCCAAAAGTCATCATCTGGGTTTTTCTGCAGGAGAATGGAAAAAAATTCAGCAAGAGAGCCCAGTTTTGACTGAACTGATGAGTCTTATTCAGCAGAAGCGCTACCTGAACAAAACACAGCGATTAGAAGCTGATCCAGAATTAATTAAATTATTGAGACATCGAGATCGCATCCGGATAAAGCAAGGGCTGATTATACGTAGCCGCCTTGACCCCAATACACATCAAACCATTACGCAAGTAGTAGTTACAAAACGTCAGGCGACTCTTCTGCTAGAGGCCTATCACGATAGGTCTGGACATTTTGGTACCAAGAAAACCGAGTCAATATTGCGAAAAAGGTACTTCTGGATCGGGATGAGGGAAGATATTGAGAAATGGTGCCGTGACTGTGTACCTTGCAATATCAAAAGGTATCCGGACAACAGTCAAAAAGATCTTCTGCATTCTATTAAAAGCCGGCGTCCCCTGGAGATCGTCGCCCTAGATCATGTGAAATTTGAACCCAGCAACACTGGGTATCAATATGCGCTAACCATGACGGATCATTACAGCAAGTTCATTGTTGTTGTTCCAACCAGAGACTTAACTGCAAGAACCATGGCCGAGCTCTTTTTAAAACATTTTGTAAGACCATATGGGTATCCTGACCGAATCCTGACCGATCAGGGCCCCGCCTTCGAATCACAGCTGTTCAATGAACTGTGTACTCTATACGGCTGACTAAAAGTTAGGACTACAGCCTATCACCCACAGGGGAATGGGTTATGTGAAAGAGTAAATCGAACCATCATTGGAATGCTCCGAAGTCTATCCGCAGAGAAGCGTACTCAATGGCCTACCCTTCTCCCTGAACTTACCTATTTATATAACAACACCGAACACTGTTCCACTGGGTTCACACCCTACTACCTAATGTTTGGCAGGCAAGGCAAGCTGCCCCGAGATTTGGAATTGAACCCCGTTGTGATCGACCCTGTAGATCCTCGAGTTAATTGGGTACAGGAACACCAGCAGAGAATTGAAACTGCCAGACGTATTGTGGAACAAAGGATGGAGGCAGCTCACCAACGGCAGGAGAAAGCTTATAACGCCAATGCTCGGCCTCTTCCGTTACATGAAGGAGATAAGGTTTGGTTGAAAAAGAACCATCGCTATAGCAAACTTGATGCCATGTGGGAAAACGTTCCATACATAGTGGTTAGTGTTCCAGCCGGTAATATCTACACCTATCGAATTCGTTGTGGTCAAAAAGGACCAGTCAGAGTTGTATCCAGAGATCAATTAAAACCCTGTACAATGGAAGCCACGAAAGTAAAGGAAGACGTGGTGGTGACAGCCGAATCACCAATCACAGAGAATGTTCCACTACATGACCCTATAGAGCTCCTGTTGTTCATGGGCGGCACCGGTCCACAGAGTTCAGCAAGAAGTATGGTCCCAAAAACCAGGGTAGAGAAATTGTTTGAAGACAATGACTTTTCTTGTGTTGAGGATGGTCATGTCAATAATGGGGTACTTACCCCAACAAATAGAAGATCGAAATGAAGTACTAAAGGTATATTACCTCTAAGATATCGTGATTAAGATACTTTGGAACATACTGGTACTTATTGTGTTTGTAAATATATACATGAATTGATCCGAGTACAAATTTATAGGATGCGTGGGGACACGCATAGTTCCAGAGGGGAACGTGTAATACCCTGTTCTTGTAATAAGTTAATTTGAGCAGTTAATGGAATGTTAATATAACTGTAAAATATTAATATTAAAATATAAATTAAAAGTAATATATTAAAGGTTATGTTACCCTCACAGAGGGCAAAGAACTTATGAAGCAGTTTATAACCCTCATGGAGAGTAAATGGGACAGACCGAGCGGTTAACGGCCCAGGGGTTAGACGGGCTCGTGACTTTCAGACTTGCTTATTAACCTGACTATAGGGGAGCTCTGGTCCCCTATAAGCCTAAGATATAGTCGGCGCGTGCAGGAAAAATAACGGCGGGACTGATCCGGGCATTTGAACGGAGCCTATAAAAAGAAAGAAAAACTGAAAAGGTGTGTGTGGTGCTGCTGAGGTGATCGCGGAATACGGAGGTGCGGCAGCTGTCCCTGGCACAGTGTGTGGTAACAGAGCAGGCCGGTGGGACGTCCTGGCTGTCGGCGGAGGAGAGAGTGAACGCCGGAGCTGTGCTCCTGTGACCGGGAGAGAGAGGGAGCTTCAGCCGGTGATCATCAAGGAGAGACACCCAGACGCATACCTGAGGCTGCCTTCAGGGATCCCGTGCGGCACAACGAGTCTCCTGAGATCGGACTGAAAGAGGAGGTCCGTGAAGTAACGACGTAGACAGAGGAGGTACCTTGGGCGGACCGATTGGGAAAAACGCCCTGGGGACACCCTTAGGGACGTGACAAAGGAAGAATCGGCTACCCTGCCCTGGCTAACAGGGACCCGGTATATGTGAGTGACAAGACAAGGGACAAGGGAGAACGGGAGATAGTTCATTGAGACTCCGTACCAGATCAGAGGCGGGCACAAAGCAGAATAGAGAGGCAGTGGATTAGGAGAACAGTACACTACAGAGAGTTATCAAGGTCAACACTAAAACTCTGATAAATTATAAAATAAAGAAAAAAAAGGAAATACCTAGATTTATTAGTACAGTGCACTAACGCATGAGAACTGGTGAGACAGCATTCACAGCTAACTCTCCCTGAAGGAACATTGCTGCAACACCTCACGACTCTACATGCATTTATTCCAGGAGTGACAGATGAGGGATATTCCTAACATAAACTGACTGTCAGTAAGAAAAGGAAAATAATACCAGTAATAATACAATAAGAGTAAACTGGATATAATATTGTAATTCTGTTCCGAGTGAGATTACCTCTGCACACACAGATTTATAGTTATAAAGCCGTTCCCCTTGCTATCTTGACACGCTGCTGTAGAGTCAGTGAGCCTTCCTTGCACATTGTAGAAAACTACAGTAAAGGAAACAGAAAGAACAAAATAACTTACATCAGCTTTCTTCAGGTGTTCTTCAAGGTAACCAATCCAGTACAGAGTAGACAAGAGAATTACACATTTTAAGATATACATACGACAAATGATCTATTAAATCCTACAGCTACTGAACACTTCCTGGTAGTCAAAGTTAGTTAGATGACAGTAACTGCTGAGGACCACAGCACCCGCGCATATTGGATAGGATACGAGGAATTATTAGGAGTATCTATTCAGGAATAACTCTACAATATAAACAAGGATTCCATTCACTGAGCTTCACCTGTAATGCATTAATGCTTAAAAGACTCCATGTGCACCAACTGAATGGCCATAGTTCACTGCGCAGTACAAGTACTTAAGGGTTATTAGACTATTTAGTATAGAGTATATAATAAATACAATTGCAGATACTCAAAAGTCTTATTGGTTACAATAGTGTATTGTATCTGGCACACTGCAAGGGTATTCATGCAAAAATATATGTGGGATTGTTTGTGGTTTATATCTTAACCTTTCTTTTATCCTCAAGGATTGAGATCTACTGGGATCCCTAATATGCAGTAAAATAAAGCAAGAACGTGTATTCATTTCATTAAGTGTATGATGGAATGTTGTTGCATGGTACTATAAAAAATGTATTGTATTTAATTGAACTGTATTCAAGGCCATCTATTGCCTTCTATGTTTTATTATACCGTACAAGTTTATGAGAGTCCTGTTATTGGGAAATAAAATTCATGTTTGTTTTCTTGGTAATTCGAGGATTGATCCCTTATTCCTGTGAAGAAGACAGGGGGTCGGTACCGTAAGAAGTGTGTTGTTACAGAAAAATTTGGCGTCTGCGAACAGGATAGAATGTCGCAATCACCGGAACATCAGACTCCGGCACCAACATCCACCCGGAGGAGATTGCCCGCGTCACCTGGTCAATCTCCAGCAGGTCAGAACCAAGGGATGGCATCACCTATTACGATGCCATATTACTTTGGCGCTTCATGGCTTCCTACTTACTCGGGAGACATGCGTACCCCAGGAACCAGTCAGCTGAAGGAGTTTAGGAATAAGATGCGTTCCATGTTTAGATTGTACCCGCTGAACGAGGTACAGAAAGTGGAGATAGTATTGGGACAGTTAAAAGGTTCTGCGCTGCGTGAGGCAGAGGCATGGACGGAAGAAGAGAAAGAGACTGCGGAAGGCATCTTGGAAAAATTGGGGTGCATCTTCACCCTAAAAACAATTTCCAATTTAAAAAGTCGATTATACGCTAGAAAACAAAGAGGTGGCGAAACTTTACGGGACTTTGCGTTGGGATTGCAGGAAGCCATGAGGGCAGTTCAAGCCTTAGACCCATGTGAAGTACAACAGGCTGATGAGACATTAATTAATCTCTTTATCGAAGGGGCTCAAGGGGAAACCATTCAGGCCCAAATGAGAATGGTGCGGCGGCAGCAGCCAAAGTGCTCCTTTTCTAAGTTCAAAGAAGAAATCCTTCAAATTCTTGGACTAAATTCCTGTGAAGATGCTGAGTATGAGGTGTCAGTTGAGTCAGATGAAGGGATAAAGGAAACAAGATCTCACACCAAAACTGAGGTGGTATTGCCTAAGGCAGTCACTCAACAGGCACAAGTTCCATCCAATCAGGATCCAATTGGGACCCTAAACTCTAAAATGACGGAACTTACCTTGCACCTAGCTAGAATGGATCAGAAACTCGAGGAGTTGAGTTAAGGTCAAAACGTCGGACGACGTCTGGAATGGCGACAAGATAGGGGTGCCAGAAATCGTTCTCGATGGGATACACCAAGGGGAACAGGTAGACGTTCCACCGACCAGTTTGACGCTCAAGGACAGCCTATATGCAGGGGTTGTAGGCAAAGTGGCCACATTGAGAGGAATTGTCCCAATGAAGCTTTAAACGAGGAGACCCCGAGGCAGGGGACCGACCCTCGGGAAGAAATGTACCAATAGGTCCGACGTCGCAGGAGTGGTGGCCAAGGTATGTCGGTGAGTGTCCTCGCCTGAACATTCAGATCAATGGTGTGGAGATGGCTGCTCTCCTGGATACAGGATCTCAAGTTTCGACCATTCGACTTCATGAATTCCTCCAACATTGGGAAGAGCAAAACATAGTCACCCCACCAACTACCTGGTTACATCTATTAGCCAGTAACGGACAACCTATCACATACCGTGGTTACTGGGAAGCCGACATGAAAGTGGGTAGAGCAAACTTAATCAGACAGGGATGTTTAGTGACAACGGTTCCAAATGACTTTCTGCCTCCAGTCATTCTCGGGATGAATGTCCTCAGAAATTGTCCCGATGAATTAGTCGAAGCCTTGCGCATAGAAATGAAGACAGCAGCCCCGCGGGAGCGGAGGACACTTCAACAGACTGTCCGGCTACTGGAGGGTCAGAAGAAATTCACAAATGACAGAGGGGAGGTTGGAAAGGCATGAATTGCTGACCGACGGCCTGTAACGTTAATGTCCAACTCAGAACAGGTAGTTTGGTGCAAAGCTCGGATTGGCCCTGGCGGACAAGGCTATGATGCCCTCATAGAATCTTGCGACTCAGATGGTCAGCAACCATTTGTAGTAGCCCGGACATTGGCAAGGGTAGAGAAAGGTCGAGTACCCGTTCGCATCTTGAATCCTCAAAACTACCCTATACGACTCTTTCGACACTGCATGGTAGCAAGGGTGTCTCAAGTCAATTTCCAAGATGTATTGGAGGAAAACATACCATCGGCACATCAAGGAGCCACAACCCGAAACGTCTCTGCCGCCGAACATGAGGATCTTTGGTGGAATGAAATCCAAATAGGTGACTTGAACATTTCCCAGGAGCAGTGAGCAGGGGTGCTACAACTGGTACGAGAGAATTCAGGGGCTTTTAGTCTGAACCCTTCCGACTTTGGAATGGCTGAAGGGGTGTATCATGCTATTCCTACAGGGAGTACTCCGCCCATCAAGGAGAGACACCGACCCCTACCACCAGCCATGTATCAACCCGTGCGAAAAATGATTTCAGATATGAGAGCCGCAGGTGTCATCAGTGAGAGTTACAGTCCATGGGCAGCTCCTCTAGTTATCGTCAAGAAAAAGGATGGAAGTCTCCGGTTTTGCGTGGATTATCGCAAATTGAATGCTGTGACCCATAAAGATGCCTATCTGTTACCAAGAATAGAGGAGTCATTGACGGCTTTGAAGACCGCGGCCTACTTTTCTACTCTAGACCTCACTAGCGGATATTGGCAAATTCCGATGGCACCGGAGGACCGGGAAAAAACTGCCTTCACCACGCCAATGGGGTTATTTGAATTCAATAGAATGCCCTTTGGACTTTGCAATGCGCCGGCTACCTTCCAACATGTTATGGAGCACTGTCTGGGACATCATAACTTTGAAATGGTCCTGCTGTATCTGGATGACGTTATCATCTTTTCAAGGAGTTATGAAGAGCATCTCAAACATCTAGAGGAGGTGTTCAAGCAACTCATCAAATCAGGATTGAAGCTTAAACCAGCAAAATGTCATCTACTCAAACCAGAGGTCCAATATTTGGGACATATAGTCAGCGCTGAGGGTGTTAAGCCAGATCCAGAGAAGATATGTGTCGTACAAGAGTGGCCTATACCAAAGACAGTGAAGGATGTCCGAAGCTTTCTTGGTTTTGTGGGTTATTACAGGCGATTCGTACAAGGTTTTGCTAAACTGGCAGCTCCACTACAAGAATTGCTGCGTGGCAAGTCTGGACAGGAAAGGAGGAGTTCATCGTTAATCCCCTGGGGTGAAGATCAGCAACGTGCCTTCGAGTTGCTTAAGACATCTATGGTCACTGCTCCTCTACTCGCCTATCCGGATTATAAAAAAACCTTTCCAAGTTTATACAGATGCAAGTCATCGGGGATTAGGAGCTGTGCTATCACAAATGCAGGATGGTCGTGAAAGGGTAATAGCATATGCCAGTAGAGGCCTTCGCAAAACAGAGCGCAACAACGAGAATTACAGTACATTCAAGTTAGAGTTACTTGCTCTCGTATGGGCCATCACAGAGAAGTTCAAGAACTATCTGGCTGCTTCTCCCGTCATTATCATGACCGACAATAATCCGTTGGCTCACCTGTCCAATGCACGGTTGGGAGCACTCGAGCAACGTTGGGTATCTCCTATCTCGCCTAGCCAACTTTCAATACACCGTCAACTACCGGAGCGGAAAGATGAATGGGAATGCCGATGCCTTATCCCGACTACCCATTGCCGACCTTCCCGAATTGGATAAAGACGACATGGAGGAGGTAGAGACCCCGGTGTTCCATCTCGGGGGTAAAGTATGGGTTGGGGCGTCTGATTCAGTCTCTGTTGATGCTCCTACACAATCCAAAAGTCATCATCTGGGTTTTTCTGCAGGAGAATGGAAAAAAATTCAGCAAGAGAGCCCAGTTTTGACTGAACTGATGAGTCTTATTCAGCAGAAGCGCTACCTGAACAAAACACAGCGATTAGAAGCTGATCCAGAATTAATTAAATTATTGAGACATCGAGATCGCATCCGGATAAAGCAAGGGCTGATTATACGTAGCCGCCTTGACCCCAATACACATCAAACCATTACGCAAGTAGTAGTTACAAAACGTCAGTTGACTCTTCTGCTAGAGGCCTATCACGATAGGTCTGGACATTTTGGTACCCAGAAAACCGAGTCAATATTGCGAAAAAGGTACTTCTGGATCGGGATGAGGGAAGATATTGAGAAATGGTGCCGTGACTGTGTACCTTGCAATATCAAAAGGTATCCGGACAACAGTCAAAAAGATCTTCTGCATTCTATTAAAAGCCGGCGTCCCCTGGAGATCGTCGCCCTAGATCATGTGAAATTTGAACCCAGCAACACTGGGTATCAATATGCGCTAACCATGACGGATCATTACAGCAAGTTCATTGTTGTTGTTCCAACCAGAGACTTAACTGCAAGAACCATGGCCGAGCTCTTTTTAAAACATTTTGTAAGACCATATGGGTATCCTGACCGAATCCTGACCGATCAGGGCCCCGCCTTCGAATCACAGCTGTTCAATGAACTGTGTACTCTATACGGCTGACTAAAAGTTAGGACTACAGCCTATCACCCACAGGGGAATGGGTTATGTGAAAGAGTAAATCGAACCATCATTGGAATGCTCCGAAGTCTATCCGCAGAGAAGCGTACTCAATGGCCTACCCTTCTCCCTGAACTTACCTATTTATATAACAACACCGAACACTGTTCCACTGGGTTCACACCCTACTACCTAATGTTTGGCAGGCAAGGCAAGCTGCCCCGAGATTTGGAATTGAACCCCGTTGTGATCGACCCTGTAGATCCTCGAGTTAATTGGGTACAGGAACACCAGCAGAGAATTGAAACAGCCAGACGTATTGTGGAACAAAGGATGGAGGCAGCTCACCAACGGCAGGAGAAAGCTTATAACGCCAATGCTCGGCCTCTTCCGTTACATGAAGGAGATAAGGTTTGGTTGAAAAAGAACCATCGCTATAGCAAACTTGATGCCATGTGGGAAAACGTTCCATACATAGTGGTTAGTGTTCCAGCCGGTAATATCTACACCTATCGAATTCGTTGTGGTCAAAAAGGACCAGTCAGAGTTGTATCCAGAGATCAATTAAAACCCTGTACAATGGAAGCCACGAAAGTAAAGGAAGACGTGGTGGTGACAGCCGAATCACCAATCACAGAGAATGTTCCACTACATGACCCTATAGAGCTCCTGTTGTTCATGGGCGGCACCGGTCCACAGAGTTCAGCAAGAAGTATGGTCCCAAAAACCAGGGTAGAGAAATTGTTTGAAGACAATGACTTTTCTTGTGTTGAGGATGGTCCTGTCAATAATGGGGTACTTACCCCAACAAATAGAAGATCGAAACGAAGTACTAAAGGTATATTACCTCTAAGATATCGTGATTAAGATACTTTGGAACATACTAGTACTTATTGTGTTTGTAAATATATACATGAATTGATCCGAGTACAAATTTATAGGATGCGTGGGGACACGCATAGTTCCAGAGGGGAACGTGTAATACCCTGTTCTTGTAATAAGTTAATTTGAGCAGTTAATGGAATGTTAATATAACTGTAAAATATTAATATTAAAATATAAATTAAAAGTAATATATTAAAGGTTATGTTACCCTCACAGAGGGCAAAGAACTTATGAAGCAGTTTATAACCCTCATGGAGAGTAAATGGGACAGACCGAGCGGTTAACGGCCCAGGGGTTAGACGGGCTCGTGACTTTCAGACTTGCTTATTAACCTGACTATAGGGGAGCTCTGGTCCCCTATAAGCCTAAGATATAGTCGGCGCGTGCAGGAAAAATAACGGTGGGACTGATCCGGGCATTTGAACGGAGCCTATAAAAAGAAAGAAAAACTGAAAAGGTGTGTGTGGTGCTGCTGAGGTGATCGCGGAATACGGAGGTGCGGCAGCTGTCCCTGGCACAGTGTGTGGTCACAGAGCAGGCCGGTGGGACGTCCTGGCTGTCGGCGGAGGAGAGAGTGAACGCCGGAGCTGTGCTCCTGTGACCGGGAGAGAGAGGGAGCTTCAGCCGGTGATCATCAAGGAGAGACACCCAGACGCATACCTGAGGCTGCCTTCAGGGATCCCGTGCGGCACAACGAGTCTCCTGAGATCGGACTGAAAGAGGAGGTCCGTGAAGTAACGACGTAGACAGAGGAGGTACCTTGGGCGGACCGATTGGGAAAAACGCCCTGGGGACACCCTTAGGGACGTGACAAAGGAAGAATCGGCTACCCTGCCCTGGCTAACAGGGACCCGGTATATGTGAGTGACAAGACAAGGGACAAGGGAGAACGGGAGATAGTTCATTGAGACTCCGTACCAGATCAGAGGCGGGCACAAAGCAGAATAGAGAGGCAGTGGATTAGGAGAACAGTACACTACAGAGAGTTATCAAGGTCAACACTAAAACTCTGATAAATTATAAAATAAAGAAAAAAAAGGAAATACCTAGATTTATTAGTACAGTGCACTAACGCATGAGAACTGGTGAGACAGCATTCACAGCTAACTCTCCCTGAAGGAACATTGCTGCAACACCTCACGACTCTACATGCATTTATTCCAGGAGTGACAGATGAGGGATATTCCTAACATAAACTGACTGTCAGTAAGAAAAGGAAAATAATACCAGTAATAATACAATAAGAGTAAACTGGATATAATATTGTAATTCTGTTCCGAGTGAGATTACCTCTGCACACACAGATTTATAGTTATAAAGCCGTTCCCCTTGCTATCTTGACACGCTGCTGTAGAGTCAGTGAGCCTTCCTTGCACATTGTAGAAAACTACAGTAAAGGAAACAGAAAGAACAAAATAACTTACATCAGCTTTCTTCAGGTGTTCTTCAAGGTAACCAATCCAGTACAGAGTAGACAAGAGAATTACACATTTTAAGATATACATACGACAAATGATCTATTAAATCCTACAGCTACTGAACACTTCCTGGTAGTCAAAGTTAGTTAGATGACAGTAACTGCTGAGGACCACAGCACCCGCGCATATTGGATAGGATACGAGGAATTATTAGGAGTATCTATTCAGGAATAACTCTACAATATAAACAAGGATTCCATTCACTGAGCTTCACCTGTAATGCATTAATGCTTAAAAGACTCCATGTGCACCAACTGAATGGCCATAGTTCACTGCGCAGTACAAGTACTTAAGGGTTATTAGACTATTTAGTATAGAGTATATAATAAATACAATTGCAGATACTCAAAAGTCTTATTGGTTACAATAGTGTATTGTATCTGGCACACTGCAAGGGTATTCATGCAAAAATATATGTGGGATTGTTTGTGGTTTATATCTTAACCTTTCTTTTATCCTCAAGGATTGAGATCTACTGGGATCCCTAATATGCAGTAAAATAAAGCAAGAACGTGTATTCATTTCATTAAGTGTATGATGGAATGTTGTTGCATGGTACTATAAAAAATGTATTGTATTTAATTGAACTGTATTCAAGGCCATCTATTGCCTTCTATGTTTTATTATACCGTACAAGTTTATGAGAGTCCTGTTATTGGGAAATAAAATTCATGTTTGTTTTCTTGGTAATTCGAGGATTGATCCCTTATTCCTGTGAAGAAGACAGGGGGTCGGTACCGTAAGAAGTGTGTTGTTACAGAAAAATTTGGCGTCTGCGAACAGGATAGAATGTCGCAATCACCGGAACATCAGACTCCGGCACCAACATCCACCCGGAGGAGATTGCCCGCGTCACCTGGTCAATCTCCGGCAGGTCAGAACCAAGGGATGGCATCACCTATTACGATGCCATATTACTTTGGCGCTTCATGGCTTCCTACTTACTCGGGAGACATGCGTACCCCAGGAACCAGTCAGCTGAAGGAGTTTAGGAATAAGATGCGTTCCATGTTTAGATTGTACCCGCTGAACGAGGTACAGAAAGTGGAGATAGTATTGGGACAGTTAAAAGGTTCTGCGCTGCGTGAGGCAGAGGCATGGACGGAAGAAGAGAAAGAGACTGCGGAAGGCATCTTGGAAAAATTGGGGTGCATCTTCGCCCTAAAAACAATTTCCAATTTAAAAAGTCGATTATACGCTAGAAAACAAAGAGGTGGCGAAACTTTACGGGACTTTGCGTTGGGATTGCAGGAAGCCATGAGGGCAGTTCAAGCCTTAGACCCATGTGAAGTACAACAGGCTGATGAGACATTAATTAATCTCTTTATCGAAGGGGCTCAAGGGGAAACCATTCAGGCCCAAATGAGAATGGTGCGGCGGCAGCAGCCAAAGTGCTCCTTTTCTAAGTTCAAAGAAGAAATCCTTCAAATTCTTGGACTAAATTCCTGTGAAGATGCTGAGTATGAGGTGTCAGTTGAGTCAGATGAAGGGATAAAGGAAACAAGATCTCACACCAAAACTGAGGTGGTATTGCCTAAGGCAGTCACTCAACAGGCACAAGTTCCATCCAATCAGGATCCAATTGGGACCCTAAACTCTAAAATGACGGAACTTACCTTGCACCTAGCTAGAATGGATCAGAAACTCGAGGAGTTGAGTCAAGGTCAAAACGTCGGACGACGTCTGGAATGGCGACAAGATAGGGGTGCCAGAAATCGTTCTCGATGGGATACACCAAGGGGAACAGGTAGACGTTCCACCGACCAGTTTGACGCTCAAGGACAGCCTATATGCAGGGGTTGTAGGCAAAGTGGCCACATTGAGAGGAATTGTCCCAATGAAGCTTTAAACGAGGAGACCCCGAGGCAGGGGACCGACCCTCGGGAAGAAATGTACCAATAGGTCCGACGTCGCAGGAGTGGTGGCCAAGGTATGTCGGTGAGTGTCCTCGCCTGAACATTCAGATCAATGGTGTGGAGATGGCTGCTCTCCTGGATACAGGATCTCAAGTTTCGACCATTCGACTTCATGAATTCCTCCAACATTGGGAAGAGCAAAACATAGTCACCCCACCAACTACCTGGTTACATCTATTAGCTAGTAACGGACAACCTATCACATACCGTGGTTACTGGGAAGCCGACATGAAAGTGGGTAGAGCAAACTTAATCAGACAGGGATGTTTAGTGACAACGGTTCCAAATGACTTTCTGCCTCCAGTCATTCTCGGGATGAATGTCCTCAGAAATTGTCCCGATGAATTAGTCGAAGCCTTGCGCATAGAAATGAAGACAGCAGCCCCGCGGGAGCGGAGGACACTTCAACAGACTGTCCGGCTACTGGAGGGTCAGAAGAAATTCACAAATGACAGAGGGGAGGTTGGAAAGGCATGAATTGCTGACCGACGGCCTGTAACGTTAATGTCCAACTCAGAACAGGTAGTTTGGTGCAAAGCTCGGATTGGCCCTGGCGGACAAGGCTATGATGCCCTCATAGAATCTTGCGACTCAGATGGTCAGCAACCATTTGTAGTAGCCCGGACATTGGCAAGGGTAGAGAAAGGTCGAGTACCCGTTCGCATCTTGAATCCTCAAAACTACCCTATACGACTCTTTCGACACTGCATGGTAGCAAGGGTGTCTCAAGTCAATTTCCAAGATGTATTGGAGGAAAACATACCATCGGCACATCAAGGAGCCACAACCCGAAACGTCTCTGCCGCCGAACATGAGGATCTTTGGTGGAATGAAATCCAAATAGGTGACTTGAACATTTCCCAGGAGCAGCGAGCAGGGGTGCTACAACTGGTACGAGAGAATTCAGGGGCTTTTAGTCTGAACCCTTCCGACTTTGGAATGGCTGAAGGGGTGTATCATGCTATTCCTACAGGGAGTACTCCGCCCATCAAGGAGAGACACCGACCCCTACCACCAGCCATGTATCAACCCGTGCGAAAAATGATTTCAGATATGAGAGCCGCAGGTGTCATCAGTGAGAGTTACAGTCCATGGGCAGCTCCTCTAGTTATCGTCAAGAAAAAGGATGGAAGTCTCCGGTTTTGCGTGGATTATCGCAAATTGAATGCTGTGACCCATAAAGATGCCTATCTGTTACCAAGAATAGAGGAGTCATTGACGGCTTTGAAGACCGCGGCCTACTTTTCTACTCTAGACCTCACTAGCGGATATTGGCAAATTCCGATGGCACCGGAGGACCGGGAAAAAACTGCCTTCACCACGCCAATGGGGTTATTTGAATTCAATAGAATGCCCTTTGGACTTTGCAATGCGCCGGCTACCTTCCAACATGTTATGGAGCACTGTCTGGGACATCATAACTTTGAAATGGTCCTGCTGTATCTGGATGACGTTATCATCTTTTCAAGGAGTTATGAAGAGCATCTCAAACATCTAGAGGAGGTGTTCAAGCAACTCATCAAATCAGGATTGAAGCTTAAACCAGCAAAATGTCATCTACTCAAACCAGAGGTCCAATATTTGGGACATATAGTCAGCGCTGAGGGTGTTAAGCCAGATCCAGAGAAGATATGTGTCGTACAAGAGTGGCCTATACCAAAGACAGTGAAGGATGTCCGAAGCTTTCTTGGTTTTGTGGGTTATTACAGGCGATTCGTACAAGGTTTTGCTAAACTGGCAGCTCCACTACAAGAATTGCTGCGTGGCAAGTCTGGACAGGAAAGGAGGAGTTCATTGTTAATCCCCTGGGGTGAAGATCAGCAACGTGCCTTCGAGTTGCTTAAGACATCTATGGTCACTGCTCCTCTACTCGCCTATCCGGATTATAAAAAAACCTTTCCAAGTTTATACAGATGCAAGTCATCGGGGATTAGGAGCTGTGCTATCACAAATGCAGGATGGTCGTGAAAGGGTAATAGCATATGCCAGTAGAGGCCTTCGCAAAACAGAGCGCAACAACGAGAATTACAGTACATTCAAGTTAGAGTTACTTGCTCTCGTATGGGCCATCACAGAGAAGTTCAAGAACTATCTGGCTGCTTCTCCCGTCATTATCATGACCGACAATAATCCGTTGGCTCACCTGTCCAATGCACGGTTGGGAGCACTCGAGCAACGTTGGGTATCTCGCCTAGCCAACTTTCAATACACCGTCAACTACCAGAGCGGAAAGATGAATGGGAATGCCGATGCCTTATCCCGACTACCCATTGCCGACCTTCCCGAATTGGATAAAGACGACATGGAGGAGGTAGAGACCCCGGTGTTCCATCTCGGGGGTAAAGTATGGGTTGGGGCGTCTGATTCAGTCTCTGTTGATGCTCCTACACAATCCAAAAGTCATCATCTGGGTTTTTCTGCAGGAGAATGGAAAAAAATTCAGCAAGAGAGCCCAGTTTTGACTGAACTGATGAGTCTTATTCAGCAGAAGCGCTACCTGAACAAAACACAGCGATTAGAAGCTGATCCAGAATTAATTAAATTATTGAGACATCGAGATCGCATCCGGATAAAGCAAGGGCTGATTATACGTAGCCGCCTTGACCCCAATACACATCAAACCATTACGCAAGTAGTAGTTACAAAACGTCAGTTGACTCTTCTGCTAGAGGCCTATCACGATAGGTCTGGACATTTTGGTACCCAGAAAACCGAGTCAATATTGCGAAAAAGGTACTTCTGGATCGGGATGAGGGAAGATATTGAGAAATGGTGCCGTGACTGTGTACCTTGCAATATCAAAAGGTATCCGGACAACAGTCAAAAAGATCTTCTGCATTCTATTAAAAGCCGGCGTCCCCTGGAGATCGTCGCCCTAGATCATGTGAAATTTGAACCCAGCAACACTGGGTATCAATATGCGCTAACCATGACGGATCATTACAGCAAGTTCATTGTTGTTGTTCCAACCAGAGACTTAACTGCAAGAACCATGGCCGAGCTCTTTTTAAAACATTTTGTAAGACCATATGGGTATCCTGACCGAATCCTGACCGATCAGGGCCCCGCCTTCGAATCACAGCTGTTCAATGAACTGTGTACTCTATACGGCTGACTTAAAGTTAGGACTACAGCCTATCACCCACAGGGGAATGGGTTATGTGAAAGAGTAAATCGAACCATCATTGGAATGCTCCGAAGTCTATCCGCAGAGAAGCGTACTCAATGGCCTACCCTTCTCCCTGAACTTACCTATTTATATAACAACACCGAACACTGTTCCACTGGGTTCACACCCTACTACCTAATGTTTGGCAGGCAAGGCAAGCTGCCCCGAGATTTGGAATTGAACCCCGTTGTGATCGACCCTGTAGATCCTCGAGTTAATTGGGTACAGGAACACCAGCAGAGAATTGAAACAGCCAGACGTATTGTGGAACAAAGGATGGAGGCAGCTCACCAACGGCAGGAGAAAGCTTATAACGCCAATGCTCGGCCTCTTCCGTTACATGAAGGAGATAAGGTTTGGTTGAAAAAGAACCATCGCTATAGCAAACTTGATGCCATGTGGGAAAACGTTCCATACATAGTGGTTAGTGTTCCAGCCGGTAATATCTACACCTATCGAATTCGTTGTGGTCAAAAAGGACCAGTCAGAGTTGTATCCAGAGATCAATTAAAACCCTGTACAATGGAAGCCACGAAAGTAAAGGAAGACGTGGTGGTGACAGCCGAATCACCAATCACAGAGAATGTTCCACTACATGACCCTATAGAGCTCCTGTTGTTCATGGGCGGCACCGGTCCACAGAGTTCAGCAAGAAGTATGGTCCCAAAAACCAGGGTAGAGAAATTGTTTGAAGACAATGACTTTTCTTGTGTTGAGGATGGTCATGTCAATAATGGGGTACTTACCCCAACAAATAGAAGATCGAAACGAAGTACTAAAGGTATATTACCTCTAAGATATCGTGATTAAGATACTTTGGAACATACTGGTACTTATTGTGTTTGTAAATATATACATGAATTGATCCGAGTACAAATTTATAGGATGCGTGGGGACACGCATAGTTCCAGAGGGGAACGTATAATACCCTGTTCTTGTAATAAGTTAATTTGAGCAGTTAATGGAATGTTAATATAACTGTAAAATATTAATATTAAAATATAAATTAAAAGTAATATATTAAAGGTTATGTTACCCTCACAGAGGGCAAAGAACTTATGAAGCAGTTTATAACCCTCATGGAGAGTAAATGGGACAGACCGAGCGGTTAACGGCCCAGGGGTTAGACGGGCTCGTGACTTTCAGACTTGCTTATTAACCTGACTATAGGGGAGCTCTGGTCCCCTATAAGCCTAAGATATAGTCGGCGCGTGCAGGAAAAATAACGGCGGGACTGATCCGGGCATTTGAACGGAGCCTATAAAAAGAAAGAAAAACTGAAAAGGTGTGTGTGGTGCTGCTGAGGTGATCGCGGAATACGGAGGTGCGGCAGCTGTCCCTGGCACAGTGTGTGGTCACAGAGCGGGCCGGTGGGACGTCCTGGCTGTCGGCGGAGGAGAGAGTGAACGCCGGAGCTGTGCTCCTGTGACCGGGAGAGAGAGGGAGCTTCAGCCGGTGATCATCAAGGAGAGACACCCAGACGCATACCTGAGGCTGCCTTCAGGGATCCCGTGCGGCACAACGAGTCTCCTGAGATCGGACTGAAAGAGGAGGTCCGTGAAGTAACGACGTAGACAGAGGAGGTACCTTGGGCGGACCGATTGGGAAAAACGCCCTGGGGACACCCTTAGGGACGTGACAAAGGAAGAATCGGCTACCCTGCCCTGGCTAACAGGGACCCGGTATATGTGAGTGACAAGACAAGGGACAAGGGAGAACGGGAGATAGTTCATTGAGACTCCGTACCAGATCAGAGGCGGGCACAAAGCAGAATAGAGAGGCAGTGGATTAGGAGAACAGTACACTACAGAGAGTTATCAAGGTCAACACTAAAACTCTGATAAATTATAAAATAAAGAAAAAAAAGGAAATACCTAGATTTATTAGTACAGTGCACTAACGCATGAGAACTGGTGAGACAGCATTCACAGCTAACTCTCCCTGAAGGAACATTGCTGCAATACCTCACGACTCTACATGCATTTATTCCAGGAGTGACAGATGAGGGATATTCCTAACATAAACTGACTGTCAGTAAGAAAAGGAAAATAATACCAGTAAGGAGAAACAATAAGAGTAAACTGGATATAATATTGTAATTCTGTTCCGAGTGAGATTACCTCTGCACACACAGATTTATAGTTATAAAGCCGTTCCCCTTGCTATCTTGACACGCTGCTGTAGAGTCAGTGAGCCTTCCTTGCACATTGTAGAAAACTACAGTAAAGGAAACAGAAAGAACAAAATAACTTACATCAGCTTTCTTCAGGTGTTCTTCAAGGTAACCAATCCAGTACAGAGTAGACAAGAGAATTACACATTTTAAGATATACATACGACAAATGATCTATTAAATCCTACAGCTACTGAACACTTCCTGGTAGTCAAAGTTAGTTAGATGACAGTAACTGCTGAGGACCACAGCACCCGCGCATATTGGATAGGATACGAGGAATTATTAGGAGTATCTATTCAGGAATAACTCTACAATATAAACAAGGATTCCATTCACTGAGCTTCACCTGTAATGCATTAATGCTTAAAAGACTCCATGTGCACCAACTGAATGGCCATAGTTCACTGCGCAGTACAAGTACTTAAGGGTTATTAGACTATTTAGTATAGAGTATATAATAAATACAATTGCAGATACTCAAAAGTCTTATTGGTTACAATAGTGTATTGTATCTGGCACACTGCAAGGGTATTCATGCAAAAATATATGTGGGATTGTTTGTGGTTTATATCTTAACCTTTCTTTTATCCTCAAGGATTGAGATCTACTGGGATCCCTAATATGCAGTAAAATAAAGCAAGAACGTGTATTCATTTCATTAAGTGTATGATGGAATGTTGTTGCATGGTACTATAAAAAATGTATTGTATTTAATTGAACTGTATTCAAGGCCATCTATTGCCTTCTATGTTTTATTATACCGTACAAGTATATGAGAGTCCTGTTATTGGGAAATAAAATTCATGTTTGTTTTCTTGGTAATTCATGGATTGATCCCTTATTCCTGTGAAGAAGACAGGGGGTCGGTACCGTAAGAAGTGTGTTGTTACAGAAAAATTTGGCGTCTGCGAACAGGATAGAATGTCGCAATCACCGGAACATCAGACTCCGGCACCAACATCCACCCGGAGGAGATTGCCCGCGTCACCTGGTCAATCTCCGGCAGGTCAGAACCAAGGGATGGCATCACCTATTACGATGCCATATTACTTTGGCGCTTCATGGCTTCCTACTTACTCAGGAGACATGCGTACCCCAGGAACCAGTCAGCTGAAGGAGTTTAGGAATAAGATGCGTTCCATGTTTAGATTGTACCCGCTGAACGAGGTACAGAAAGTGGAGATAGTATTGGGACAGTTAAAAGGTTCTGCGCTGCGTGAGGCAGAGGCATGGACGGAAGAAGAGAAAGAGACTGCGGAAGGCATCTTGGAAAAATTGGGGTGCATCTTCGCCCTAAAAACAATTTCCAATTTAAAAAGTCGATTATACGCTAGAAAACAAAGAGGTGGCGAAACTTTACGGGACTTTGCGTTGGGATTGCAGGAAGCCATGAGGGCAGTTCAAGCCTTAGACCCATGTGAAGTACAACAGACTGATGAGACATTAATTAATCTCTTTATCGAAGGGGCTCAAGGGGAAACCATTCAGGCCCAAATGAGAATAGTGCGGCGGCAGCAGCTAAAGTGCTCCTTTTCTAAGTTCAAAGAAGAAATCCTTCAAATTCTTGGACTAAATTCCTGTGAAGATGCTGAGTATGAGGTGTCAGTTGAGTCAGATGAAGGGATAAAGGAAACAAGATCTCACACCAAAACTGAGGTGGTATTGCCTAAGGCAGTCACTCAACAGGCACAAGTTCCATCCAATCAGGATCCAATTGGGACCCTAAACTCTAAAATGACGGAACTTACCTTGCACCTAGCTAGAATGGATCAGAAACTCGAGGAGTTGAGTCAAGGTCAAAACGTCGGACGACGTCTGGAATGGCGACAAGATAGGGGTGCCAGAAATCGTTCTCGATGGGATACACCAAGGGGAACAGGTAGACGTTCCACCGACCAGTTTGACGCTCAAGGACAGCCTATATGCAGGGGTTGTAGGCAAAGTGGCCACATTGAGAGGAATTGTCCCAATGAAGCTTTAAACGAGGAGACCCCGAGGCAGGGGACCGACCCTCGGGAAGAAATGTACCAATAGGTCCGACGTCGCAGGAGTGGTGGCCAAGGTATGTCGGTGAGTGTCCTCGCCTGAACATTCAGATCAATGGTGTGGAGATGGCTGCTCTCCTGGATACAGGATCTCAAGTTTCGACCATTCGACTTCATGAATTCCTCCAACATTGGGAAGAGCAAAACATAGTCACCCCACCAACTACCTGGTTACATCTATTAGCCAGTAACGGACAACCTATCACATACCGTGGTTACTGGGAAGCCGACATGGAAGTGGGTAGAGCAAACTTAATCAGACAGGGATGTTTAGTGACAACGGTTCCAAATGACTTTCTGCCTCCAGTCATTCTCGGGATGAATGTCCTCAGAAATTGTCCCGATGAATTAGTCGAAGCCTTGCGCATAGAAATGAAGACAGCAGCCCCGCGGGAGCGGAGGACACTTCAACAGACTGTCCGGCTACTGGAGGGTCAGAAGAAATTCACAAATGACAGAGGGGAGGTTGGAAAGGCACGAATTGCTGACCGACGGCCTGTAACGTTAATGTCCAACTCAGAACAGGTAGTTTGGTGCAAAGCTCGGATTGGCCCTGGCGGACAAGGCTATGATGCCCTCATAGAATCTTGCGACTCAGATGGTCAGCAACCATTTGTAGTAGCCCGGACATTGGCAAGGGTAGAGAAAGGTCGAGTACCCGTTCGCATCTTGAATCCTCAAAACTACCCTATACGACTCTTTCGACACTGCATGGTAGCAACGGTGTCTCAAGTCAATTTCCAAGATGTATTGGAGGAAAACATACCATCGGCACATCAAGGAGCCACAACCCGAAACGTCTCTGCCGCCGAACATGAGGATCTTTGGTGGAATGAAATCCAAATAGGTGACTTGAACATTTCCCAGGAGCAGTGAGCAGGGGTGCTACAACTGGTACGAGAGAATTCAGGGGCTTTTAGTCTGAACCCTTCCGACTTTGGAATGGCTGAAGGGGTGTATCATGCTATTCCTACAGGGAGTACTCCGCCCATCAAGGAGAGACACCGACCCCTACCACCAGCCATGTATCAACCCGTGCGAAAAATGATTTCAGATATGAGAGCCGCAGGTGTCATCAGTGAGAGTTACAGTCCATGGGCAGCTCCTCTAGTTATCGTCAAGAAAAAGGATGGAAGTCTCCGGTTTTGCGTGGATTATCGCAAATTGAATGCTGTGACCCATAAAGATGCCTATCTGTTACCAAGAATAGAGGAGTCATTGACGGCTTTGAAGACCGCGGCCTACTTTTCTACTCTAGACCTCACTAGCGGATATTGGCAAATTCCGATGGCACCGGAGGACCGGGAAAAAACTGCCTTCACCACGCCAATGGGGTTATTTGAATTCAATAGAATGCCCTTTGGACTTTGCAATGCGCCGGCTACCTTCCAACATGTTATGGAGCACTGTCTGGGACATCATAACTTTGAAATGGTCCTGCTGTATCTACAGTAAAGGAAACAGAAAGAACAAAATAACTTACATCAGCTTTCTTCAGGTGTTCTTCAAGGTAACCAATCCAGTACAGAGTAGACAAGAGAATTACACATTTTAAGATATACATACGACAAATGATCTATTAAATCCTACAGCTACTGAACACTTCCTGGTAGTCAAAGTTAGTTAGATGACAGTAACTGCTGAGGACCACAGCACCCGCGCATATTGGATAGGATACGAGGAATTATTAGGAGTATCTATTCAGGAATAACTCTACAATATAAACAAGGATTCCATTCACTGAGCTTCACCTGTAATGCATTAATGCTTAAAAGACTCCATGTGCACCAACTGAATGGCCATAGTTCACTGCACAGTACAAGTACTTAAGGGTTATTAGACTATTTAGTATAGAGTATATAATAAATACAATTGCAGATACTCAAAAGTCTTATTGGTTACAATAGTGTATTGTATCTGGCACACTGCAAGGGTATTCATGCAAAAATATATGTGGGATTGTTTGTGGTTTATATCTTAACCTTTCTTTTATCCTCAAGGATTGAGATCTACTGGGATCCCTAATATGCAGTAAAATAAAGCAAGAACGTGTATTCATTTCATTAAGTGTATGATGGAATGTTGTTGCATGGTACTATAAAAAATGTATTGTATTTAATTGAACTGTATTCAAGGCCATCTATTGCCTTCTATGTTTTATTATACCGTACAAGTATATGAGAGTCCTGTTATTGGGAAATAAAATTCATGTTTGTTTTCTTAGTAATTCATGGATTGATCCCTTATTCCTGTGAAGAAGACAGGGGGTCGGTACCGTAAGAAGTGTGTTGTTACACTCACAGCGCTGGTCATGCCCCCTTTAGTGATGGAAAAAGGAGACGTGACTCGCGATCAAGGCACTGCCACGAGACCACGCCCCGTTCATTTAGGTCATGTCCCTTTCATTTAGGTCATGCCCCTTAGGGTGCAAGTGCGCTTCGCGCGCACAGGAGTCCTGCTTGTCAGTTCTGAAATGTTGGGAGGTATGGACACACAGACACACATGTGACACTCTGACATGGATATCCTATTAACTTGGATTTATGGGGATATATGTGGCTATATAGGTTCCATCATCCATATACTGGAGACAACCTGGGTGAGACAACTAAATTTTCCCTAAAAGGAACCCTCACTTCTCACTAGCTGGCACAGTGCAGCTAAAAGGGTTAACCCCCTTGCTTAGGTTGCTAGGCAACGCCAGCAACCAAAGGACAGCAACTTGTGGAGCGTTAGGACCCAGGTGCAGACCTGCAGAGCAGGAGAAATCGAAGCCGCTGATTGGGTGGTGCAGAGAGGGAAGAGCAGAAGGCGGAGTTACCATCCAGTGTATGTGCTCTGAGGTAACAGTGCGGAGAGCGATGCTGCGCTGAGGTGATGCTGACGATACACACTGTGAAGAGCGGAGCCGCCGCTGAGGAGACCGCTGTGAGAGCCACCAGCCACTGCAGTGACACCACAGTGCACAGGGACCCAAGCCAGGAACTTATTGCTGGAAGACCGAACCACCCCCAACAAAATCCAGACCATCACCTTCACTTGGAGGACTTTAATAGCAAGCTGAACCGATGACTTTTATCTACCGTATTGCATGAGGAGCTCACCATCCAAAACCTTGGAGCACTCTAGCGGTAACTTGCCACTACATTGGACACTGCTTACCTTCTAAAACTTGTCTACGCTGGACTCAGACATATCTGGGGGACTATTTTGGAACGGACTTTCCATCTTTAAATCTTCTTCCAATTCCTGGCAATTTGGGTAATCCTAAAAACGCTTATTATTTCAATTGTGTGGTTTTTTTTAATCCTCATTATTGTTGCATGCATTTTATGGTGTATTCACCACAATATTTTAGTGTATTAATTCTTTATTATTAAATTGTGCAATTATCAGACAAATTATTAGTGTTGTCATATTGAACAAACTCAGCGCAGCCTCCACTCTGTTTTTTGTTTACTGCAGTGAGACCAGCCTTCCCAGTACTGAGAGAAGCTGCAGGGAAAGGTCTCAGGTGATAGAGGGGAGTGGGGTAGGCCGCTGATAGAAGGTACCTGCCTCTGACATATGGACACTCCAGCTAATGCCCTCAGTTAGAAACCCAGAGTCACCCAGCTCTGCATACACAGCTAAATAGGAGTCAGATGAGAGAGAGAGAGTCTCTTCCTTTTACTTGGCAGACACTGCTATTAAGGGTACTGGACAGTATCAAATATTGTACATCTCAACAGGGGAGTCCATTTAATGACCAGCACGACCCTTTTGGACATAAGCACGACCCTTTTGGACATAATTTACCTCAGGAAAGACTGCCTCAGTGATAACAATCAGGGGAAGTTTTATTCAGTTTTACAACAATTACCCTGTCATGTGGTGAAAGACAGCGTAACACAGGAATTATATTGCACCCTCCAATACCACGCAATTCTGATTCATCATCTGCTTTCTGTCATAAGGCTATGCATGGTACTACCCTGAGGCAATACAGGGAGTTAGCACATTCACAGTATAAAGAGATATTATACTGATACATTGTGACATTACATTCTGACCCTGTCAAATTATTGTATATTCTTATTTGCACTGTTCCCCCATTTGTGGAATTGTATTTACCTTTAAACCTTTAATCCCATACCGGTGACCAGTGGTTCCTGTATAATAAATTATATGTCACCGTCCTAACGTGTGGTGACTATTATATTGGGTTCTCTGGCGTTGGGGTTCCTCGTTACTCTGCCTAGGGTTCCAGCAGTGGGTTCCGGTCCCAGAGGTGATTCCGGGTGAACAACCCAGGTACGTTCACCTGCACAACACATCCACAGTACTTGCCTGTTACACACACACGTAAACACACACACACACACACACACACACTAGTCCCCACGGGGGGGAAAAACATGCATTGATCCCCACAGTAATTAAACAAACACACTGGCTCCCGAAAGTAATTAAGTGCATAGAACCACACAGTAATAAAACAAATGCATTGGCTCCCACAGTAATTAAACACATTGGCCCTCACAGTAATTAATAAAATGCACTGGCCCCCACAGTAATACAAACACATTGACCTCCACAGTAATAAAACAAATCCATTGGCCCCCACTGTAACTAAAAACACTGGCCCCCACAGTAACTATAGACAAAAGAAATATAACACACTGGTCCATGTCAGTAGGTGAGAAAATAGCTCAGTTGTCACTGTCCTCATTGGCTGGAGCTTCTGCAGCCTCAAATACGAGTGTGGCAAGAGCCTGTCACAAGAAGTAGGAAGGGAGCAGCACAGGGCAGGCAGGTGGGGGTATGGGATGGCAATGCAGCGTGCATGATCTATGATGTCAAGCTACTGCTTCTGCATAGGTTACGACCTGGGCCATGTCTGAGCCACCCAGATATGAAATCATAAGTAGCCACCCGTGGCTCTCCAGCTGTTGTGAGACTACACATCCCAGCATGCCCTGTCACAGTTTTATCATTCCCCAACAGCAAGACTGTGGCAGGGCATGCTGGTACTTGTAGTTTTGAAATGGTTGCTTCATTCCGTTTCTTGGGCATTCAGATTTCGTCATGCCTGACATGGTCAGCGCACCTACAACTGATAGTAAAAAAGGCACAACAACGACTTTTTTTCCTGCGACGTTTAAGGGCAGCAGGTGTTGGTGCGCAGACCATGTTACATTTTTATAGGTGCTCGATAGAGAGCATCCTGAGTTACGGTGTTGTGACATGGTATGGTGGTTGTACTTTAAAAGATCGGTGTGCATTAGAGAGAATCAGGAAAACTGCTAGTAAAATCATTGGCATGCCACTGCCTAGCTTTGATGAGTTGTATAGGCGTAGGGTTTTAAGCAAAGCTAGGAGTATTTTATCGGAAAGCGAGCATCCCTTCAGTGAGCCCTTTGTCAAACTTCCATCCCGAAAGAGGTTTCGTGCTTTGTTAGCACGAACCAGTCGTTTTAGGATCAGTTTTATTCCATCTGCAGTACGGATGCTAAATGTATGATCGTATTATTTTTATGTTCTGTATGTTATGACTGTGTCGCCTGCTACTTAATGCTATGTACTATTGTAATTTCATCTGTCAATTTGTTTTGGCTGATGACAATAAACTGAACTTGAACTTGAACTTCACAACAGCTGGAGAGCCACAGGTTTGCCGGTCCTGTTATGAGTTATTTGACGGCAGTGACGGCACACCAGTGGTGTGCGGTGAGCTCAGTGGCTGGTGAGGCACTGCAGCCATAATGTCTGCTGTGTCCTGCCGATGCCCGCCACCGCACCCAAGCCAATGCCTGCTACCACCGCTGTCCCTGGGTCAGTGGGAGACAAAGAAAGGCAGTGGGCGATTCCAGGGAGAAGCAGTGGGTGACAGCAGTGGGTGATGCTAGGGAGAGGGTGACAGGGAGTGGGTGTTGCCAGTGAGAGGGTGATAGCAGTGGGTGATGCCAGGGAAAGGATGACAGCAGTTTGTAACAGGGAGAGGGTGACAGCAGTGGGTGACGCCAGGGAGAGGATGATGCCAGGGAGCTGGTGACAGCAAGAGGGTCATAGGGAGAGGGTGACAGCAGTCTGTGCCAGCTGTGGGTCACAGAGAGATGGTGACAGGAAGAGGTTGATGCCAGGGAGTTGGTGACAGGAAGAGGGGAGAGGGTGACTGCAGTTGGCGCCAGCTGTGGGTGACGGAGAGAGGGTGACGCCAGGTAGAGGGTGACAGCAGTCGGTGCCAGCTGTGGGCAACAAGGAGAGGGTGACAAGGAGAGGTTGACGCCAGGTAGAGGGTGACAGTGAGAGGGTAGAGCAGTCTGTGCCAGCTGTGGGTAATGGAGAGAGGGTGACGACAGGGAGAGCGTGACAGGGAGAGGGTGCCAGCAGTCCGTGCCAGCTGTGGGTAACGGGAAGAGGTTGACGCCAGGGATAGGGTGGCAGGGAGACAGTGACAGCAGTCGGGGCCAGCTGTGGCTGACGGGGAGAGGGTGACAGCAGTCAGTGCCAGCTGTGGGTGATGTCGAGAGGGCAACGCCAGGGAGAGGGTGACAGTGAGAGGATACCAGCAGTCTGTGCCAGCTGTGGGTGACAGTGAGAGGGTGACGCCAGGGAGAGCACATTACTGTCCCACTCTACCAGCAGTATAGAATACAACAGAAGGAGTACAGCCCTGAGCCTTGGGTCCCTGATAAAGCATGGGCGAGCTCAGCCCATTACAAACTAAAGTACCCGCCACTCTCCCCTGCCGCAGCCCCCGCTGCACATAGGCGTGCGCAGCACATTTTATTAGGGGGTGCACCGTCGTAGAGGCGTGTCTAGTACCACCTACCTACTGGGCATGTCTAGCAACACCTATCGGGCGTGTCTAGCACCGCTTATTGGCATTCTTTTCTATTCAATATGCACCTTACCTATATGGTGGTTTCTCATAACAGGGAACCTCTGAAGAAATGTATCCTTCCTGGGCAGACGACGTCTTCAGTCGGTAATCACTATTCCTGTAGGAGATCACATGATCCGGAAGATGCCTGTTTGTGTAGGAATATAAGCAATGTGATCATCATACAACAGAGATTCACCCAGACTCGTGTCACCTCCTACCCCCTGCATCTCTCAGCCACACCATCATCTCCTCCCTGCGTCGTCTCTCAGCCACACCATCATCTCCCATCTGAATCTCTCGCAATAACCCTCACTTTGGGGTATATTTACTAAAATTCGTATTTTCCCGTTTGAGGTCAAAGTTCAATCACGAATGACATCGAAAGTGTAAAATTGCAACTTTTTGAATTTAGTACGACTAATTTACTAAGCTGCCGTATTCTGCACTTTCGGATTTACCGATGTCGATGTCATTCGTTTTTTTAGGCAGTGTTTTACGTGAGTGACTTGTAAAACACTGCCGACTTTAATACAATGAATCTCGGCCGGATCTGAGAGATCCGTGCTGGGCTTCATTGTGCACCTTTAAAAAAAAAAATCAGTGTTAAAATAAAAAAAAAATTGCGTGGGGTCCCCCCTCCTAAGCCAAACCAGCCTCGGGCTCTTTGAGCCGGTCCTGGTTGCAAAAATATGGGGGGAAAAATGATAGAGGTTCCCCCATATTTAAACAACCAGCACCGGGCTCTGCGCCTGGTCCTGGTTCCAAAAATACGGGGGACAAAAAGCGTAGGGGTCCCCCGTATTTCTGAAACCAGCACCGGGCTCCACTAGCCAGATACATAATGGGTCCCGGCGGCCCTTGCATTACATAACCAACTAGTCACCCCTGGCCGGGGTACCCTGGAGGAGTGGTGACCCCTTCAATCAAGGGGTCCCCCCCCTCCAGCCACCCAAGGACCAGGGGTGAAGCCCGAGGCTGTCCCCCCCATCCAATGGCTGCGGATGGGAGGCTGATAGCCGTTTTGTAAAAAAATGAATATTGTTTTTAGTAGCAGTACTACTAGTCCCAGCAAGCCTACCCCGCAAGTTGGTACTTGGAGAACCACAAGTACCAGCATGCGGAGGAAAACCGGGCCCGCTGGTACCTGTAGTACTACTACTAAAAAAATACCCCAATAAAAACAGAAGACACACACCTTGAAAGTATAACTTTAATGCATACATCCACACCTCCATATACACATACTTACCTTATGTTCACACGAGGGTCGGTCCTCTTCTCCATGTAGAATCCATGGGGTACTTGTTGAAAAAATTATACTCACAAAATCCAGTGTAGAAGGCTCTTCTTGTAATCCATTTGTAATCCAGGTACTTGTCAAAATAAAAAAACGGACACCCGACCTCGCACTGAAAGGGGCCCAATGTTTTCACATGGGACCCCTTTCCCCGAATGCCAGGAACCCCCTCTGACTTATGTCTAAGAGGGTTCCATCAGCCAATCAGGGAGCGCCACGTTGTGGCACCCTCCTGATTGGCTGTGTGCTCCTGTACTGTATGACAGGCAGCACACGGCAGTGTTACAATGTAGCGCCTATGCGCTCCATTGTAGCCAATGGTGGGAACTTTGTGGTCAGCGGTTGACCGAAAGTAACCTCACCGCTGACCACAAAGTTCCCACCATTGTTTACAATGGAGCGCATAGGGACCTATATAAAAGTGTCCCCCGGCTGTGGCATTATGTATCTGGCTAGTGGAGCCCGGTGCTGGTTTCAGAAATACGGGGGACCCCTACGCTTTTTGTCCCCCGTATTTTTGGAACCAGGACCAGGCGCAGAGCCCGGTGCTGGTTGTTTAAATGTGGGGGAACCTCTATCATTTTTCCCCCCATATTTTTGCAACCAGGACCGGCTCAAAGAGCCCGAGGCTGGTTTTGCTTAGGAGGGGGGACCCCACGCAATTTTTTTTTTTATTTTAACACTGATTATTTTTTTTTTTAAAGGTGCACAATGAAGCCCAGCACGGATCTCTCAGATCCGGCCGAGATTCATTGTATTTGCTTAGGAGGGGGGACCCCACGCATTTTTTTTTCAAAAAAATAACACTTTCCCATCCCCTTCCCACTGATAAACATGCACGGATCTCATGGATCCGTGCATGCCTATCCAAACACGGGATAAAAAAGCAGGTCTGTTTTTTTTTAGCACTTTTTCACGAATTGTATTTCTGTATTTCTGCACGGCAGTGTTTGGCTGTTGTCGGCAGTGTTTGTGATTTGCACTTTTTAGTAAATTACCGATTTCTACCAAATTGCAGGCGTATTTGACCGATGGTGTATTGATTCGTGATTTTTTCCTAGGACTTCCAAAATATTACGAATGCCCTCATCACTGCCGAGATATTTGCTTAGTAAATTACCGAAATGACACTTTGAAGAAAAAACGGCATCTCGGTCAAAATCGGGACCTTAGTAAATATACCCCTTTGTCTCTCATTCTCCCCACTTCACTCTGTGCCTCTGAGCCTCCCACCCTTCTGTCTATGCCTCTCAGTCACCCGCCCTTCACTGTCTCTCAGCCTCATCGGTGGTGGGCCCAGCAGGAGAACAAGGGCAGGTGGGCGGCCGTTCGAATGGTGTGACGTCATCGGGTCACATCGCACAGTACATTGAGGCGGAGGAGTAGTGTGGAGCAGCGGGCTGGATGGGAGTAGTGGTGCATAGCAGGGAGGGTAGGATGGGAGTAGTGGTGCATAGTAGGGGTGGCAGGATGGGAGTAGTGGTGCATAGCAGGGAGGGTAGGATGGGAGTAGTGGTGCATAGCAGGGGTGGCAGGATGGGAGTATTGGTGCATAGCAGGGAGGGTAGGATGGGAGTAGTGGTGCATAGCAGGGGTGGCAGGATGGGAGTAGTGGTGCATAGCAGGGAGGTTAGGATGGGAGTAGTGGTGCATAGCAGGGAGGGTAGGATGGGAGTAGTGGTGCATAGCAGTGGTGGCAGGATGGGAGTAGTGGTGCCTAGCAGGGAGGGTAGGATGGGAGTAGTGGTGCATAGCAGGGAGGGCAGGATGGGAGTAGTGGTGCATAGCAGGAGGGTAGGATGGGAGTAGTGGTGCATAGCAGGGGGGTAGGATGGGAGTAGTGGTGCATAGCAGGGGGGTAGGATGGGAGTAGTGGTGCATAGCAGGGGTGTAGGATGGGAGTAGTGGTGCGGAGCACGGAGGGTAGGATGGGAGTACTGGTGTATAGCAGAGGTGGCAGGATGGGAGCAGTGGTGCTGAGCGGGGGGGGAAGCAGGATGGGAGTATTGGTGCAGAGCAGGGGGAGCAGGATGGGAGTAGTGGTCCATAGCAGGGGGGCAGGTTGGGAGTAGTGGTGCATAGCAGGGGGGTAGGATGGGAGTAGTGGTGTGGAGCAGGGAGGGCAGGATGAGAGTAGTGGTGCATAGCAGGGGGGCAGGATGGGAGTAGTGGTGCATAGCAGGGGGGTAGGATGGGAGTAGTGGTGCATAGCAGGGGGACAGGTTGGGAGTAGTGGTGCATAGCAGGGGGGTAGGATGGGAGTAGTGGTGCGGAGCAGGGAGGGCAGGATGAGAGTAGTGGTGCATAGCAAGGGGGTAGGATAGGAGTAGTGGTGCATAGCAGGGGGGTAGGATGGGAGTAGTGGTGCATAGCAGGGGGGTAGGATGGGAGTAGTGGTGCATAGCAGGGGGGCAGGATGGGAGTAGTGGTGCATAGCAGGGGGGCAGGATGGGAGTAGTGGTGCATAGCAGGGGGGTAGGATGGGAGTAGTGGTGCATAGCAGGGGAGTAGGATGGGAGTAGTGGTGTGGAGCAGGGGGGGCAGGATGGGAGTAATGGTGATGAGCTGGGGGGGGGGGTGTTGGGCAGGATGGGAGCAGTGCTGGGAAGGAGCAGGCAGTTAAACATCAATGTCCCCTCACCTGTATCTCCCAGTCCCGGCCGCGATCTCTCCCTCCTATTTGCATAGTTCGACATCTACATGTGCGGCCGCCAATTAGCTCCCCGCCCTCCCATCCCCCGGTAATGCATGCAGTCCGGCCAGAGGCGCCGCCACTGCGATGCCCCTTCCACTCGGCTACCAATCCCTCCCCCCCCCCCCCGCACGGCGCACGGACTCCTCGTCTGCCTGGTGTGCGGCTCCTCTGCTCTGGCTGCCTCACACCAGGCAGACGAGCAGTCAGGATGCCGTGCGGGGGGATAGCCGAGTGAAAAGGGTATCGTAGTGGCGGCTCCTATCTCTCTGCCTCTGGCCGGACTGCATTACCTGGGGATGGGAGGGCGGGGAGATAACAGGCGGCCGCACATGTAGAAGTATACTAAAATACACGCTGTGTCTCGTCTTTCCGTCCGCCCCCCTCCATCCCCGCGACTGTCCAGTGACATCACTGTTAGTGACAGGGGCGTGCTTTCATTTAGGCAGAAAGCACGCCCCCTTTCACAGAGGCAATTATAGTAAGTGCCGCTTCTAATGATTTTTTTAATGGGCTTTCACTGTTCAAAGCTTAGCCCCGCCCCCCGCTTCCGGACATTTCACATTGCTAGCGGGAGGCACTGGCAGCAGTGCCTCCGAATCACACTACAGGCAGTTTTTTCGTAAATCCAAAAGATTAAAATAATGTAAAGACTAAAGCAGATAGTTATGACACAAAATATGTGTCATAAGTATCTTCTTTACATTATTTTACTCATTAATGACCAGGGAGGCACTGCCTCCCCTGACTGCACGTCCCTGCTGCACACCTAGTGGGTGACTCCGGTAGTACACTAGAGAACTGCTCATGGCACACTAGTATTCCGCTGCACAGCAGTTAAAAAAACACTGGGCTATGTCATAAAGTAAGAAGCATTTACATTCAAATATATCTTATAACAGCATTCCGAACATGTTCAGGCTGCTATACACAACACGGAAATCAATATTTCTTAATCGTTCAATAGCATGTGACCTTTGTATTGACCTCTGATAACTTCTTCTTGTTATTATACCGTATGCATTAGGGGAGACTTCTCAAGCCTTGGAGAGATATAAAATGTATTTATTATTATTATTTACTAACAGTTTCTTATATAGTGCAGCATATTCCGTTGCGCTTTACAATTAGAATGGAGAAGTTGCACAAAGCAATCAATTAGCCTCTGTCATTTATCTAGCATAGTCTTTGAAATGACAGACACTGATTGGTTGCTTTGCAATATCTCTCTCTAAGACTTGTTATATCTCTTCCTTTGCGTGACAATTACCACTTACTATGTGTAGTTCATGTGGTTAACATATAATTAAAACCAGTTTTCATGCTATTACTATCAAACTGGGGGGGGGGGAGTAAGGCTGGGGGAGAACTCAGCTAGGCTGCAGTAGGTCTCGGTTAGGCTGTAGGAAGGAGTCATGCTGTGGGATGTTTAATATTGGGAGGCACGTGGTGGGAGGCTTAGCCGTGGTATGTACCACCGATAATCAGGGGCAGATTGGGAACAAAAAGCGGCCCTGGAAAATTTTGTACTAGTGGCCCCACTTGGGCAGCACCAGACGTGTAAGGTCTAGCCATGAGCCATGGCAGCAGCACCTTACCCCCAAGACTTTCCAGATAGTGGGGATGTCCAGCATCAAGGGGAAGTTAAAAGGAAATAAAATGTAATGTTATGAGCGCACATTATATGATACACCTTTAGAATTTAGGAAACTATATAATTCTTTAGAAAGATATATTTTCTTGCTTATTACACCAACCATATCCCAATCACTATTCACTCAATCTTATGTGTCAGCCAAGCAGGCAGACAGAGCATACACTAGATCATCTGCAATCACAGGCTAAGTGGCAAAGTCATTTTCATATATGCCAATTGTTTGGCATCTTATTCATTATGTCTATAAATAGGACCACATGTCCTCAAACAAAACAGGCCCCGCGGGTGCGTCGGCCCACCGGGAATCTTCCCAGTAGACCCTATGTCCAATCCGCCTCTGCCGATAATCCAGTAAAATGGATAATCCGTGATAAAATACCGGATTATCAGTGGTTTACCTATATATATATGACCTGATGAAAATGCCGTAAGAAAGGGCATTGAAACGTTGTCCTTCAATTGTTGTACCACTGATTCTGGAGTGCCGCACCTACCTTCCGATTGTACTATCCACGCTGTGAGGGCACCCGGCGCAGTAATGTATTGTTAATGGGAGAGCCGGACCTACAGATGTTTTTATATATATATATATATATAAACAAAACAATAACCAATTGCGCTTGGTATAACTTTAAAACACTCAGATTTTAGTATTTCCAGTAGCTGTTCTTCCACGGTGTGGATTCTTATAACTGGTATCACCTGCAAGTATACCCTCACACCAGAGAACACACCCGAACAAAAAGACGGCCAGAATGGCCTAAATTAGATATGATACCAATTTGTTTTTATTAAAAAAAACATATATATTGGGAATGGTCCTTGTGCCTGACCCCCTCTTAGCACTCTTTCACTATTATGGGAAGGAGATGTCCAGCAGTGACAGATATATTCTAGGACATATCCTCATAGCTTCTAAAGCCGCCATTGCCTCCAAATGGAAGTCTGCGGTCATCCCCAATATTTCAATGATAGAAAATAGTGTCCATCAACATTATGTGTTTGAGACAGCGGAGGGCAACTGTGCTCCAGGAAGTTCCTCTATTAGTAAGAAATGGATTAAATGGTCCCTATATAAAGAGAGTTTAGGCCAGAAGGGTGCATACAGAGCTCCAGCAGACATTCCAGACCTTTGTTCCCCAGTACACACCTGACACTGATTTACTAAGTGATGCAGACCTCCTACTTTTCACTATACTAACATTCCATTGATGTATTACGATATCCCTGATACGTACCTTCCCCTCCCCCATGTCTTTATTAGTTCTGTTTTGTATGTATCTCCCCCCCCTCCTCCTGTTTTTTTTATTTACCGATTTAATTGTATATGTACATGTAATCTGTTTGAAAACTCAATAAAAATTGAATATTAAAAAAAAAAACATATAGAATTCCATAAATTTATATGAACATTTTTTTACAAATAAAAGGTTCCATACATTCATATAAACATTCTTAAAAGAAATACATCCAGATACAGTCAATAGGTTTTCTGTTCAAGCCTTTAAAGAACACCCTCACCCTTATAGGTGTATATTCTGTAGGGTGTACTGATGAACTAGATAAGAGGCCGTAACTGATTCGACCCAACGCGTTTCGTCAGAACGACTTCATCAGGGGTTTCTGTATGGTATCACAAAAAAAAGGAACAAAGGCCTTCATGGATATAAAACATCCATAGTCCATATATATAGGACCAACTTTTAATAGAGATGGATAATTCACCCAGAATGGTTGTAGGATAGTAAAACCAAGCATAAACGCATACGCCTTTAAGGGTATTCAGCTAGTTAATGAACCTGATTGCAGACTCTTTTCAGTTTGTATGCAGGGTCTGTTAAATTTGAACCTGCAGCCACCAGGAAAGAGAGACAAGTAACAGCCAAATCCAAATTGATTTTGGATTTGGCTGTTACTTGTGGAAGAACAGCTACTGGAAAATACTAAAATCTGAGTGTTTTAAAGTTATACCAAGCGCAATTGGTTATTGTTTTGTTTATGTTATTCTTTGAAAGTTCACTAACAGGGACTTTATCCATATTGCTGCTGGTGGGTTGAGCGCGGGGCGGAAGACATTTTTTTGTATCTATATATATATATATATATATATATATATAGGTTAAATAGGCACTCTCACGTAGAATAGTAACCATGGTGACTGCCTCAGGAAAATACATAAATACATACAGAGCTTGGTTTCCTGGATGGGAATAGGCTTGTATCCCAGTGCAGATCAGGAATCAGGCAGCACTCAGTGGGTTTTCACAAAGAAATACACATATTCAAATAAAAACAGGCTTAGTGGTATACCAACTCAACGCCAAGCAGAGCGATTTTTATTAAGGTGCTATGCAGTTGTCTGCAGCAAGGTGGTACTCAAATCAATAAAACACCACACAGCAGGGATGTATCACTATAGTTACAGCATATGTATATTTATATTAGAGAGCATGGTATATAATTGGTCATATTTTAGACCTACTGTACCTCTAGAGAACCAATGGCAAAAAATGTATTGCTATGCATATATGCTTGAGAATGGGTTTGTTTGCATTGTTAAAAGGAAGAGTTTACTTTATAAAATTATCTTATGCAAGACATATTTGATGTGAAAATCATGGTTTATTGTGACAATTCAGAGAAAATAGTAAACTGTACAGTCTAGATTTGCATATTTCTAAGACATTGTGGATTGTATGCTTTTCTTGAACAATTCATATTTACAGTATGTAGTATTTTACTGTATTTGATGTTTAGGTTTGTGTTTATATGAGACGTGAAGGCTATGTAGCTATAAATATATTTTTTACTTGAAGGAAACTCCACCATGAATATGCTTTATTTGACACTGGAAATAGGTAAATAGGTTTAATTTAGAAGATTTAAATGTATCCATACTTCACAAACAATGGCACATACTGTTTTACCACAGGTTGCAGTATCATTTTATGATGTGAATGTTAATTCCCATCGGAAAAAAAGGTGAGAAGAATAAAATAGTTTTAATTCCTTTGCCTGGAGTCATCAGATTGGAAGAATCTTTCCAACTATTGATCTACACATCTGGCTGCTATAAAAAGTCCATTCATTTGATTCTTCAGGGAAACTTCTTAAATAACTCAATAATTTCTTCTTTTTTGTAACCACCTGAGGAATGCCATCATCAGCATTCATATAATACTAGTCTATTGCTCTCTCAAGGTCATTTACTAAGGGCAACACACCTACGTCACTGAGCCAGTGGCTCACTGATCCGGTGGTCAATATCACTGCACATTCATACTTTGTGCTAGATAGCCAGGAGTCAGGACACTCCAGAGGCAATGGTTCCCGATCATGCAGATAGGAAGGCTGTAATATCATCAGTCTCTAGCCTGTACAAAGATACAATACTTTCCATGTGCCTACTAGATAGTTAAATTGACTGAAAAGGGATTGACTGGTTTTGCAGACATTCCTTTGCTGTGCATACAGAGCTTGCACAGAATTCAGATTTGGGGGCCTATTTATCACCATCTGCATCCAGGATGCGGATGACAGGTGATAAAATCGTCCAAACTCGCACTGCGATAATTGATTACATCGCAGGGATGTATCAATTATCGCATGCAGGAACAGAGCTTGCAGGAACAGCCTCTTTGCAGCATCATTGGGGTATTTTTCGTAAAAAATACCCCGATGTCCTGCTGCACATGCGCCGCCCCCGCCGACATCGCCGCTGCCGCCCGGTCGACCCCCCCCCCATCGCAACTACCCCTGCGTGCCGCGGACACCCCCCATCAGGATAATATACTCACCTGTCCAGGGAGCCGGTCCGTGCTGCTTCAGGAGGCTGCCAGGCGTCGGGTCCTTCTCCTGCGCTGTGCCCCCGGTGCTGTAAAGTGCGCTGCAACGTTTTGCAGCATCACTTTACTGCTCCGGGGTCACATTGCAGCACATAAGGGACCCAGAGCACGGCAGCGGACACCGTGACCATGGACAGGTGAGAATGTTTTTGTTTTTTTTACTTTTTAAAAAAAAAATTATACTGTGATCAGCTTGTGTGTCCATCGGACACACATAGCTGATCACTCTGCCGGGTCCCCGCTCAGCTTTCTCTGCCAGGGGCAGAGAAAGCTGGGCAAAAGGGTGCTTATTGCAGTGCTGCCCTGTGAACTCCCCAGCCTGAGCTGGCGAGATTATCACAGGGCACACTGCGGTATTTTTTCACATTTTTTTTTTAGTAAATTTGGTCACATCACATTTCCCATTATAAGTATGGGGAATGCGATGTGGGTTACTAAAAAAAAGTGAATTAAAGGGTTTGGAGCAGTTTTTCATGAAAACTGCTCCAACTGCCCTTTAATTTAATACATTCAGGTGATACTAAAATAATGTGAAAAGGGTGTGAAAACACCCTTTTTTCACATTATTTTATGCAAAAATAATGTTAATAAATAGTCCCCTTGGTATTTTTGCCCTTACTACCGTATTTGTACTTGTGTTGGTAAACAATATTTTCCCATGTCTAATTTGTGATCTCTCATACAGTGACAATACATACTAGACACACATATGTGTATAGACAACTATACTATAAGTAAATAATATTAACAGCTATTTATATAGGGTTTAGATATAATTTGCCAGCGGACAGGATGCCGGCTGTCAGTATCCTGACAGCTGCATCCCGCCCGCCAGAATGCCGGCAGTGGGGCGAGCACTACTAGTCCCCTTGCAGGCTCGCTATGTGGCGAGCTCCGTGGCGAGCTGCGCTTACCATAGGATCTATTTCCCAGTCTGTGGGTGTCGTGGACACCCACGAGTGGGAATAACCCTGTTGAGATGGTATTCCATTTGTCGGCATTGTCGGCTGTCAGGATTACGGCGAGATTGGAGATTGGCCATACCCCTAAACATGGGCCCCTACCAATGCATTCATTTGGTGGGCCCTTCATACCACAGTCTAATGCTGCTCCCACCGTGTTCTGGTGACTAATTACTATTGCACATGCATGGTGGCCATTTTCCTGGTGATTTTTGCCACAGATGCAATGCCAACGCAAGACTCTGGAAAGATAAGTAATTAAACCTGGGTGCAATGTGTGCAGTGTGGGCCCACTGCACACACTGCAACCATTATAGATATGACAATGCTTACAATCTTTGAGTGGACGTACTAAAGGGAAATTGCAGCCAAAACCCAGAAAATGGCCTCATTTCTCATACTGTATGTACAGTACTAAGCTTGAATGCCCGGGTAACACCAGCTTTTGCTGGCTTTACCCTATTGAAGCTCATGGTCTTCTTTCCGCATTGTTGCCTGAGAGGGATCCAATTGGATCACTTCCAGCAGCCACCCATGGCTGCCGTGTCCCTCTGTGCATGCGAAGCAGTGCTCCTGGGCACTAAACCTCTCAGAAGGGCTGTCCTTTGTGAATTACATCGCATTTCTAAGTAAATACTCAAGAAGTACATAGTTGATGTGTGGCAGGACATACCGCATCGCGAATACAATGCTTAGTACATTCCGCCCAATATCACATGGACACCTGGATAATTTTCTTTGTCAGAAGCTAATTGACCACTTTGATTTTAGATTGAGGGAGAAAACCAGAGAACATGTAGGAAACCCACACAAACGTGGTGAGAACACACAGACTCCACACACATATATAAGGATGTACTAAATGGAAAATGCAACCAAAATCCCGAAAATGTGCTGCATTTTCCATATGTACTAAGCCCAGTAATCCCAGAATTCGATACTGAGAGTAGCATCAGCTTTTTCAGCCATTACCCTATAGAAGCCTATGGGGATCTTTCTGCATTCTGCCCTGAGGGGGATCCAGTCCGTCCCAGCACCTCCTGCTTCCACTGTGTCTCATTGCGCACACACCGAGGGACTCCTGGGGCTGAAAACCTGAAAGTTCCAGTTTCGCAAAGTACAGCTCTTATCAGTAGAGCTGTCCTTTGTGTAACTAATCGTATATGTTAGTACATAAGCTATTAGTAAAGTTGTGGTAAGTGGCGGGATAGTCACAATAACTAGATGCTGTTAGGCAGCAATGAAAATCACTGTGATGCCAGGTAAATTATTTTATACACATAGACATGAATGGAAAATATACATTTACTCCTTTACTTCAACTATGGAGCTGCATTTTGCATTTTATATCAACTCTTACACAGAGTACAGGAATGATCAACAATTCCTCCTTACTCTACATTTCATGTACCCTAATTATTTGCAAAGAGCTACATTTTAAAAGCGCACAACTTTACAACATCACTCACTGATGTTCATCATTTCATGTATTGTATTAAGGCTTGATACAGTATATGGATTGTATATATCGGGGCTGATTCTAAGGCCGGGATGTAATGAAGTCAGAGTTCAGCGGCCATGCGGGATGCCGGCCGAACTCGGATGTTTTTTTTATAGAGGCAATCGTGTACAAGGCTAAACCATGCCTTGTACATGCCCCTTTAAAAAAATATCCAAGTTTGGCCAACTTCACGCATGGCCACCGAACTCAGACTTCATTACATCCCGCCCTAAGTTGGGAGCAAAATACAGTAAGTCTGTACAGCAGTACAGTATTGCCGTTTTCACATCACAATGCTGGGTCACACCCGGAAATTGGAAACGGGTCCTTCCCGAGTGTGATCCGGCATTGGTCCCTTTCAGACTGGCTTCCCGACGCGGCAATATGCTGAGTCAGGTTGCTATCCCACACCACCTCTGCCTATGCTGTGAACGGGTCCCAGGTCACATCGACCGTGCAACCCGTTCAACTGCACCTGACCTGACTACATCTGACACGGTAATAACCCTTCTTTATTCCCAGGTTGAATTACTGGGTCAGGCGACCCAGGAATTCGTCAGTGACCCCTTTCACACAGCACAGCGACCCTCATCAACCCGGTACTATACCGGGTCAATTCCCGGGTTATTTGTGCGATGTGAAAGTGGTATAAGTCTGCACCTGGACAAACCACATTCCAATGCAAAGGGTGCAATTACAGTTATTTATTTTGCCTGCAGGGTAGATACTGTATAGTGGATTTTGCATGTAGCCCACAAATACAGGACAGCTTTATGTTTATACTGCAAGTTACATTTGTCCTTGCCATACTTAAATCCTTTTACACATTTCAATTCTCCCCACTTGCGGTGCAACATGGTTGTTGCCAAAGTGTACTCATTTTGCATTACTTCCAGCTCAGAATCAGTCACATTGTATTATTATTGGACCTCTCAAATCAGGAAAATTTACCTGAACATGTAAGGTTCCTATTCTGGGATCAGTATGAAATACCTCCAATCAAAATCCCGACGTTCAAAATCCCGACACCAATTGACCGATGGTCAAAATCCCGAGAAGGTCAAAATCCCGACATGGACAAAATACCGACATTTAAAATACCGACAAGGTCAAAATACCGACATGTAAAATGGTGACAGGTCAAAATACCAACATGCAGGGTTTTTTTTGTGTGTATGTTGACATAAGTCAACATGGACACCATATAAAGTGTACCGCATCCCCTCGCATGGCTCGCTGAGCTCGGCACACTATTATATTCCCCCTCCAGGTCCACTGGAATGGTAAAGTATGAACAAGTCGGTTTCAATGAAAAAACTCATGAAAAACTCATGTCGGTATTTTGACCTGTCGGCATTTTACATGTCTGTATTTTAAATGTCGGTATTCTGTCCATGTCGGGATTTTGACCTTGTCAGGATTTTGACCATCGGTCAATTGGTGTCGGGATTTTGATTGAAGGTAAACTGACTGCATCCCCCTATTCTACCCACAAACCACTTTTAGCCATTCCAACTAATAGAAAGCTAATAGAAACTAATAGAAACTCGCCATTAGTTTCCCTATAACAATGTAATACCCTACTGAAGTGTTTTTTCTCTTGCATTGACATTTCTGCTGCGGGGTACACTGGGCTCCACAGGGAATGACATTGGGGTGTAGAGTAGGATATTGATCCGAGGCACCAACAGGCTCAAAGCTTTGACCTTCTTCCCAGAATGCCTAGCGCCGCCTCCTCTATAACCCCGCCTCCATGCACAGGAACTCAATTTTGTAGTTGGTGCCATGCAGTAAGCAGGCATACAACAGAGGGGCTGCTCCAGCAGCCCTGAGAAGAAGCTTTTAATGAAAAATGAAGACTTCAAGGGCTGCAGCAGAGACACTGACTGTGTTAGATGTCAGTCAGACATCTCCTGCTGCAGCTCCATCGCCTCCCCCAGCGGCGCTGTATACTCCCGCGCCCTGGTTGCTGGGTACTTACAGCGGAGGCTCCGGTTTCTTCCTGTTAGTCACACACACGACCGCTGTTCTCCTGGATCGCGTGGCCGCACTCAGGGAGGAGGTAAGTGTGTCCCCCCGGCGGGACCCACTGTAAATCGCAATCCTGCGCGGCCGGTGGGAGGCTGCGTTTGCTGGCGTGGACATTGTGGTAGTACAGGGACCCCACTAGACCACCAGGGCAATGGCAGAGGTCGGTTTTCTCTCATAAATCATTTATATAAGCCCACAGTACGCGATGGTGAAGTCCAGCACGGGGATAAGGCTTTGACCTGTAGACCCTCCCCCAGTGGCAGGGCGCCATTTAGAGTAAATGTTCCCGCCCTGGAGCTGCATCTCTCTCTCTCTCCCTCACTCCCTGTCACCGTTTGGGCGCCATTAGGACAAGCTGAGCTGATCCTGGGACTGTTTGGCCAAATCCTCCTCTGTAAAGCCGCCTGCTTGTCAGCACAGTGCATTTTACAGGACACTTAAGTATTCTACATGTCTGCTGACAGTGTTAGTTAAGAAAGAGTGCATTTAGTCAGGGTTATATAGTACAAGTACCTTGTGACATACATCCAGTCTTTACTGTGCATTGTTATATCTATTGAGTGTATAGCTATACATAGTACTACTCTGTATTGCTAGTCCAGTGCAGTTTTATTGCATGTCATAATTTCTGCATTGTACAATGTGACTATGTGTGTGTGCATATAGCTGCTGTGTGACCTCCATTTTGTGTATCTCACTCAGATTGCTATCCCTATATTCTATAACCTGAGAGGGCTAAGTGCATCAGGTTTATCATTTAATATAGGTAGTTCACAGGATATACTTAGTGTGTATTTTTCTCTGTGATTTTGAGTCACAATATACCTCTTGAATTCCCTGTTTGTGCTGATACACTACACAGGGGGTTCTTGTCAGGTATTGTGCTGCTGATATTGTACTGTGTTGCCTTGCATTGAGCTTTCGGATATGTCAGCTACAAAGGGCAATGGTGCTGGGGCAGATCCCACATTGCGTGGTGGTGACGCTGCAGACACATTTGAGGAAAACATAGCAGCTGAGGGTTCAGGTTCTGGGGGATCCTTACCCCCAAGTGGGACTGTAGCAACGGGCATTCAAAATGACCCACCTTGGGCTACCTTCTCCACGCTATTGAATACGCTAGTAACTAGACTAACGCCCCCTATGGGACCTCCTGTGCCGGTACAACCGCTTATGGTCCCCACGGTAAACCCGCCACGAGCAGATCAACTGTCTGCTCAGTTACAGCAAATTAACCAATTACTGACTACTCAAAAGTCTAACCCTCGCCCGCCTAAGACCAAAGGGTCCTCTAAGCGGGCCATTACTTCCTCACAATCCACCAACGTCCCAGACTCCTCGTCTGATGAGAATGGCATTTATACTGACCCCACAAAATCTGATCCCGACGCTTCTGATGGGGAATCTGTTTCAAGGTAGATGTTCCTGACTTGTTGGAGGCTATCAGGACCATTCTTCAAATTACTGATGAGCCGGAGCCTGATGCTGCCCCTAAAAAAACGGACAGGTTTAAACGTCAGAAAGTGGTTAAACAAGTTTTACTTCATTCTGACCATTTAGTTGACATACGTCAGGAGTCCTGGGAAAATCCAGGAAAAAAATTCACGCCTCACAAGAAGATGCTGGCTCGCTACCCACTCGCAGCGAAGCTAAGTAAAAATTGTGAAAAACCCCCGCCAGTGGATTCGCAGGTGGCGCGGCTGGTGGTATCCTCAGCTCTGCCGGTAACTACCGTCACGTCTCTGAAAGAACCGACGGACAAGCGTGTGGAGGGTTGTTTAAAGGCAATTTACACCCTAACTGGTGCGTGCTGTGCATAGGCCCATCATTGCAGCGACATGGGCTGCAGAGGCTGTTGAAGCGTGGGCTCAGGAGCTGGAGGCGGAGTTGCCTTTCAACGCTTCTGATCATGCTAGACAATGTCTATCTTATATTGTCACAGCTTCTCATTACGTTAAGGAGGCGGCTTCTGATTCCGGTATTCTGGCGGCCAAGGCTTCTACTACGTCCATTTTGGCTCGCCAGATTCTCTGGTTACGGTCCTGGTCTGTGGATCTGGACTCTAAGAAAACCCTGGAGGTACTCCCATTTAAGGGAGACATTCTTTTCGGAGAAGACCTCAACAAGATAGTGGCTGACTTAGCTTCTGCTAAAACAGCATGTCTACCTAGTACTGCTCCTTTGGTGCCGAAGGCTAAGAGTTCTCCATTTCTCTCCTTTCGTCCTTCAGGGAAAGCAAAAGGTCAGGCGTACCCGAAACAGGTTCGCACTTCCAAACCCAATAAGCCCAAACCCAAACGGGCCTGGGCTGCCCGTCAGCATGCTTCCAAAACTGACAAGCCTGCCGCATGACGGGGCGGGCCTCCCTCTGGGGGATCCCAGGGTGGGGGGGCCGACTTCTACGGTATAACCAGGAATGGTTGAGGACCACTTCCGATGCCTGGGTACGGGAAGTCGTCACTCGAGGTAATGCCGTATCTTTCAAGAATCGTCCCCCTCATCGATTTTGCCTGACAGGCATCCCTTTGGATCAGGTGAAGGCAAAAACTCTTCATTCGGTGGTACAGTCCCTCCTGGACACAGGAGTGGTAGTACTGGTGCCTCTTGCTCAGAAAGGCAAGGGGTACTATTTACCGCTGTTCCTAGTCCCAAAATCGAATGGGTCATCCCGGCCCATTCTCAACCTCAAGTCCTTGAACAAATTTGTGAGGGTCTCCAATTTTCGTATGTAAACTCTTCGCTCTATTGTTCTGGAATTGGAACCTGGGGATTATATGGTCTCCCTGTACATACAGCATGCTTACCTGCATATTCCCATTGCAATGTTCCATCAGCAATACCTGAGGTTTGCGGTTGGCAACCTCCATTACCAATTTCGGGCGTTACCTTTTGGTTTGACCATGGCTCAGCGAGTCTTCACCAAGGTCATGGCAGTAATGACGGCTGTACTCCGCCGTCAAGGGGTCAGGATCCTTTCTGGCAAATTCCCCAGAAATTCTCCTACGCCATCTGGATCTGACTATCCAGTTTCTGCAAGCCCACGGGTGGCTCATCAACTGGAAGAAATCTTCCCTGGTCCCTGCTCAGAGCATGGTGCACCTGGGGGCATTGTTGGACACTCACAAACAGCGGTTGTTCTTGTCTCAGGAGAAAGTCCTGAAGCTTCAGGACAGGATTCGATGCTTCCTATCTCGTCCGCAAGTGTCAATACATTCGGCAATGCAAGTGGTAGGTCTCATGGTGTCAGCTTTCGACATGGTGGAGTACGCTCAATTCCATTCCCGCCCTCTGCAGAAACGGATTCTTGCCAAGTGGGATGGCCTGCCTCACTGGATCAGGTCTCAAAGGATCTCCTTGTCTCCGGAGGTCCATCTGTCACTGAGCTAGTGGCTTCAGAACCAACGATTGAGCAAGGGTCATCCCTTCTGGATCTCCAACTGGGTCCTTCTGACGATGGATGCCAGTCTGAGAGGTTGGGGCGCGGTGTTAGAGCAACACTCTCTTCAGGGTCGGTGGACCAAGGATGAGTCTCTACTCCTGATAAACATTCTGGAATTGCGGCCGGTATTCAACTCATTGAACTTGGCCCAGCATTTAATACAGAACAGACCTGTTCATGTACAGTCGGACAATTCCACCACAGTGGCATACATCAATCATCAAGGCAGCACTCGAAGCCGCATGGCATTGAGGGAAGTATCACGGATTCTTCAGTGGGCGGAACACCATCTGCCAGCCATATCGGCAGTTTTAATTCCGGGGGTTCTAAACTGGGAAGCAGACTTTCTCAGTCATCAGGACGTACACGCCGGAGAGTGGAGCTTCCATCCAGAAGTGTTTCAACTCCTCGTGGACAAGTGGGGCCTTCCAGAGGTGGACCTGATGGCATCTCGACACAATCACAAGGTTCCGGACTTCGGAGCAAGGACAAGGGATCCTCAAGCAGCGTTCATGGATGCACTGGCAATTCCATGGAACTTTCGGCTGCCATATGTGTTCCCTCCGGTGTCACTCCTGCCCAGAGTAATAAGAAAGTTCAAGCAAGAAGGAGGAATCCTACTTCTGATCGCTCCAGCGTGGCCCAGATGGCATTGGTTCTCAGACCTTCAGGGTCTCTCGATAGAGCGTCCCCTTCTACTTCCGCAGTGCCCGGATCTCCTCGTTCAGGGCCCCTGTGTATATATGGATATAGCCCGATTGGTTTTGACGGCGTGGCTCTTGAAGCTTCCATCTTAAGGGCCAAAGGATTTTCTGAGGCAGTCATTCAAACCATGTTAAAGGCCCGGAAATCGGCTTCTGCTTGGATTTACCATAGGGTCGGAAATTCTTACTTTGCTTGGTGCGCATCTAACAATCATGAAGCTTACAAGTTTAGTACGGCCAAACTTTTGGCCTTTCTACAACAGGGCCTCGACTTGGGCCTTCGGCTGGCCTCCCTCAAGGTTCATATTTCTGCCTTGTCGATTTGGTTCCAGAGAAAAATTGCAACTTTACCTGATGTTCATACATTTTCTCAGGGTGTGTTGCGGATTCAACCTCCTTACGTCCCGCCTGTGGCTCCTTGGGACTTGTTGTGGTTCTGTAGGCGTTGCAAGGGGCTCCATTTGAGCCTCTTGAATTGGCAGACTTTAAGTGGCTTTCTCTTAAGGTGTTGTTTCTGCTGGCTATTGCCTCTGCTAGATGGGTGTCGGATTTTGGTGCTTTGTCCTGTAAGTCACCATATCTGATTTTTCACCGTGACCGGGCGGTTCTTAGAACACGTCCCGGATACCTACCTAAGGTGGAGTCTTCTTTCCACTTTAATCAGGAGATTATGGTTCCGGCCTTTGCCTCTCCTGAATTGTCTTCCAAAGAGCGGTCTTTGGATGTGGTATGGGCTCTCCATATCTGTGTGAAGAGAACTGCCTCCATCAGGAAGTCGGATTCTCTCTTTGTTCTGTTTGGCTTTCACAAACGTGGCTGGCCTGCTCACAAGCAGACCCTGGCCAGATGGATTAGAATGGTGATTGCACATGCTTATGTACAGGCTGGCCTTCCAGCTCCTGCTACCCAGGGGCAGATTAATAATGGGGCGGATGGAGCTCCAGCTCCAGGCCTCCACATAAAAATAGGCCCATCACCATGACAGCATGATGATGACCAGCTATCAGCTGGCCACACGGTCGGCCATAAATCATAAGGGTTAAAATAGCATGTTGGACCTTTTTGGGCGGCCCGCCGTGGTGCGACCCTTGAACAATTGTGCAAGGTGGCTACGTGGTCCTCAGTGAACACGTTCATAAGGTTCTATGCCTTCGATACTTCCGCCTCCCAGGATGCTTCCTTTGGATGCTGGGTTCTTGTGCCCGCTACAGTGCATCCCCTCCCATAAGGAACTGCTTTAGGACATCCCCAATGTAATTCCCTCTGGAGCCCAGTGTACCCCGCAGCAGAAAACGAGATTTATGGTAAACTTACCATTGTTAAATCTCTTTCTGCGAGGTACACTGGACTCCACAGGGCGCCCACCCTGACTCACTTAGCTTCTTTGGGTTGGTATGGCATTAGCCGCTGACACTTTCTCCTGCCGTGAGAATGTGGTGTTTGTGGCTACTAACAGTTGTCGTCTCTTTTGCCTGCTACTGCATTGGACTGGTTAACAAAAACTGAGTTCCTGTGCACGGAGGCGGGGTTATAGAGGAGGCGGTGCTAGGAATTCTGGGAAGAAGGTCAAAGCTTTGAGCCTGTTGGTGCCTCAGATCAAGATCCTACTCTACACCCCAATGTCATTCCCTGTGGAGTCCAGTGTACCTCGCAGAAAGAGATTTAACAATGGTAAGTTCTTACCATAAATCTCGTTTTAGCTACTTCCAGACAGGCAAATTAGTCTCTCTGTATTATATGAAGTTGTTTTTTTTTTTAAAGGAAAGAGCTGCGAAAAATGTTACAGTATTTTTAAAAAATGAATAGCTACCGTATGTTAATGTTGGGAGCTACAAAACAGAGACAGTATATGTAAATCTTTATTTGAAAAATAACAGGAGAAGTAAATCCACACTATGCATTAAATAAATATAAAAAAAATATAGCCTATATATTTGATAGTTACTGGTAGACAGACCACTCACAATCCCCAACTCTCCAACCTTAGCATTTAAATTACCTTGAAAATTGCAAGCAGAACCCTATATCAATCATGTTATAGTTTCATCAAAATAACTTTGTTTCATTCTGTGCTTATTATATTTTCTTCATCAACCTCCTACAGTGCTACCAGATGTAATCTCATTTCTTGCTATATATGCCTGCATTTAAAAGTTGTTAAAAAGTTTAAATTGGAAAAGTAAAGTTTTGTTACTTAATGTTACATTTGTGCATTGTTGCATAATATTGTTTAATGACATAATATATAGGCAAAACTGTGGGTTTAGGATAAATCCTGTAAGTTCCACACTCAGGACTCATTAGTCAGTCATTCTGTAGTTTCTGCTTATCAATGTAGGGTATACATCAATTTATACATTATGCAATACTGTATTTCAAAGACAACATTCTTTTCTACATTGTCCAATAAGTCATTTACAGTAGCTAGTTCATGTGATTTTCTGATTCAACTTAATAAGATGCTAATATGAGAAGATAAACAGCGGTAATAACATATGATGAGCATTTTACAAATTCCTAATAGAAATACTACATTTAATTTCAGCATTTTATTAACATTCTTATTACAGTAATCTCTAAATTTCCCAGGTGATCCCACCCCCTCATACATGTGTATGTGGTGCTTTTAGAACTAGTGGGTTATGTACATTTTTTTTACTCCACAGCACACTGTTCCTATTGCCACATATCCCTCTCGCCAACAAGTCAGGCAATGCAAACCTCGCGAGGAGCGCAAATTTCCGGTACAGGGCATCTACATTTTTTTACCTAAGTGCCTCTAAAGTACTCCTTCTCTAACGTATTTGTATTCCCTCAGCAACAACTTATTGCTCAAGTACAATACAGGGTTTCCACCTCCTCGCTTTCCTGGGACAGCTGCACTTAAGCCAATATCAGAGAGCGCCTGCCTGTAGGAAAAATCTACAAGCAAAATCGGGTGCCTGTAGTACGAGAGTTGTACAAAGGTCCACATGAAGATCTGACCATGCTGCTTCAGCAAGACTGGTCCACTCCAGTCGGTTGGGACAGCATTTTTCAGCAAGTCTGTTAATAGTTGCAAAGTGGCTGATAACCTATAGTAACCTACCAAGCCCAGGAAGGTTCTCAACTGTGACTTGGTCCAATTTTTATCAGTCTCAACTGTCCTTTTTGAGATTTACCTGACCCTTTCCAACTATATAACCCAAATACTTGGCTTCTCTTAGGGCCACTCTGCATTTCTCAGGGTTAGCTGTTAAAACCTCTCAATGGATCTAAATGAAGCAAGTTCTGCCTCAACCTTAGGAAGATGCAATACCCAGTGCAAATATTGTGAGTATATAACTATGTAATCTAGATACAGTAGATTGCCGCATAGGCAGTAGAGGAATTTAGTATGTTGGTCATCACCCTTGGAAATTGGCTGGTGCTCCATACAAACCATAGGACCTAGTACTGGAACAAGCCGTCAGGAGTAGAAAAAGCTGATTTTTCCTTGACTGTTGGTGGTCAAATATTTGCTACCAGACAAACTATCCATCGGTTCATCCAGCCATGGCGTCGGGTAGGCATCAAACTGGGACACACTGTTTAACTTTCTAAAGTCATTGCAGAACTGTAACCAGCACAACTGGGCTACACAATTTACTGGTAGACTCCTCAATTACCCCCAGTTGGACCATGCTCTCCACCTCTTTTCTAACTGTACTTCCCCTTGCCTCAGGGATCCAGTAGGGCTTTTGTTTCACTACAACCCCGGGAGGCGTGACAAGATCATATTCAATAAAGGTCATGCTCCCTGGCAGGGAAGAGTATATGTCCTTGTTCCGTTGTACCATCTCCTCCATCTGTTGCTTTTGATCTGTGGACAAGGTAGGTTCTATGGTATTAAAGGACTTATACACTACTGTACTCAACAACCCTGGCACCAATTCCTTATCATGCCTTGGTTTTAATAAATTTACATGATATATCTGCTTTTCCTTCCTCCTCCTGGCCTGCCGGACCTTATAGTTCAACCACCTCTACCACCTCATACAGCTTACTCTCCCTTATTCCTGGGACAGAAGTACCAGGTTATCGCAGTAGTATCATCATTTTTGTTATATTGACCTTGTGCTACTTCTATGTGTGGGGGCACCAAAGGGCTTATCTTCCACAACCTTTTGTACATTTGAGAAAGAAATTGTACTATGTTTGATTCTCTAGGCCCCTGTTGTCCCCAACCCTCCTTTAGCATATCCAAAATGCCCTGGGGTATCTCAAAAGTGCTAAACCCTGTTGAGGCTTTGGGTACCTCTCTGACCACAAACAGCAGGTGAGAAAAAAGGGTGTCCTGATCCTTCTTTTCCTGTGCCACTGCCAAACTGATCATATGCTTCAGGGTCTGGTTAAACCTCCCCATAAATCCATCCGTTTCTGGATGGTAAACAGAATTGCAGAGTGTTTTCAGCCCTAGCAGTTGACACATACAGTGGGGCAAAAAAGTATTTGGACAGCCACCGATTGTGCAAATTGACCCACTTAAAAAGACAAAAGAGGTGTGTAATTTCCACCATAGGTACACTTCAACTGTGAGAAACAGAATCTGAAGAAAAAAAAACCCAGGAAATCACATTGTATGATTTTTAAACAATTTATTTGTATATTCTTGTGGAAAATAAATATTTGGACAATCAAAATGTTAACTCAATACTTTGTAATATAACCTTGGTTGGCAATTACACAGATCAAATGTTTCCTGTAGTTCTTGACCAGGTTTGCACACACTGTAGCAGGTATTTTGGCCCACTCTTCTATGCAGATCTTCTCTAGATCTGTCATGTTTTGGGGTTGTCACCGGGCAACATGGATTTTCAACTCGCTCCACAGATTGGGTTGAGGTCTGGAGACTGGCTAGGCCACTACAGGACCTTGAAATGCTTCTTACAGAGCCACTCCTTAGTTGCTGCAAGACCCAGCCACGTTCCATCTTCAATGCTCTTACTGAGGGAAGGGGGTTTTTGCCCAAAATCTCACGGTACATGGCCCCATTCATCCTCTCCTTAATACGGATCAGTCGTCATGTCCCCTTTGCAGAAAACCAGCCCCAAAGCATGATGTTTCCACCCCCATGCTTCACAGTCGGTATGGTGTTCTTGGGATGCCATTCATCATTCTTCTCCCGCCAAACGCGGCGAGTGGAGTTTATACCAAAAAAGTTCGATTTTGCTCTCATCTGACCACATTACATTCTCCCAATCCTCCTCTGGATCATCCAGATGGTCACTGGCAAACTTTAGACAGGCCTGGACATGTGCTGGCTTAAACAGGGGGACCTTTCAGACGGTGCAGGATTTCAATCTATGACGACGTAGTGTGTTACTAATGGTAACCTTTGTGACTGTGGTCCTAGCTCTCTTGAGGTCATTGACCAGGTCCCCCCGTGTAGTTCTGGGCTGATTCCTCACCATTCTCAAGATCATTGATACCCCATGAGGTGAGATCTTGCATGAAGCCCCAGGTCGAGGGAGATTGTCAGTGATCTTGTATTTCTTCATTTTTTAATAATCGCCAACAGTTGATCTCTTCTCACCAAGCTGCTTGCCTATTGTCGAGTAGCTCATCCCAGCCTTGTGCAGCTCTACAATTTTGTCCCTGGTGTCCTTAGACAGCTCTCTGGTCTTGGCCATGGTGGAGAGGTAGCAGTCTGACTGTTTGAGAGTGTGTACAGGTGTCTTTTATACAGGGATAACCAGTTCAAACAGGTGCCATTAATACAGGTAACGAGTGGAGAATAGAAGAGCTTCTTAAAGAAGAAGTAACAGGTCTGTGAGAGCCAGAAATCTTGCTGCTTGGTAGGTGTCCAAATATTTATTTTCCACAAGAATATACAAGTAAATTGTTTAAAAATCATACAATGTGATTTCCTGGGTTTTTTTTTTCAGATTCTGTCTCTCACAGTTGAAGTGTACCTAGGATGTTAATTACAGACCTCTCTCATCTTTTTAAGTGGGTCAACTTGCACAATCGGTGGCTGTCCAAATACTTTTTTGCCCCACTGTATCCCTCATTAGCCTGGATATGAATGGTGTATCCTGATCGGTAAGAATTTCCTTATTAATTTCTAATCGGTGCTCTGCAGAGCTGCTTGTGGACAGAGGTGAGGAGGCAGAAAAGATCTCTGTTATTTGTTTTTTACCAGTCAAACGTGGAGTTTAGACCCAGGAGGCAGGTTCCAGAGCCGTTGACTCCTTATTTACATCTTAAGGCCCAAACTATACAAGAATCTGGTTAACCTCCACCTATACCATTGCAAACCTTTTTTTATCAAGTGATGAAATTTTGTCTTTTTAAGAATGGCATTGTTTGTCTTTTAACTAGTTTCTTGTGAAACTTTGGTTTTGTTACAATAAATTTGTTGAACGTATTACGCCATATTGGAAAATTTCTTCGCTCCCTCTATATGGAGCCTACCATTTGATACTGATTTGATGCTTCCTTATTAAAAAAAGAATAGCGCACCTATCTGATCTAATTTCTTTACATTTGCTTATCACGTTGGTATTGGGGATACCTTTAACCAAAAGGTTGCTGCTGATCTGTGTCTGCGCCTGGTCGCTCTTCATCTTTTCATTCTATATATAGAAACAATATATACTTATTTGTATAAGTGTCCATCATCAGTTTACATTTGGTGTTTCACATACACTTTAAACAAAGTTCGTTATATGGAAAACGTCCACTAATTTAGTTGTCCACCAATTACCCTGACTAGCGCTCTGCTCAACCTTCAGACTTCACTATATAGCAATGGCTTGGCTGTTTGAAATCGTTAGCTGTATTATATTCAGAGACAATAGTCCCAAACAGGTGCTCTCACTGACACTTAGCTGTAGGTCGTGTATGCACCTTGCTGGCAATGCAATCTGTTACTCACTGTTCGTAGTGTTGTGATGCTGCCACCAGCTAGAGTCACTACAATGTAGTGAGCCCCCATTGTATGCGGCAATACAAGTCCTCCAGCAGGATGATTGTCAGAAGGGAAAGCGCGGCCAGGAAAAACACTTATATACTGGCATGTATCAGTGGGCAGTGTAGTAGATGGTGGAATTGAAATTGTTGAAGGCTCTGTCTATCCTTGACACATTTCTTCATTCAATAGGAACAATGGTTTCCTGAAAAGGTGTGTAGGCAGTGTCCCAGTATTCCCAGTATATATATTTCCTTCACCCACCAATGGGATTGGGGTGTCAGTTATATAATACAAGTGTTACTCACAAGGAATTCAGGTGTAGGCTCATTAAGACATATTATTTAGACTGATCAGCAAAAACAATGGTATCTCAAAAGATCTATATACAAACAAATCATTAGATGCAACTGCTAATTATAAATATATATGGGATGCTTTCCATTTTAAATTATAAACTGAACATTTGGCATTGCTATAAGGAAATTTTCTGGTACTCATGATGCACATAAAATGAACTTTCCTAAAACTGCAATCTATTACTTAGATAGCCATATGGCTTAGCGGTTAGTGCTGCAGGATAACAAGTGCAGGTTCCCACGATTGAGACCAGCTCCATCCAAAGAATTTAATTTTTTAGAAAAATTATATTCATTTTAATATTTTAATAATTTAATTATATACTCTTTATTATTTTTTATCATTAGTTAAAAATTTATAAAAACATACTTAAACCCAAACCAGAGCTATAATCTATAATGATACTAGAATATCATTACCGGTACATGGCAAAAATAATCATCACTCAAATACACATTTCTTAGAGCTTTACATACTTTTACATAGTTTTCCAGAGTTTTAATGAACGCTCTGAAGAATTTAGCATAGTATTCCATAGTCTCAGCTCTCAACACAGATACATGTAATAAAACCAAGTTTTCCCTGAATCTAAATATGTGATAGGCAGTCACGTAGCTCAGTTGTTAGAGTTACATACCGGCAGGCACAGGGTCATAAGATCAAATCCCATTCCATCCACAACTGTGCCCAAGTTTTTGTTGACCACACTGATCCATATTAACTTTATAATAATATAATTTTTCAATTTAACAAACTCCAACCTAAATAAGTTAGAATATTATTATATTACTTAACAAAGAATGGAGAAATCAAATTTAAAATAGATATTTTTCTGCATACATAGTTACACAGACTCAACAACACTAGGAGCTCCGCACACTATAAATGAAGTTCTGTAAATTAGCTATTATATATACATATAGATGTAGATAAATTATCAATAGTAATACTTGTTTACCAACCATTGACCAAATAATGACTCTAGAATAGTAAGCTTATCCACTCATATTAAGACCATAGATATATATAAGAGGAACCCAATGTAGGAAACAGTATTAATTAATCTCTATGGGTATCAGTAAAACTTGATTCTAAACAATAGGTCCTCTCTGTTGACTGACAGAGTAATATTCAAAAAACTGTGCCGTGGAATCACACACTGACTCTGTACTTCTTCACCATGGTTTTATTTAATCAGGATGGCCGCAGACCAGTAACCATTATAGTGCAAATGTTTACAGCCATGTCACTCACTAACAGGGACCTACTGCCTAGTCACTGGCCAGCTTTTCCAGCCTCAGTCATATAGACAAATGGCCCAAGCAGACCTTATATACCCTAGACTCCTCTCCTCCTCCCAGACTGACAGGCAAACGACACTCCCACCTTGCCTTTAAAAGGGAGCACTTCCCCGCTGCACTGTTTTGATCAGTCACATGCCTTCAGCTCTGCTAGGCTGCATCAAGAAATACACTGAAATAAAAAAAAAACAGGTAAGACATTTTTTACTCTATTAATTTTGTTTGTGACAAATAGGGTAGTTTGTCTCTATCTCTTTTGAGGAATTTGCTATGCCCATTAAGGCAACAGGTGGTTTAAATGGAACAGGGATGGTTTTTTCCTCTTTCTGGGTGTACTACTCATAAAGAGCACTGTATAGTCTCATCCCTTGGGGTAATAGGTAAACAACAGCCCTACCATAGACCCAAAGCTGTATCTGGATGATAGATAGACAGTGTCTAGTTGGACAGTCAATAGATAGACACCATATGTTAGACAGACATTAGGTCAACAGGTTCAAAAGGTCGACATGAAAAAGATAGACATTACAAAAGGTTGTCAGGGTTCAAAGTTAGACATGGTCAAAAGGTCAACATGAAAATGGTCGACAAAAAAAGGTAGATTTTTTTTTTTTTATTTTACATGTTTTTGGACTTTTTCATACGTTCTCTGTCCATGTCGGCATAGAGTTAGTTATAAACCAAGCCCGAAGCATGGCAAGTGAAACGAGCCCCGCGAGGGGATGTCTTTCTACAATTGGGGGTCCCAGATGACAAAACTATCCACACATACCCCAAAAATGCAAAAAAAATGGTGTCTACCTTTTTTATGTCGACCATTTTCATGTTGACCTTTTAACCCTGTCGACCTTTTAACCCTGTCGACCTTTTGACTGTCTAGCATGTGGTGTCTCTCTATTGACTGTCTAACTAGACACTGTCTATCTATTATACCACACCCGACCCAAAGCTAGGCAGGCTATAGTAAAGCGGGAAGTTGAAAATGTGTTTCAACTAAGTCTGAAATATAGACCAAAAATGTGGAAGCTCCTACCCATAAATATGCGCTCCCTGCAATATCTGTTTCACCTAGGTTGGTTAAACTAAGGAGAGGGGTATGTGACAAACAGGGTAGTTTGCCCCAATGACTAACGCTTTCTGTGGAAGTCTGCAGTCTCATGTTAAAGACAGGGTTAATTCCTCACATGTACCTGAACACACAGTACAGCTGAACAGGTGGATCACATGGGTGTCATTATTTAGCTGATGAGTGCGTGGGAGGAGGTATAAGTTTTGGTCTTGTGTTGGGGGCGGGTGACTGATGCCAGTTAGTTGGCTGGTGACTAGCGTGGATACCACACTGTCTAGTCAGTGACTGGGTTGCGGGAATACTTTATATATGTGATTGCTGGGACCACACCTAATGTTGTCTGTGCCATCTTGACATTATCCTGAAACTTCAGCAAACTGGTTCAGCAAGACGTGTGTGGACATTCAATTACTACTGTGTACACACACACACACACACACACAAATATAATTCAGAACTAGTTAGCACTATAATTGACTTGATGTTACAATGAGCTCATACTGTTCAACTGTTCACAAGGATGTTTTTATCAGTTCTTAGTAATTGACAGAAATAAAGGACAGTGAAAAGGATAATCGTACAATGCTGTAAGTGTAATGGCGTGTAGATATATAGCGTAAATAAATATGCTTCAAATTAATAGTTGCCACAGACCCATATGGGTTATTCTAACATTTCCATAAAGTTTACACATGGTGCAATAAACTAGCCCATTTTGGCATAACCTATTAAACAGCTAAGTGATGATGGATCTCCCAGCACACCATGCTCATTTGCAGAATGTCGTGCTACATGGATAAAAAAAACCTGACAATAAAACCCTTTGGCTATATTACTCATTCCTCTCATCTAAAGGTAGAAATATATAAGGAAAAGAAAAGCCCAGAAGCTTCCTTATTTCGCTCTAACATCATTAGAGCTTCAATAACTCTTCAATTAGATTTCCCTGGTTGCTGCCATTGTTTTAGATTGATAGATGTCCTTGGTTCAACCTCAGTAGGACATCATGTTGCTGCTGAAGCACACTGTCAGAACCAATTAACGGTCTAATATGACTGATAATCTAACGTGGTCCTACTTATTGCTGAAAATAGTGTGTCAACCCCAATTTAGAACATAGGAAACCTGCGTGACAAAGAAATGTGCCAACCGAACAGGCTTCAAGTTAAGCTTGCATTAAAAATAACAAATAATTTACTGTACATTTTGAAATTTAGCATTTCTTTAATTTGTGCTCTTTATTTCACCTCTAAAAATACAAACTGTAGCAAATATAATATATATATATATATATATATATATAAGAACATAACTCCTTGGTGTGCAGTTGTGTCTAAGGTAACATTTGACAATTGTGAACTCCTAATCTCATTTATTTTTACTGTTTCATACTAATTTACATACTACATACATTTTTTTTGTATTCTGTTAGAAAACATAAAAGGAAAATATTACATGCCATTTATACTACTGTACTTTATGCAACAAGAGACAAACTTTTATGAGAGAAATCATTCCAGTCTTTATTGTATTTTGGATAATTAAGTTTTTGCCACATTTAACACCTGCAGTTTTATATTTGGATGTGCAATACAACTTCAATAGATTTCACAGGCTAATGAGCTCAAAATATTGAAACTGCTGTTCTTGTGTTCTGAATGTGTTATTTCTATGCACCAAGCACACGCTAATATTAGCAATATAAATTTCACAATCTACGTTTGTTGTCTAGGAATTCTGTACAACTAAAAAGAAAAAAGTGCATTCATTTATTATTATTGTTGAATGAACTCTAAAGATTTACAAACTAAAATAAATGCATCTGATGTTAATATTCATTTCTATTTAGAAGTAATATTTATTTAATGGGCCCTCATTCCGAGTTGTTCGCTCTGTAATTTTCTTCGCATCGCAGTGATTTTCCGCTAATTGCGCATGCGCAATGTTTGCACTGCGACTGCGCCAAGTAAATTTGCTAAGAAGTTTGGTATTTTACTCACGGCATTACAAGGTTTTTTCTTCGTTCTGGTGATCGTAATATGATTGACAGGAAGTGGGTGTTTCTGGGCGGAAACTGGACGTTTTATGGGTGTGTGTGAAAAAATGCTGCCGTTTCTGGGAAAAACGCGGGAGTGGCTGGAGAAACGGGGTAGTGTCTGGGCGAACGCTGGGTGTGTTTGTGACGTCAAACCAGGAACGAAACTGACTGAACTGATCGCAGTGGCAGAGTAAGTGTCGAGCTACTCAGAAACTGCTAAGAAATTTCTATTCGCAATTTTGAGAATCTTTCGTTCGCAATTTTGCTAAGCTAAGATTCACTCCCAGTAGGCGGCGGCTTAGCGTGTGCAATGCTGCTAAAAGCAGCTTACGAGCGAACAACTCGGAATGACCACCATGGTTCTTAATTTATAGGTGAGGACGAAAAAATATAAATCATCACGTCATTAGTGACAGCCCCATTCATATTTTAATATGTTTTATGCAAAAACAGAATATCATAGTCTTTTTTATAAAAAATATTTTATTTGTAGTATATTACTACAAACCATGCTTATTAACATAAATTGGGTCCCAAATGAAAAATGGTGAGAACTCCCTGATCTTTTTTTATCAGTGAAACAAAATGGTGACGGTATCAAAATCAATTTAGGTTTAGACTTATTTCTCTCACTGATTTATATTCTTAAACAAATGAACATTTTATTAAAATCAAATATGTCGTTGTCTCAAATTGTATTTTTTAGCTAAATTTTTTTATTCTCAAAGCATTTTAAAAGAAAGTGTCCATAGGCATATCTATAATGAGTGCAGTGTGTCCCCTGCAGCCATGTTTAATTACTTACCGTCTTCCATTAGTACTGCTGCTGTAGTAGAAATCACACAGAAAATGGTGTGGTGGCCATTTTCCCAGTGAATCACACATGCACAATAGAGCTTTGTCACTGGGAACATGGTGGGTGCCACGTTTCCGGAGTGTACTGCGCCACAGAAATGAAGGGGACTGCACCGAGTGTACACTCGGGCCATCTCCTCACTTAATCCACCGCTCAGCTATGTCCTCTACACCAGTGCTTCTCAAACTCTTCCTTGATACACACTGAGCATCATTAAAGAAATCCACAAAATATTGACCTGTTGGTGATACTTGAGGAATTAAGTTGACAGCCACTGGTATAGAGCAGTGCTTCTCAAATCCATTCCTGGTGACACACTAACAGATGCAAATACGTTTCACATCATGGAATAATGGTACAACAGCAGTAAACAAGGGCTCCAGCGTATGGAATGCAAATGCATTCCACACCGCAGAAACAGTGTCACAGGATCCTAGTTATACAGCAATAAATATCAATTATCATTAAATGTATTTATGCTGTAGTTAATGAACTACAGTAATCTGTCACTATTGCATTTCTGTCAATGGGATGCACATGCATACCTACTAGAATTCTAACCAATTGGATGAAATATTCACCATTCACAGTATGTGTATATATATCAAGAGCACATCAACTAGTCTCAGCCAGCATATACAATGTCATTGTATCATTATATACTTAAGGTCACAGGCACCCTAGATTGCCACAGATCGCATCACATGTAAAAACCAAAAAATGTAAAATTGGAAAATTTAAACAAAATTGCAAATAGAATTATTTATCACAAGTATCACTTGTAAGCCTACTTTATACCCCTTATTTAGGAAAGGAAGTTCTAATGTTTTACTCATCCAGAAAGACACTATAGATGATACTATCATTCAATCCACGGGGATAAAAAGTGTCCAATTTGTGAAGCCACTTTACTTCTCTGCGCAGCAACATTATTCCTCGATCTGCACCTCTACTTAAAGCTGCTACCCAATCAATTGCCATGTATTTAAGTGATGCCAATGAATGGCAAGCTTCATAAAAATGCCTTGAGACCGGTTTATCCGAGTTCCCAATTGTGAGAGCTTGATGAATGGACAGTCTAAGATTAGCCATCTTGGGGTAAATTTACTAAAATGGGAGTTCTATTTAAGATGGGATGTTGCACATAGCAACCAACCAGATTTTACTTCTCATTTATCTAGCACCTTCTAGATGATAGTACCTGGAATCTGATTGGTTGCTATGGGCAACATCCTATCTTAAATAGAACTCCCATCTTAGTAAATATACCCCCTTGTCTCTAAATGAGCACATCATCTTGCTGACATACATAATCAAGCATGGGCATATCAGAATGTAAATTACATGGTCAGAAGTACAGGTCACACAGTATCGTATTTTGATCTTTTTCCCACTATGCAGGTGGTGAAAAATCTACTTGTAGTCATACTTCTGCACGTCATTCAGTTTATGCATCGGAAGCAAACTGGTTTCTGATTGTGTAACCATATGGTCTTCCCTTGGTCAAAACTACTGTCTGGTCTTATCAACATATCTTTCAAATTCCGTCCATTCCGGAAGCTCATAAGTGGTCTCTTTGGGAGTCGTCCCTTCAGGGTTGGACCACTGGAAACCACTTGCCAATTTTTATTAACAGCTGTATCAAAAGTAGTGGTAACATGAAATGGATTTTCTGTGGCTATCAAGTGTTCCCTCGTGTTACCTTGTCCTTGAATTCTCTGTGCCTTCAGTAGACATCTTGTGTTCATACATATCTTCAAGTTGTATCTCAACTGTCTCAACATCCGAATTATTCCTCAATAACCTCAAAAATTGTGACACAAGAAAAAAAAAATGTCAGAGCCCCAGGGTGATGGCTCTTAAAAAGTAAAAGTGCATTGCGATCCGTTGCCTTTCTTTATAGCCTGTAGCCATATCCCAAGCAAGTGGTGTACAAAGTGATGTCCAAGAAATCAATCTTATCACAGTTGTAAGACATAGTGAATCTATATGCCAGTGCTGTACATGGTGACTGATTTCTGTTGTGTGTATATTCTTGTTATTGCCTAATGGAGAACCTGGCAACTGCTGAGCACCTGTTTACTGCGGAACAGGAACAATTAACATTTACTGATGAGGAAGCAGAGCATATCTTATGTGGGGTGAATGACTTTGATCATTTACCTGCAGAAAATACTTTAGATGTTTATCATAAACTACTGAATGTGGAGAAGAGAGAGTTAGATTTATTATTACATGGACAATTTCTCTCTGATTATTTCCGTAAAAAACAGATCCCACAGGGATTTCGTTTAAAGAACATACCGACTATAGGGAGAAATAATCCTGTGTTCTGCAGCAGATGGTGCTCAATGTTGAACAAGTGTTCTTTTGACTTACTATTACTTGTAATAGAAGAAGTGGGAACTGACCTTAAAAAAGTTAAAAGTGAAATCTCGAAATTTAGTACAAATGAACTTTTAAGTCTGCAATCTGATCATTCAGAAGAGTGGGCTGATGAGTTAAAACAACAGGAAGAGAAATACTATAAAGGTCTAGTAACATTTAAACGTTCTAAATTGGATAAAGTGAACCGTGATTACCAGGACCATAGAGTGTACTGATGGTTAACTGAATGATAATCCAACAGAAATATAGGAATCCAAGTTTCCGGGTTAATTAAACACAATTTGATAGTTAAACACCCTCTGACAGTGATTCTTTGGATTCTCCAATATGGGCTAGACCGCCATAACCATGGGTTAATACCCGTTCACAAGTTAGTAAGCATTCTTTAAATACCCAATGCGGGGCAAATTCAAGAGGAAAGAAAAAAAGCCTCAAAAGAATAGTGATAAATGTATCCTCACACACTCTCAGTGCTGCAGAGATGAGTCTGCTTTCAAAAGGTTTATCTTTTGTTGCCATAACAAGGTTTGATGATTTCAGATGGTCAATTGATAAATACAAATTAAGCCGCAAGCTTAGCCTAAAGGAGAAATTGTGCCATGTACAGGATGTACATAACACAGAGATTAAATTTACGAAAAAGAGTACGTACGTATGATCCGCCCTCGCAGAATCCTAGTATAAAAACATTTTCAAGATTACCTGACAACACATGCAAGAATCCCTTAAGAAACAAAAAAGAACTAGATACAATTTGTCTGGAGTGAAGAGATCTGCACTTGATAATTTAAAAAGAAATCCTCTGATAACTATACGATCTGCAGACAAAGGAGGAGCAGTGGTGATTTTGGACACCACCAAGGGCGTAGCTATCATAGGTGCAGGCAGTGCAGCTGCTATGGGGCCCAGAGCTGAGATGGGCCCACCTTCCCTGTCAAAGTAACATGTGTTATATCCATTTTTCCCCATTGGGTGGTACGTAGGAGTCCTTTCAAACTTTTTCCTTGGCGCCTGCAATATATCTAGATATACCTCTGGACCTGCTCATTGTAGTGTGGTATAAAATGAACTGGAGGGCATTTTAATGTTATATAATATGAACTGGGACACTGCAATGAGGCACAATATGAACGGGAAGCATTATATATCATAATGTGAATTGGGGGTACTGTGCAGCATAATGTGTACTGGCAGCTCTGAAATGTGACATAGGGTGAACTTAAGCACTAATACGGTTCATAAAAGAAACTAGGGCACTACTATGGGGCATAACATTAAATAAGTCTCTACTATGGTTCAGAAAAATTAGCTAGGGCACTATTATAGGGCATAAAATTAACAACTGCTGCAGAGAAGTGTCTCTCTGGAAGCATTGGTATGGGGGCCCCTTCAAAATGTTGCTGTGGGGCCCACAAAGTTCTGGCTACCACTGATTATGATACTGAGGCTAAAAACCAGTTGTCTGATGATAAAACGTATGACTTGCTATATGGTGATCCAGTTGTGCCCTTCAAAAATCGATTAGATGAATTGTTAAAATTGGCTCATAATAACAAATGGATAAGTACTGATATATTGGATTATTTGATGACACAAATTCATATTTACTGTACCAATATTTCCCAACACATTTTGTCCCTGTAGGACTTCTCAAGAGGAAACAGGGAGAAACAGGCTCTTCTACCTGTGCACAACAACAGAAAAACGGGCATGTTCTAAGCGTACGCAAGTACAGGAGATGCAGAGTTGTTTCATTTCAAGCACATCTGCACGTACGGCTGAAGGGACATAACCATAGCTCCCAACCATCCTGATTTTAGCAGAACAGTACTGCTTATAGGAGACTATCTTAATGTCCCACCCACAGGCCACAGTATCCCGCAGGCAGTCGGGAGGTTGCAGGACAGCTGTCACAGTGCCAGTGAAGGTAAATGGATGCTGAGAACATGCATATGGGGTCCATTCAATTAAGGGAACAGGCTGGGCTCTCTCCATTCAGTGTGACATCAAAATGTGGGCCACACCTACAAAACGGCATCATTCACGCAGGGGTCTCAACTACATGATCAACAATGTTGGGAGGTATGGTATATCTGGGCTGTAATTGGCAATCTCATGTAGATAAAGCTCATTGAGGGTGTGTTGATCGAACTGCACACCACAGAGTAGGTCATAACAGTACATACACCTGTTTCCAGGTGCATCTTCTACAGCAAGTGTAGGCTAATGATGATCAGCAACAAATGAAACATATGGACAGAGGACTGATGCACCATACGATGTAAAAAACTACACATGGATGAATGGACTCTACATATGGATGAATATGGCAGTACCACTGGACAGATACAGAAGTGTCAGACAGGATGGCACTTTAAAAAATAGTCCCCAAACAGCACATGATGCAAAGAAGAAAAAGAGGTGCAAGATGGAACTGTCCTTGGGCCCTCCCACCCACCCTTATGTTGTATAAACAGGACATACACACTTTAACAAACCAATCATTTCAGCGACAAGGTCTGCTGCCACACGGCTGTAGCTGAAATGACTGGTTTGTTTGGGCCCCCACCAAAAAAGAAGCAATTAATCTCTCCTTGAACAAACTGGCTCTACAGAGGCAAGATGTCGACCTCATCCTCCAATTCCTCACCCCTTTCAGTGTGTACATCCTCCTCCTCACAGAGTATTAATTCGTCTCCACTGGAATCCATCATCACAGGTCCTTGTGTATTTTCTGGAGGCAATTGCTGGTAAAGGTCTTCCCGGAGGAATTTATAATTTATTTTGATGAACATCATCTTCTCCACATTTTGTGGAAGTAATCTCCTTCACCAATCGCTGACAAGGATACCGGCTGCACTAAACACCCTTTCGGAGTACACACTGGAGGAGGGGCAACTTAGGTAAAATAAAGCCAGTTTGTGCAAAGGCATCCAAATTGCCTCTTTTTCCTGCCAGTATACGTACGGACTGTCTGACATGCCTACTTGGATGCTGTCACTCATATAATCATCCACCATTCTTTCAATGGTGACAGAATCATATGCAGTAATAGTAAACATGTGAGTAATCGTTGGCAGATCCTTCAGTCCGGACCAGAAGTCAGCACTCGCTCCTGACCGCCCTGCATCACCGCCAGCGGGTAGGCTAGGAAATCTTATCCTTTTCCTCGCAGCCCCAGTTGCGGGAGAAAATGAAGGAGGAGCTGTTGGCAGGTCACGTTCCGCTTGAGTTGACAATTTTCTCACCAGCAGGTCTTTGAACCTCTGCAGACTTGTGTCTGCCGGAAACGGAGATACAACATAGGCTTTAAACCTAGTATCGAGCATGGTGGCCAAAATGTAGTGCTCTGATTTCAACAGATTGACCACCCTTGAATCCTGGCAAAGGGAATGAAGGGCTCCATACACAAGTCCCACATACTTTGCGGAATCGCTCCGTATTAGCTCCTCCTTCAATTTCTCCAGCTGCTTCTGCAAAAGCCTGATGAGGGGAATGACCTGACTCAAGCTGGCAGTGTCTGAACTGATTGAAAAAGGGAGGGTGAAATCCTTAATGGCGCTTCTAGTAAACCGATTGCTGCCTTCTTGGTCCAACTGTGGACTTATCCCAGGTAGTCCAAAAGTAGAACAGAAAGAGTTGTGGTGGTGTGGACTAGATGGCGCTATCGCTCAAGCGGTGATGGTGAATATGAGAGTGCTCAAAAAAATACTTAGCTGTGCCGTCTCCGGACGGAAAGTCAAGGGTGTTCAATGTTCAATATATGATAGAGAGCTCAACCGTGTTAAAAAAATAGGAAAATGAAATAGAAGTATACAATGTGTAGTATTGTCGCGTGAAACAAAATGAGGCAATAACGTAGTCTACGTTTTTTGCCGATAGGCTAGTAGGCTTCACTAGGCAATGTGAATGGTCAGAGAATTGGTGATCTTTTAATACCAACAAATTGAGACAGTGTTCTCATATAAACACACCTGACTTACAAAAAGACAGGTGTTGACATGCCCATAAAGGTATCTTTTCAAGATGTGATGTGCTCTTTATCAATTGGTGGTTGAAGACCAGGATCTAAATGGTATCTGCTATTGTGAGAGAGGGGCGTACCTAACACTCACGTGAGGTACGGTCGATATCCTCATATAGCGGTTTCTTTCAAGGACATCGTTCCAAAGGGGTTATCATGGGGGTTAAATATCCGATGCTGGAATACTCGACCATATATGAAATGTGAAACAGAAGTACACAATGTGTAGTATTTTCAAAAAACATGTGGTATCTTAGCCACTGTTTATAGGCGTACCTAATTTCAAAATTATCAGTATCTTTCTATTTTTTTGAGCACTCATATTCATCATCACCGCTTGAGCGATAGCGCCATCTAGTCCACACCACCATAACTCTTTCAGTGTCTGAACTGACTTCACGTGTAGCAAATTTGAAGGGTTGGAGAACCTTGCGCAAGACTGAAATCATTCTCCACTGTGCTTGAGTCAGGTGCATTCCCCCTCCTTTGCCTATATCATAGGTGGATGTATAGGCTTGAATGGCCTTTTGCTGCTCCTTCGTCCTCTGAAGCATATAGAGTGTTGAATTCCACCTCTTTATCACCTCTTGCTTCAGGTGATGGCAGGGCAGGTTCAGGAGTGTTTGCTGGCACTCCAGTCTTTGGCACGCGGTGGCTGAATGTCGAAAGTGGTCCGCAATTTTTCGGGCCACCGACAGCATCTCCTGCACGCCCCTGTCATTTTTCAAAAAATTCTGCACCACCAAATTAATTGTATGTGCAAAACATGGGACGTGCTGAAATTTGCCCAGATGTAATGCACGCACAATATTGGTGGCGTTGTCCAATATCACAAATCCCTAGGAGAGTCTACGTGGGGTAAGCCATTGTGCGATGATGTCCCTCAGTTTCTGTTAGAGGTTGTCAGCGGTGTGCCTCTTATGGAAAGCGGTGATACAAAGCGTAGCCTGCCTAGGAACGAGTTGGCGTTTGCGAGATGCTGCTACTGGTGCCGTTGCTGTTGTTGCTGCGGGAGGCAATACATCTACCCAGTGTGCTGTCACAGTCATATAGTCCTTAGTCTGCCCTGTTCTACTTGTCCACATGTTCGTGGTTAAGTGGACAGTGGGTACAGCTGCATTTTTTAGGACACTGAGGACACTTTTTCTGATGTCTCTGTATATTCTCGGTATCGCCTGCCTAGTGAAGTGGAACCTAGATGGGATTTGATACAGGGGGGACACTACCTCCATCAATTCTCTAAGTCCCACTGAACTAATGGCGGATACAGGATGCACGTCTAACACCAACATAGCTGTCAAGGCCTCATTTATCGGCTTTGCAAAAGGATGACTGCTGTCATATTTCATCTTCCTCACAAATTGCTTACTGGAAGTAGTACAAGTGGTCTTCCTACTTCCCCTCTGGGATGACGATCGACTCCCAGCAGCAACAACAGCAGCGGCGGCTGTAACAGTAGCAGTAGGCGTACCACTCAAGGATCCTCCGGAGGAATCCCGGTTAGGAGAGGACTCCTCAGTCTTGCCAGTGACATGGCCTGCAGGACTACTGACGTTCCTAACTGAGGAGGAAGTTGATGTTTAGGGAGTTGGTGGTGTGGCTTGCAGGAGCTTGGGTACAAGAGGAAGAAGGGAATTAGGTGTTAGTGGACTGCTTATGCTCTTACCCAAAGTTTCACAACTTGACACTGACTTCTGATGAATGCGCAGCAGGTGACGTATAAGGGAGGATGTTCCCAGGTGGTTAACATCCTTACCCCTACTTATTACAGATTGACAGAGGCAACACACAGCTTGACACCTGTTGTCTGGATTTGTGGAGAAATAATTCCACACCGAAGAGGTGGCTTTTTTGGTATTTTGCCCAGGCATCACAATGGGTTTATTCATCCCACGGACAACAGGTGTCTACCCCGGCGCCTGATTTAAACAAACCACATTACCATCAGAATCCTCATTGTCAACTTCCTCCTCAGCGCCAGCAACACCCATATCTTCATCCTGGTGTACTTCAACAGTGACATCTTCAATTTGAATATCAGAAACTGGACTGTGGGTGCTACTTCCAGCACTTGCAGAGGGCGTGCAAATGGTGAAAGGAGCCACCTCTTCCCGTCCAGTGTTGGTAAGGTCAGGCATCGCAACTGCTGACGCACTTTGACTCTCCTTGGGGATTTGTGATACCATCTTATAACGCACAGTTCTTTGCTGTGCTTTTGCCAGCTTAACTCTTATAATTTTTCTAGTGGGAGGATGAGGGCTTCCATCATCATGTGAAGCTCAACCACTAGTCATGAACATAGGCCAGGGCCTTAGCCGTTCCTTGCCACTCCATGTCGTAAATGGCAAATTGCCAAGTTTACGTTTCTCCACAGACCATTTAAATTTCTTTTTTGGGGTCTTTTTTTTTAACTTTGGCTATGTCATGACTAGTGGCAGCAGCTTTAGCACTAGGAGGAAGTGGTTCTTGATCTTTCCCTAGTTTATCCTCCAAATGTTTGTTCTCCATTTTTTTCTGGAGTTATATAACAAGGAGAGCGTACCTCTACACCACACAGGCCAAACTATGTGAAAATTATTTGGGTTAAATATTAATAACCACTTTATTTGGAGTTAATAATATACAGCACAGGACAGCACCACTGGCCTGGACTTATACGGCAGTAGCACTGGAATTATACGGCAGTACCACTGGAATTATACCGCAGTATCACTGGCATTATATGGCAGTATCACTGGACTTATACGGCAGTACCACTGGACTGGATTTATATGACAGTATCACTGGACTTATACGACAATACTACTGGAATTATACGGCATTAACACTGGAATTATACGGCAGTATCACTGGAATCATACGGCAGTACCATTGGACTGGATTTATAAGGCAGTATCACTGGAGTTATACACCAGTACCACTGGAATTATACGCCAGTACCACTGGACATATACGGCAGTATCACTGGAATTATATGGCAGTACCACTGGACATATACGGCAGTATCACAGGACTGGATTTATACGCCAGTACCACTGGATTTATACGCCAGTATCATTGGAATTATATGGCAGTACCACTGGACATATACGTGAGTATCACTAGACTGGATTTATATGATAGTACCACTGGATTTATACGGCAGTACCACTGGACATAAACGGCAGTATCACTGGATTTATACGGCAGTACCGCTGGACATATACGGCAGTATCACTGGACTGGATTTATACGCCAGTACTGCTGGAATTATACTCCAGTACCACTGGAATTATACGGCAGTATCACTGGATTTATTCGGCAGTACCACTGGAATTATACGGCAGTACCACTGGACATATACGGCAGTGTCACTGGACATATACGGCAGTATCACTGGACTGGATTTATACTCCAGTACCACTAGAATTATATGGCAGTACCACTGGACATATACAGCAGTATCACTGGATTTATATGGCAGTATATGACCATTATCATGTGGTTCCTTGCTGGTTAAACGTAGACCCAGGTTGGGGTTGTGGAGGTGTGGGATGTGGTCCCCTGAATTGGCGGATCTGGATGGCTTTAGTGTGGCATACCCTTACATTAACACTTATCACACACTACTTTCTTTAGCACTATTTCTTATTTTAATTACATCTGATTTTTGTATCACTTTCTCTATAGCTTTGGCTTCTTAAACACTAATCTATTAACATTATAGTTTTTTCACTGGTATGTTGCCCTGGGCTGTCTGGCTTATGCTGATTTTTTTGGGGTGCCACGCCGTGCACCTAGATATTGCGCTAGGGACCCCCAATATATATACAGAGAGGCCTTGATGCGGCTTGGGGGCTTACACATACATTTGCGCAGATATATGTAACCGAGATCTTTGAATTCTAAGATATTGTATGGGATTTAAATCTGGTTACTGCTATCATTCAGGGTGCTGGGGGAAACAAAATGTGTTTTTTTTCTTGCTCAGAAATACGCCTCCCTTTCAAGCACCTGAATGATATCACTAAGATAATTGAGCATCCACCACTATATTTGCTTATACACCAGTACCACTGGATTTATACGGCATGACCACTGGAGATATAAAGCAGTATCACTGGAATGATATGGCAGTACCAATGGACATATAGGGCAGTATCATTGGACTGGATTTATATGCCAGTAACGCTGGAATTAAATGCCAGTACCACTGGAATTATAGGGCAGGATCACTGGAATTATACGGCAATACCACTGGAATTATCTGGCAGTACCACTGGACATATACGGCAGTACCACTGGACATATACAGCAGCACAGGGACATCACCACAGGACTGATGCAGGATAACACAGCACCACTGCAATGGACTGGCCTTATACAGCAGCGCTGGACATATGGCGGCAGAGGACACCACCACTGTGACTGGACTGATGCAGCACAAGACACTACCACTGTACAGATGCCGGACAAAACAGCACCACTGCAATGGACTGTATTTATAAAGCAGCACTGGACATATGGCAGCAGAGGACACCACCACTGTGACTAGACTGATGCAGCACAATACACCACCACTGGACTGATGCAGCATAACACACCACCACTGGACTGGATTTATACAGCAGCACAGGACATATAGCAGCAGAGGACACCACCACTGTGACTGGACTGATGCAGCAAAAGACACTACCACTGAACTGTTGCAGGCCACTGAGGATGGAGACACGTCCTCTCTCTACACTCTCCTGTGCCGGAGCGAAAATGGTGGCGACGCGCAGCTCCTTATATGAATTCCAAACCCTGCGAGAATCCGACAGCGGGATGATGACGTTTTGCCTCGTTCTCAGGCGGGAAAACCCGAGCCTGACTTGGATCCGGGCTCGGGTAGTGAAGTTCGGGGGGGTTCGGTTCTCAGAGAACCGAACCCACTCATCTCTAACAAATACCCACAGCATATTTTCGCAGAGCCGTTGCATACCGGATCATAGATGCGATGGCATTTACGTCCACCTCTGAATCTCAGCCTTCGATTGCTATAACAGTAGAGGAGGTATAGGGAATATACTTTCCCTTTTCAGTTGCAGCTGTCAGTCACTGCACTACTCATGTGTGACTGCAGGAGAGGGCTGGCGGTGATATGTGATACTGTAATCTTCATTTTACAGAAATGATAGCAGTAATTGCCTCTATTGCTAGGAGATGAATTATGAAGATGGCATAGTAAATACTAGCATCATTAGGTTAATGCATGCTGTTGGGTAGGTGCATGCTCATACAGTAGCTTTTAATATGATGTTAACCTAGGAAATAATATGCTTTATTTCCAGAAATATTTTATAACTGTCTCCATCTTCATTTGATAAAATGCAGTTTAATAAACTATTTGCCTCCATATTATTTTTTTGTACTGTACCCCATTTACCTTCTAAAATATAATATAAATAAATTTTTAGTAGAGATGAGTGGTTCGGTTTTGTTTAAAACTGAACCCACCCGGGGGGCGTGGCTTGGAGACTGACCTGGGCAGATGTGCTTCCTGAGAGCTCCTGCCTTGGGCTTCTATATCTGGCCGACGGAGCCGTTATTGGACAGCCCTACAACATTGGCCACCCTATTCCAGACCTACTTTCCGTGTGGGACAGGATTGTGGGACTGGCGGCCTTCCATCAGCAAGAAGCCAGGACCTAAATTTCCGACAGAGCCGGACCGGAAGTGCGTCTGGCCCGGCGCTATACCCTCCCTGCACCCACTGGTAGTGATCCGCTTTTGGAGCCACAGACCGGGCACACGAGTGGCAGACAAGCACGATCGCGGACTGCGCCCTGTTTCTTCGTCTGCTTCTGCCGCCGGAGCTGAGACCTCGGGGAGGAGTGTGGGCCGCGGCCGGAGGGATCTCGCGCTCGCCCGCGGGGAGGGGTGCACGGCTGCACGCCCCGCGACTGCTGCCTACCAAGTGCCCGAAGACCCCTCTCACCTGCCGGGAGCCTGCAGTACACGGGAGGGTGCCGCGGGAAACACAGGAACTGGACGGCGGTTGCTAGGCAACCGACGAGACACAGGGGAGACGGCCGCTGGAGCTTCAGCCTGAGCCCGCAGCACACCCACTGGAAGGCCTCTCTCTATAGGGCCTCATCTGCCTGTTAGCTGATGAGGCACCTGCTGGGGGGCATTTGATAACAGTGGGAGTTCATTGGAGGCACCTGCAGGAAAAAAAGAAGGAAATAATAAAAGAAAAGGGAAAAAAAAAGTTTTAATTTATTTTTTCTTGCCCTCCCCCCACCTGACCCCCCCTGCCCTTATAAAAATAATAATAATAATAAAAAAATAAAAAAGCACAAGCCTACCATCCTCCACAATCTGCAGACCAGACGTGCGGATTGGAGAAAGGGCCCGGGGAACACTCTGTGGATACCGGCCCCCACAGTTCAACTTAGTTGTTCCACCCATCGGCCCCCCGGCACTGGGCTTTAAGTGGCGCTTCGTTAGAGTCTTCTCTATATCTCCACCCGTGTGCTTTATTTATTTACACACCCAAGCTCCCTGAAGCCCCCCTGTAGCAAATTGTCTCTACATTTCCACCCCTGCACGCCTCACCTGTCAATACTCTGGTTGTGGCGGGTCCAGACCAAGACACTTTCCCTACGGGACCATTCACCACAGTTCTGTTGACCATTTTCTGGATCTCCCTAGGTCTGTTAATATTATGGACAAATTCATGTCTAAATCATTACGTAACCCACGGGGTGCTCAGCCGGGTAAAGGCAAAAATCGTGAAAATCCCGCTAACAGTGCTCCTGTTTCCCCATCGTATAGTCAAGGGTCCAGTCCTAGGGGACAATCCCAACCTGCGCCAACCATGGAATTATCCAAATCCTTCACCACGAGTGAAATCATGAATATACTCTCATCTCTGCTGGATCAAAAACTGGCACCCCTAAAGGATTCTTTGGATTCGGCGCTTGCGCAACTCACAGCCCATGATCAACGTATTTCCGAGGCTGAGCAAAGAATTTCTGATCTAGAGGATGATTTGTCAGCTAAATCAACCTTGGCGGAGCACGACAAGCTGGTAGTGTCTCTGCAAGACAAGTTAGAAGATTTGGAAAATCGAAATAGAAGAAATAATATATGTCTTGTAGGCCTGCCAGAATCGGTGAAATCTTCCGAGCTCATGACCTTGGTCTCCCAGTGGTTGCCTGGAGAGCTGGGATGCGTCCCGGCCATGAGTTCCATTCTGGTTGAACGTGTCCATCGGATTGATCCTGATCGTCAGTCCGGCAGAGATAGACCCAGGCCGGTCATTATGAGGATCCTCAACTACGCCGATAAGGTCCGTTTGCTGGAGGCCTATCGGAAATACACAGATCTTCGATACCAGGACTCCAAAGTTTTACTTTTTCTGGACTTTTCTTATCTGGTTGCTGCGAGAAGACGTGAGTTCTCCCCTATTTGTAAACGTCTATTTGAGCTCGGCCATAGGTTTGCGTTGTTGTATCCGGCCAAGCTGAGAATCACCTATGTTGGAAAAACCTACTTCTTTGAAACCGCACAAGAGGCCAGAAACTTTGTGAATTCCTTGGATACAGCTCTTCTTTCTGGTGTGGATGATGCTGACTGACTCTATATATCCTTTTCCAGCTGGTAGATTGCCACCTTCGGTTGGCCCATTCATGATTAAGTCAAAAGATACTTTACTGTTTGATAAGTTGATTTGCTTTTATTTCTGCACTGTGACGATGGTTTGCTGTCGTGGCTGGAGTTTGTTGCGGGCTGCAGTGTGACAGTACTGTATTGGTTATATTCTTCCACTATTTTCTCCATGCTTCTTTTCCCCCCTCCCAATACCTCTCCTATTCATACTATGGCTACTTTCCCTTTCCCTCTCCCCCCTCTCTCATCTTTTGTCATGCTGCTTTGTATTATGGTGTCCTTGGTTACTATGTTTGATGATACCCTCCTCATATGTTTTACTGTTCTCCATTTGGAGGTTAACGTCTCTTAATAGGGCGCTCACATGGGTTCTTAAAATGTTAAAATTGTTCTGTAACTTGGTTCATAATTTTAATATTGTATACACACATAATTCACGTATTGTGCTAGGAATGTACTTGATGCTTTATCTTTATTATTTTTCATCACTGATCCATTACGGCCCGCTAGCTGGGACGGGCTGGGATCGACAGTTATGGCATATTGTATCCCAATGTTGGCCATGGGTTGGTATCGGTTGAATGCCGTCGACCCATGATTCTACCACAATAGTACAGTCACGATTTCGATTAGTATCATGGAATGTAGAGGGACTTAATACCCCTATCAAACGGAAAAAGGTCCTCACCTATTTGAAACGACTGAAACCCGATATAGTACTATTGCAGGAAACTCATTGGAGGATCTCGGATCCTAATGTACTACGAGATACGTGGGTGGGAGAGTATAGAGCAGCCTCTTTCACGTCCAAACGCAGAGGCGTCTTAACCATCCTCAATAGATCACTTCCTGCCACTATTTTAGATAGTTTGGTCGACCAAGAGGGTAGATTCCTTTTCCTGAAACTAAAAATATTAAACACGATCTATACGGTAGCCAATATTTATGCCCCTAATGGCCCTAACGCAACTTTCTTCTCTGATATCTACTCGAACTTGCAGGGTTGGGCAGAGGGAGAAATTATCATGGGAGGAGACTTTTATTGTGTACAGTCAGCTGGTCTTGACAAGACATCCACGCCCGCTACGTCCGCTATTGTCACTCCACCCTCACTCACACTGCTCACCTCTTCTTTATGACTGTCTTACCCATGGAGAATTCATAACCCAGACGCTCGCGAATATACCTTCTACTCCCACCCTCACCACTCCTACTCTAGATTAGATTATTGGTTAATCATTGACTCTCTTCTGCATCATATAGTGGATACTAAAATTGAACCAATCTCACTCTCGGACCACGCTCTTATTTGGATATCAGTCACTTTAGATACCCCCTTGCCTAGATCCTATAATTGGCGTTTCCCTGCTTACTTGGAAACTTCCTCGGACTTCAGTCAATTTCTTACTCAAGCCTTCCTTAACTATATTGATGATAATAAGATCCATGAGAATGACATCAATTTGTTTTGGTCGGCTTCTAAACCGGTTGTCCGTGGACAAATACTAGAATATGTTTCCAGAAAGCGCAAACACTTGAACGCCCAGCTGTGTGATCTGAGCAAGGCTTTAACGGCAGCGTATAACGCAATGTTATTAAATGATTCCCCAGACAACAGACGGACGTACACTGATGCAAAACATCTCTATGACGCGCTTTACACTGAACGAGCAAGTTTCTCCTATGATGTTCGACGGAATAAATTCTTCCGAGATGGTAATAAGTCGGGTAAATTGCTGGCCAACTTAGTGAGATCATCTACAGTCCCTTCTCGCATAACTAGCTTACACACTGACCCAACTTCCTCGACCATGGACACACGAACTATGTCAGAAACCTTCCTACAATATTATACAAATTTATATGCGGCACCTTTAGATAACCCCACCGAGGGTATATTGTTTCTGGAAAAAGCTGACTTACCCACATTAACAGAGGAGGAACGGGAATCATTAACGAGCCCCGTAACAGACACAGAGTTGCTGTTTTTTATTAAGTCACCCCATAATGGGAAATCGCCGGGCCCGGATGGGTTCGGTCAGTATATTATAAAATGCTAGCTCCCCACATAATGCCCTATTTGTTGACGTTATTTAATTCACTGTTGCAAGGATCCCCCCCCCCCCCCCCAAGATTCACCGAAGCTAGAATAGTAGTATTCCCTAAACCGGGTAAAGACCCTTCATATGTCCAGTCTTATCGACCTATATCCCTTCGCAATCAGGACCTGAAATTATTCATCAAACTTTTGGCCACTCGCCTCCAACCGATACTACAACGCATTCTACATCCCGCCCAAACGGGGTTTGTGAAAACTAGAACATCAGTACATAATGTGCGTACCCTGATAGCAGCAATACATAGTGTCAAGGGTTCCACAACATCTAAAGCACTTGTGGTCAGTTGTGACGCTGACAAAGCGTTTGACCGGGTATCATGGGCACACTTACTTAGAATTTTCCATACTCAACTATTTGGAGGAGAGTTCATTAAAGTCTTCCGTATGCTTTATTCTAATCCACAAGCACGCCTAACTATTAATGGATTGAACACATCCACCTTCTCTTTACATAGGGGTACGCGCCAGGGATGCCCCCTATCTCCCCTGCTTTTTAACTTAGCTCTTGACCCACTGATACGCACCTGCGTGCAAGATGTTACTTGGGACGGGATAAAAATTGGCTCACAGCCAGTGAAGGTGTCGGCTTTTGCTGATGACCTATTACTTTATTTCAATGATCCCATAAAGGCGTTCCCCTCTTTACTGACCATGCTCAATGATTTCCACTTGATCTCGGGCTTTTTAATTAATTTTGATAAAACGGAAGCACTGGCTCTAGGCCCCAAAGCTACACGAAATTGGGGTTCTGGGTTTCCCTTTAATTGGGCAGCTGGCTGTATAACCTACTTAGGCTTACGTTTCTCACCTACTTTAGCCGAACTATATACATTGAATTTTTCCCGCGCTACGCTATTAATAATATGATAGGTGATTTTACGCGTTGGCAAAGCTTGCCAATCTCATATTTGGGTAGATGCCACTTGTACAAAATGATCTCCTTCCCCCGCTTATTATACCCGATCCAAATGCTCCCATATCTTCTGACTAAACGAGATGTTCAAATAATTAATACAGCCCTTAGTGCTTTCATTTGGACAAACAAGCGCCCACGCATAGCCCTTTTTAAACTAAAACAACCGACTATGCTGGGTGGCGTGAAATTTACCATGTCCGGAAGACTATTCTCTGGCTGCTAATTATAGATATGCCATTGACTGGGTTGGGGGCTCTTCTAATTATGCTAATGTGTGTCTCGAACAATCTATGCTACCCCACGGTATTTTGTCTACCATATTACATTCTCCGGACTCCCCCACTTTGACGTCCCTCCGTTCGAACCCATTATTGCTTTCTCCGTGTAAAGCATGGAAACACCTTCGAAAATGCATGGGGCTGACAACAACCTGCTCCTTATTCCAACCTCTCCTGTATAACCCAGACTTTCAAGGCGGGGATGCCGATATGCTTATCAAGACTTGGTATTCTCACGGCTTACGTTGGGTGTATCAACTCTTGAATGTCACCTGTACCGAAGTGCTTACCCTGTCCCAATTGAAACTTAAATTTCCGAACCTCCATATACCACTGTTCGCATATTTTCAAGTCCGCAGTTTTGCAACGCGATTGATAACACGCCTACGGCCAACGGACTTTAACTCTTCCCTGGATGTCCAACTGCACTTAACTCCTCATTCTCCCTTTCCTACATCCTTAATTATACACACACCAGACGCAAAATTAATTTAGAATGTCAAACCACTGGCCTAGCTAAGTGGTCGACCACCTTACCAGGTATTCCTTTGCAAACCATCATACATTGGCACCTATTACTCAATAAATATTTGGTTTCTTCTTCCTATGCGGAAATGCATTTAAAAATTTTACATAGGGCATATTATACTCCTCGTCTCAGATATCTCACGGGCATCTCCGATAACTCCCACTGCTTCAAATGCTCCTCACCTGATGCCGACATTACCTATTATATATACAATTGTTTTGGAAAGATGTCTGTAACTACATTACAACGACTTTAAATATTCCTCTCACACCTACTTTAATCTGGGCTTTCTGGAATCAGTATGATCCTGATTGCTGTTCAGTATCTCCAGGTAATAAATTATTATTAGCACGGATTGCGGCAGCTTCGAAAAAGACCATACTGTCTCAGTGGATACACAGAACCCCTATACCCATAACTCTTCTACTCCCTAGACTGACATATCTTTACCAAATGGACTGGATAGAATGCTCTCTTAGAGCAGAATCCAACTCTTCCAAATTCTTTGCAATATGGCTGCCCTATGTTGTAACCCTGCCACAACCAATCCGTGATAGCATACGGAAAGTAGTCAAGCATACTACATGGTAGAATACCGAGATACTTATGAGGGGATCACCACCCTTTTAACCTTAACTTTCTCGTTCTCATGATCATCTGTTTTAGCTTGCTTATACTGTTAATGTCACCGAGAGGTTACTGTTTTCTAGAGATGAGCGCCTGAAATTTTTCGGGTTTTGTGTTTTGGTTTTGGGTTCGGTTCCGCGGCCGTGTTTTGGGTTCGAACGCGTTTTGGCAAAACCTCACCGAATTTTTTTTGTCGGATTCGGGTGTGTTTTGGATTCGGGTGTTTTTTTCAAAAAACACTAAAAAACAGCTTAAATCATAGAATTTGGGGGTCATTTTGATCCCAAAGTATTATTAACCTCAAAAACCATAATTTACACTCATTTTCAGTCTATTCTGAATACCTCACACCTCACAATATTATTTTTAGTCCTAAAATTTGCACCGAGGTCGCTGTGTGAGTAAGATAAGCGACCCTAGTGGCCGACACAAACACCGGGCCCATCTAGGAGTGGCACTGCAGTGTCACGCAGGATGTCCCTTCCAAAAAACCCTCCCCAAACAGCACATGACGCAAAGAAAAAAAGAGGCGCAATGAGGTAGCTGTGTGAGTAAGATTAGCGACCCTAGTGGCCGACACAAACACCGGGCCCATCTAGGAGTGGCACTGCAGTGTCACGCAGGATGGCCCTTCCAAAAAACCCTCCCCAAACAGCACATGACGCAAAGAAAAAAAGAGGCGCAATGAGGTAGCTGTGTGAGTAAGATTAGCGACCCTAGTGGCCGACACAAACACCGGGCCCATCTAGGAGTGGCACTGCAGTGTCACGCAGGATGTCCCTTCCAAAAAACCCTCCCCAAACAGCACATGACGCAAAGAAAAAAAGAGGCGCAATGAGGTAGCTGTGTGAGTAAGATTAGCGACCCTAGTGGCCGACACAAACACCGGGCCCATCTAGGAGTGGCACTGCAGTGTCACGCAGGATGTCCCTTCCAAAAAACCCTCCCCAAACAGCACATGACGCAAAGAAAAAAAGAGGCGCAATGAGGTAGCTGACTGTGTGAGTAAGATTAGCGACCCTAGTGGCCGACACAAACACCGGGCCCATTTAGGAGTGGCACTGCAGTGTCACGCAGGATGTCCCTTCCAAAAAACCCTCCCCAATCAGCACATGATGCAAAGAAAAAGAAAAGAAAAAAGAGGTGCAAGATGGAATTGTCCTTGGGCCCTCCCACCCACCCTTATGTTGTATAAACAAAACAGGACATGCACACTTTAACCAACCCATCATTTCAGTGACAGGGTCTGCCACACGACTGTGACTGATATGACGGGTTGGTTTGGACCCCCCCCAAAAAAGAAGCAATTAATCTCTCCTTGCACAAACTGGCTCTACAGAGGCAAGATGTCCACCTCATCATCACCCTCCGATATATCACCGTGTACATCCCCCTCCTCACAGATTATCAATTCGTCCCCACTGGAATCCACCATCTCAGCTCCCTGTGTACTTTGTGGAGGCAATTGCTGCTGGTCAATGTCTCCGCGGAGGAATTGATTATAATTCATTTTAATGAACATCATCTTCTCCACATTTTCTGGATGTAACCTCGTACGCCGATTGCTGACAAGGTGAGCGGCGGCACTAAACACTCTTTCGGAGTACACACTTGTGGGAGGGCAACTTAGGTAGAATAAAGCCAGTTTGTGCAAGGGCCTCCAAATTGCCTCTTTTTCCTGCCAGTATAAGTACGGACTGTGTGACGTGCCTACTTGGATGCAGTCACTCATATAATCCTCCACCATTCTATCAATGTTGAGAGAATCATATGCAGTGACAGTAGACGACATGTCCGTAATCGTTGTCAGGTCCTTCAGTCCGGACCAGATGTCAGCATCAGCAGTCGCTCCAGACTGCCCTGCATCACCGCCAGCGGGTGGGCTCGGAATTCTGAGCCTTTTCCTCGCACCCCCAGTTGCGGGAGAATGTGAAGGAGGAGATGTTGACAGGTCGCGTTCCGCTTGACTTGACAATTTTGTCACCAGCAGGTCTTTCAACCCCAGCAGACTTGTGTCTGCCGGAAAGAGAGATCCAAGGTAGGCTTTAAATCTAGGATCGAGCACGGTGGCCAAAATGTAGTGCTCTGATTTCAACAGATTGACCACCCGTGAATCCTTGTTAAGCGAATTAAGGGCTCCATCCACAAGTCCCACATGCCTAGCGGAATCGCTCCGTGTTAGCTCCTCCTTCAATGTCTCCAGCTTCTTCTGCAAAAGCCTGATGAGGGGAATGACCTGACTCAGGCTGGCAGTGTCTGAACTGACTTCACGTGTGGCAAGTTCAAAGGGCATCAGAACCTTGCACAACGTTGAAATCATTCTCCACTGCGCTTGAGACAGGTGCATTCCACCTACTATATCGTGCTCAATTGTATAGGCTTGAATGGCCTTTTGCTGCTCCTCCAACCTCTGAAGCATATAGAGGGTTGAATTCCACCTCGTTACCACTTCTTGCTTCAGATGATGGCAGGGCAGGTTCAGTAGTTTTTGGTGGTGCTCCAGTCTTCTGTACGTGGTGCCTGTACGCCGAAAGTGTCCCGCAATTCTTCTGGCCACCGACAGCATCTCTTGCACGCCCCTCTCGTTTTTTTAAAAATTCTGCACCACCAAATTCAAGGTATGTGCAAAACATGGGACGTGCTGGAATTTGCCCATATTTAATGCACACACAATATTGCTGGCGTTGTCCGATGCCACAAATCCACAGGAGAGTCCAATTGGGGTAAGCCATTCCGCGATGATCTTCCTCAGTTGCCGTAAGAGGTTTTCAGCTGTGTGCGTATTCTGGAAACCGGTGATACAAAGCGTAGCCTGCCTAGGAAAGAGTTGGCGTTTGCGAGATGCTGCTACTGGTGCCGCCGCTGCTGTTCTTGCGGCGGGAGTCCATACATCTACCCAGTGGGCTGTCACAGTCATATAGTCCTGACCCTGCCCTGCTCCACTTGTCCACATGTCCGTGGTTAAGTGGACATTGGGTACAGCTGCATTTTTTAGGACACTGGTGACTCTTTTTCTGAGGTCTGTGTACATTTTCGGTATCGCCTGCCTAGAGAAATGGAACCTAGATGGTATTTGGTACCGGGGACACAGTACCTCCAACAAGTCTCTAGTTGGCTCTGCAGTAATGATGGATACCGGAACCACGTTTCTCACCACCCAGGATGCCAAGGCCTCAGTTATCCGCTTTGCAGTAGGATGACTGCTGTGATATTTCATCTTCCTCGCAAAGGACTGTTGAACAGTCAATTGCTTACTGGAAGTAGTACAAGTGGGCTTACGACTTCCCCTCTGGGATGACCATCGACTCCCAGCGGCAACAACAGCAGCGCCAGCAGCAGTAGGCGTTACACGCAAGGATGCATCGGAGGAATCCCAGGCAGGAGAGGACTCGTCAGAATTGCCAGTGACATGGCCTGCAGGACTATTGGCATTCCTGGGGAAGGAGGAAATTGACACTGAGGGAGTTGGTGGGGTGGTTTGCGTGAGCTTGGTTACAAGAGGAAGGGATTTACTGGTCAGTGGACTGCTTCCGCTGTCACCCAAAGTTTTTGAACTTGTCACTGACTTATTATGAATGCGCTGCAGGTGACGTATAAGGGAGGATGTTCCGAGGTGGTTAACGTCCTTACCCCTACTTATTACAGCTTGACAAAGGGAACACACGGCTTGACACCTGTTGTCCGCATTTCTGGTGAAATACCTCCACACCGAAGAGCTGATTTTTTTGGTATTTTCACCTGGCATGTCAACGGCCATATTCCTCCCACGGACAACAGGTGTCTCCCCGGGTGCCTGACTTAAACAAACCACCTCACCATCAGAATCCTCCTGGTCAATTTCCTCCCCAGCGCCAGCAACACCCATATCCTCCTCATCCTGGTGTACTTCAACACTGACATCTTCAATCTGACTATCAGGAACTGGACTGCGGGTGCTCCTTCCAGCACTTGCAGGGGGCGTGCAAATGGTGGAAGGCGCATGCTCTTCACGTCCAGTGTTGGGAAGGTCAGGCATCGCAACCGACACAATTGGACTCTCCTTGTGGATTTGGGATTTCGAAGAATGCACAGTTCTTTGCTGTGCTGCTTTTGCCAGCTTGAGTCTTTTCATTTTTCTAGCGAGAGGCTGAGTGCTTCCATCCTCATGTGAAGCTGAACCACTAGCCATGAACATAGGCCAGGGCCTCAGCCGTTCCTTGCCACTCCGTGTCGTAAATGGCATATTGGCAAGTTTACGCTTCTCCTCCGACAATTTTATTTTAGGTTTTGGAGTCCTTTTTTTTCTGATATTTGGTGTTTTGGATTTGACATGCTCTGTACTATGACATTGGGCATCGGCCTTGGCAGACGACGTTGCTGGCATTTCATCGTCTCGGCCATGACTAGTGGCAGCAGCTTCAGCACGAGGTGGAAGTGGATCTTGATCTTTCCCTAATTTTGGAACCTCAACATTTTTGTTCTCCATATTTTAATAGGCACAACTAAAAGGCACCTCAGGTAAACAATGGAGATGGATACTAGTATACAATTATGGACTGCCTGCCGAGTGCAGACACAGAGGTAGCCACAGCCGTGAACTACCGTACTGTACTGTGTCTGCTGCTAATATAGACTGGTTGATAAAGAGATGTCTATGTAACTATGTATGTATAAAGAAGAAAGAAAAAAAAACCACGGTTAGGTGGTATACAATTATGGACGGACTGCCTGCCGAGTGCAGACACAGAGGTAGCCACAGCCGTGAACTACCGTACTGTACTGTGTCTGCTGCTAATATAGACTGGTTGATAAAGAGATGTCTATGTAACTATGTATGTATAAAGAAGAAAGAAAAAAAAACCACGGTTAGGTGGTATACAATTATGGACGGACTGCCTGCCGAGTGCAGACACAGAGGTAGCCACAGCCGTGAACTACCGTACTGTACTGTGTCTGCTGCTAATATAGACTGGTTGATAAAGAGATGTCGTAGTAGTATGTATGTATAAAGAAGAAAAAAAAACCACGGTTAGGTGGTATACAATTATGGACGGACTGCCTGCCGAGTGCAGACACAGAGGTAGCCACAGCCGTGAACTACCGTACTGTGTCTGCTGCGACTGGATGATAAATGATATAAAAAATATATATATATCACTACTGCAGCCGGACAGGTATATATTATATATTATATAATGACGGACCTGCTGGACACTGTCTGTCAGCAGAATGAGTTTTATTTTTATAGAATAAAAAAAAAAACAACACACAAGTGAAGTCACACGACGAGTGTTTAACTTTTTCAGGCAATCACAATATAAGTATACTACTAACTATACTGGTGGTCAGTGTGGTCAGGTCACTGGTCAGTCACACTGGCAGTGGCACTCCTGCAGCAAAAGTGTGCACTGTTTAATTTTAATATAATATTATGTACTCCTGGCTCCTGCTATAACCTATAACTGGCACTGCAGTGCTCCCCAGTCTCCCCCACAATTATAAGCTGTGTGAGCTGAGCAGTCAGACAGATATATAATATATATAGATGATGCAGCACACTGGGCTGAGCCTGAGCAGTGCACACAGATATGGTATGTGACTGAGTCACTGTGTGTATCGCTTTTTTCAGGCAGAGAACGGATATATTAAATAAACTGCACTGTCTGGTGGTCACTCACTATATAATATTATGTACTCCTGGCTCCTGCTATAACCTATAACTGGCACTGCAGTGCTCCCCAGTCTCCCCCACAATTATAAGCTGTGTGAGCTGAGCAGTCAGACAGATATATAATATATATAGATGATGCAGCACACTGGGCTGAGCCTGAGCAGTGCACACAGATATGGTATGTGACTGAGTCACTGTGTGTATCGCTTTTTTCAGGCAGAGAACGGATATATTAAATAAACTGCACTGTCTGGTGGTCACTCACTAGTAAACTCTCTGCACTCTCTACACTTCTACAGTACTCCTCCTAGTCCTAAGCTCCAGTAAATCTCTCTCTCTTATAATCTAAATGGAGAGGACGCCAGCCACGTCCTCTCCCTATCAATCTCAATGCACGTGTGAAAATGGCGGCGACGCGCGGCTCCTTATATAGAATCCGAGTCTCGCGATAGAATCCGAGCCTCGCGAGAATCCGACAGCGTCATGATGACGTTCGGGCGCGCTCGGGTTAACCGAGCAAGGCGGGAAGATCCGAGTCGCTCGGATCCGTGTAAAAAAAGCTGAAGTTCGGGCGGGTTCGGATTCCGAGGAACCGAACCCGCTCATCTCTACTGTTTTCTACTATGTGTTTTGTGCTACCCTCTATATCCTTATATCCTTTTATTGTTACAAGTGATTGCTATTGAACAAATGCAATGATGTACATTCCTACACAACCCTAGCTCTGTTATTGTCTCTGCTATGGTTATTACTGTGCAATTGTGAAAAATGTGTGTGTTACAACTTTTTTTCCTCAATAAATATATTTAATAAAAAAAAAAAACTGAACCCACCCAAACTTGGGGCAGTCCCAACTCAGGTTATCCCATTAAATTTGGACATAAAAAAACACATTTTGAATGCTAAATCAGGCCCAGACATTTCTGCAACCAGATAACCTCATGAAAGTCAGCTAAGCAGATATTTAAGGGGATAATGGGGGTTTTTCAGATGTGGAAGCAAACCACAAAAAGCAAGCAGTGGGCAAAACCATGTTGCACTGTAGGTGGGGCAGATGTTACATGTGCAGAGAGATTTAGATTTGGGTGGGAGTGTCTAAATTAAAATCTAAATTGCAGTGCAAAAATAAAGCTGTGTATGTGCGATAGCTAAATGTTGGGGGGAAAAAACTATTTCTCCACCTCTGAATATGGTATTATCTAAAATTTGGTATATTTCTACAATGGAGAAAATTACTTCCTCTTTACATGATAGATCAGATAAATATGACAGAATTTGGGAACCATGGTTCTCTTACTCTAAAACTTCCATCTGACACATTTCATATACAGGTTGAGTATCCCATATCCAAATATTCCGAAATACGGAATATTCCGAAATACGGACTATTTTGAGTGAGAGTGAGATAGTGAAACCTTTGTTTTTTGATGGTTCAATGTACACAAACTTTGTTTAATACACAAAGTTGTTAAAAATATTGTATTAAATGTTCTTCAGGCTGTGTGTATAAGGTGTATATGAAACATAAATGAATTGTGTGAATGTAGACACACTTTGTTTAATGCACAAAGTTATAAAAAATATTGGCTAAAATGACCTTCAGGCTGTGTGTATAAGGTGTATATGTAACATAAATGCATTCTGTGCTTAGATTTAGGTCCCATCACCATGATATCTCATTATGGTATGCAATTATTCCAAAATACGGAAAAATCCCATATCCAAAATACCTCTGGTCCCAAGCATTTTGGATAAGGGAGACTCAACCTGTATCTATTCACTATGCTCTTATTTGATTGTATTGTTATCTTGTTTATATATATATATATATATATATATATACGATATGCATCTTCTAAACCTTCAACTTATGAGTTTATTCCTAGAACTTTTTATATTGGTGTCCCCCCCCTCCCCCTCCGCCCCACTTCCCCTTTCTCTTTTCTTTTCCTTTTTCTTCTTCCTTCTCTCTTCTATCTTTCTTTCTGTATAGGTTTTTTGTCAGTACTTCTTTCCGGCTCTGTTGATTATACTTCTAAAAAATTTAATGTCCAATTTGCATAGCTGATGTACTATATTCTCTGTATCCTAAGTGATACCTGGAGCTTCATTTTGACTTATTCTGTAACATCAATGTCTTTTTTTAATTTTTGTCTGTATTGGTTTGTGTGACATTTCTCCAATAAAAATAATTTGAAAAATAAAAAATAAAGCTGTGTAACATTTGTGGGCTACATGCAAAAGCACCAAGTAGTTACCCTGCACAAAAATTAATATAAATGTATTTCCTCCCCCTGCAATACAAATGGTTTGTTCCAGATACAAACTTACGTGCTTTTCTGCCTTATTTCCAAACCCGAATCAGGCATAATATGCAACCAAGAAAGGCATCTCAGACTCCCCAACCAGTGTTTGTTATACACGCCAAAAAGATCATATTTTAAAGATTTTTTCAAACGTCCTAGAATCACTTAACTAAGAAATGCCTATCATTCAGCAATTAGGCCCAAGTTATTGTCATTGGAAATATGTTTAAAAACTGATGAGCAACAATAAGCATACTATTGTGTACAGGAGGCGGAATGTTCTAAGCCTTACATCCATATTGGGATACATCCTGCCACTAATTGCGTGCATACCAGCGTCAATAACAACAGTATGTACCTAAAATCACAAAGGACAGGATTAAAATCGCAAAGGACAGCTCTCCCGATAAGAACTGTCCTTTGCGATAGAAAGCCTTCCGGATTTAGGACCCTGGAGTCATTCCACGCATGCGCAAAGTAACACGCTGCAATGGGGGTGCTGAGAGTGATCCGATTGGATCCCTCTCAGGGATAATGCAAACACAGGTTCACTGGGTCCAAGCTCTGGAATGTATTGCATCCCGGAGCTTGTTACATATGGAAATGCAGGCAAAACACTGAAAACTGGATTTTTGGAGTTATGCCCACATTTTCGACTTTAGTAAATCCCGCCCAGGGTCTGGTAGGTCATATTACAAAGTTTCCTAGGACAAACATGCTTTCAAGCACGTCACCTCTGAATGTGCTGCACCAAGTGCACTCACATAGTTACACTATGGAGTGGGCAGTGTTCATCCATTGCAGTGAGTGCAGTATAATGTACCATATTCTACTCAGTTCACAAGTTACCATATTCATGACATTTATTTATATTCTAATATTACCTAAAATGTAAATAAATATGCACGCACTCATACATAATAATGCTTACCCTCCTGCACATGTAAAATAACCTCTAGGTTAACACCTGTCACATGTATTTTGTAGAAGAACTGTGATTGCCATTAAGGAATTCTTTTTGCTGTTTATCTGTATTTTGCAACACAAATTACTTTCAGGTGCTGTTTTAAAGCACAGCATCCAATTGCTCTACCTTTGAGAGCAGCTCATAAAATTGAAAGTAGTTGTCGGTACTGGAGCAGTGATTTGAAGGGCACCTGAAGCTGCCTTGGTTCATTTGCATGAAATTCGCCCTAGAAGCGACACAAATTTTTGGTTTCAAAATATTAGTCACCTAAATTGAAATCAAGCCTTGCATGACAAAATAAGGCCTTTAGAATACTCTATTTATTAATTTCCTATATCGTTTCTGTGTTGATGCACAACTGATCTGTTTTCCATTGCAAGTAGCACATCTTTAAATATTTATGACGTGAAAAGGATAAAAAATATTTATCTCTCCCTGCCCAGATAGAGATTATCTGTGTGTTTCAATAATTCTATGGCTAAATGTTTACAAGGTCATTTTTGTCAAAGTGGGGACTTACTCAAAGATGAGAATAGTGGCCCTCATTCCGAGTTGTTCGCTCGCTAGCTGCTTTTAGCAGCATTGCACACGCTAAGCCGCCGCCCTCTGGGAGTGTATCTTAGCATAGCAGAATTGCGAACGAAAGATTAGCAGAATTGCGAATAGAAATTTCTTAGCAGTTTCTGAGTAGCTCCAGACTTACTCAGCCATTGCGATCAGTTCAGTCAGTTTCGTTCCTGGTTTGACGTCACAAACACATCCAGCGTTCGCCCAGACACTCCCCCGTTTCTTCAGACACTCCCGCGTTTTTCCCAGAAACGCCAGCGTTTTTTCGCACACGCCCAGAAAACGGCAAGTTTCCGCCCAGAAACACCCACTTCTGTGTGACCGCTCCCCAGCCTCTCAGACTGGCATCCGTGGTCACCAGGACCCAGTCCTGTATGCCGAATCTGCGGCCCTCTAACAGATGAGCACTCTGCAACCACCACAGAAGAGACACCCTTGTCCGTGGCGATAAGGTTATCCGCTGATGCATCTGCAGATGCGATCCGGACCATTTGTCCAGCAGATCCCACTGAAAAGTTCTTGCGTGAAATCTGCCGAATGGAATCGCTTCGTAAGAAGCCACCATTTTTCCCAGGACCCTTGTGCAATGATGCACTGACACTTTTCCTGGTTTTAGGAGGTTCCTGACTAGCTCGGATAACTCCCTGGCTTTCTTCTCCGGGAGAAACACCTTTTTTCTGGACTGTGTCCAGAATCATCCCTAGGAACAGCAGACGTGTCGTCGAAAACAGCTGCGGTTTTGGAATATTTAGAATCCACCCGTGCTGTCGTAGAACTACTTGAGATAGTGCTACTCCGACCTCCAACTGTTCTCTGGACCTTGCCCTTATCAGGAGATCGTCCATTTTCTTTGAAGAAGAATCATCATTTCGGCCATTACCTTGGTAAGGACCCGGGGTGCCGTGGACAATCCAACCGGCAGCGTCTGAAACTGATAGTGACAGTTCTGTACCACAAACCTGAGGTACCCTTGGTGAGAAGGGCAAATTGGGACATGGAGGTAAGCATCTGTCCCGGGACACCATATAGTCCCCTTTTTCCTGGTTCGCTATCACTGCTCTGAGTGACTCCATCTTGATTTGAACCTTTTTATGTAAGTGTTAAAATATTTCAGATTTAGAATAGGTCTCACCGAGCCGTCTGGCTTCAGTACCACAATATAGTGTGGAATAATACCCCTTTCCTTGTTGTAGGAGGGGTACTTTGATTATCACCTGCTGGGAATACAGCTTGTGAATTGTTTCCACTACTGCCTCCCTGTCGGAGGGAGACGTTGGTAAAGCAGACTTCAGGAACCTGCGAGGGGGAGACGTCTCGAACTTCCAATCTGTACCCCTGGGATACTACTTGTAGGATCCAGGGGTCCACTTGCGAGTGAGCCCACTGCGTGCTGAAACTCTTGAGACGACCCCCCACCGCACCTGAGTCCGCTTGTACGGCCCCAGCGTCATGCTGAGGACTTGTTAGAAGCGGTGGAGGGCTTCTGTTCCTGGGAATGGGCTGCCTGCTGCAGTCTTCTTCCCTTTCCTCTATCCCATGGCAGATATGACTGGCCTTTTGACCGCTTGCCCTTATGGGGACGAAAGGACTGAGGCTGAAAAGACGTTGTCTTTTTCTCCTTTATACGGCAATACTTCCATGTGCCGTTTGGAATCTGCATCACCTGACCACTGTCGTGTCCATAAACAACTTCTGGCAGATATGGACATCGCACTTACTCTTGATGCCAGAGTGCAAATATCCCTCTGTGCATCTCGCATATATAGAAATGCATCCTTTAAATGCTCTATAGTCAATAAAATACTGTCCCTGTCAAGGGTATCAATATTTTCAGTCAGGGAATCCGACCAAGCCACCCAAGCGCTGCACATCCTGGCTGAGGCGATCGCTGGTCGCAGTATAACACCAGTATGTGTGTATATACTTTTTAGGATATTTTCCAGCCTCCTATCAGCTGGCTCCTTGAGGGCGGCCCTATCTGGAGACGGTACCGCCACTTGTTTTGATAAGCGTGTGAGCGCCTTATCCACCCTAAGGGGTGTTTCCCAACGCGCCCTAACTTCTGGCGGGAAAGGGTATACCGCCAATAATTTTCTATCGAGGGAAACCCACGCATCATCACACACTTCATTTAATTTATCTGATTCAGGAAAAACTACAGGTAGTTTTTTCACACTCCACAAAATACCCTTTTTTGTGGTACTTGTAGTATCAGAAATATGTAACACCTCCTTCATTGCCCTTAACAAGTAACGTGTGGCCCTAAAAGAAAAATAAGTTTGTTTCTTCACCGTCGACACTGGAGTCAGTGTCCGTGTCTGTGTCTGTGTCGACCGACTGAGGTAAAAAGACGTTTTAACGCCCCTGACGGTGTTTGAGACGCCTGGACAGGTACTAATTGGTTTGCCGGCCGTCTCATGTCGTCAACCGACCTTGCAGCGTGTTGACATTATCACGTAATTCCTTAAATAAGCCATCCATTCCGGTGTCGACTCCCTAGAGAGTGACATCACCATTACAGGCAATTGCTCCGCCTCCTCACCAACATCGTCCTCATACATGTCGACACACACGTACCGACACACAGCACACACACAGGGAATGCTCTGATAGAGGACAGGACCCCACTAGCCCTTTGGAGAGACAGAGGGAGAGTTTGCCAGCACACACCAAAACGCTATAATTATACAGGGACAACCTTTATATAAGTGTTTTTCCCTTATAGCATCTTAATATATATAATCATATCGCCAAATAAGTGCCCCCCCTCTCTGTTTTAACCCTGTTTCTGTAGTGCAGTGCAGGGGAGAGCCTGGGAGCCTTCCCACCAGCATTTCTGTGAGGGAAAATGGCGCTGTGTGCTGAGGAGAATAGGCCCCGCCCCCTTTTCGGCGGGCTTCTTCTCCCGTTTTTCTGAGACCTGGCAGGGGTTAAATACATCCATATAGCCCCAGGGGCTATATGTGATGTATCTTTTAGCCGGTATAGGTATTTCATTGCTGCCCAGGGCGCCCCCCACAGCGCCCTGCACCCTCAGTGACCGCTGGTGTGAAGTGTGTGACAACAATGGCGCACAGCTGCAGTGCTGTGCGCTACCTCATGAAGACTGAAAAGTCTTCTGCCGCCGGTTTCTGGACCTCTTCACTTTTCGGCATCTGCAAGGGGGTCGGCGGCGCGGCTCCGGGACCGGACTCCATGGCTGGGCCTGTGTTCGATCCCTCTGGAGCTAATGGTGTCCAGTAGCCTAAGAAGCCAATCCATCCTGCACGCAGGTGAGTTCACTTCTTCTCCCCTAAGTCCCTCGTTGCAGTGAGCCTGTTGCCAGCAGGACTCACTGTAAAATAAAAAACCTAAAAACTTTTTCTAAGCAGCTCTTTAGGAGAGCCACCTAGATTGCACCCTGCTCGGACGGGCACAAAAACCTAACTGAGGCTTGGAGGAGGGTCATAGGGGGAGGAGCCAGTGCACACCACCTGATCCTAAAGCTTTATTTTTGTGCCCTGTCTCCTGCGGAGCCGCTAATCCCCATGGTCCTGACGGAGTCCCCAGCATCCACTAGGACGTCAGAGAAATGTAATTTTTTTCTCCCCCTTTTTAAACTTACATGCAACTCCACTTCGTCTAACTATCTTATTCTGTTCTGTCTTCATTTTCTTCTCTCTGTGCTGCTGGGACTGGGTTCAGCTTGGCCAAGGCAACAGTTGATCCTCTGTGCAGCTTTCCTTGGGAATCAGATTCAGGGGGGCAGGACAACCAGTTGCACCTCTCATCAAAATTACTCATCACAAGAGAACCAGGTACTTCTGGGTACTTCATTGCAGGCATTGCAGTCAGTGTTTAGAGCGGTGGAGCTTTATGGGCTGAGGTGATGGCGACCAGTATGTGTCACTGACTTGGTTGGAAGTAGTTGAGAACTCTGGGTTTCTTCCGATGGTCAGGAAGAGGAACTGCAGCTGGGCAGGAGTAGGGACGGACGGATATAGGTCTTCCTCATGCAGAACTACTTGGCAATTATAATTTGTGTATAACGCTAAAGAACTTGATGTGACAATGGTTTGGGAGTAATGCTGAAGCACACAGAAGAATGAAGGACTTGTGAGCGATGCTGAAGAAATCGATGTGACAGGATTTGGGAGTGATGCTGAGGCACACAGAAGAATGAAGAACTTGTGAGCGATGCTGAAGAAAACGATGTGAGAAGATTTGGGAGCGATGTTGAAGCACACAGAAGAATGAAGAACTTGTGAGTGATGCTGAAGAAATCGATGTGACAGGATTTGGGAGCGATGTTGAAGCACACTGAAGAAATGAAGAACTTGTGAGCGATGCTGAAGAAATTGATGTGAGGAGATTTGGGAGCGATGTTGAAGCACACTGAAGAAATGAAGAACTTGTGAGCGATGCTGAAGAAATCGATGTGAGGAGATTTGGGAGCGATGTTGAAGCACACTGAAGAAATGAAGAACTTGTGAGCGATGCTGAAGAAATCGATGTGAGAAGATTTGGGAGCGATGTTGAAGCACACAGAAGAAATTAAGAACTTGTGAGCGATGCTGAAAAAATTGATGTGAGAAGATTTGGGAGCGATGTTGAAGCACACAGAAGAATGAAGAACTTGTGAACGATGCTGAAGACTGAAAGACTAAAGTTTGTTCAACCCACAAGACATGCTGAATACTGTGAACACTGGGGACTATGCTTACAGGCAGACACCTTGGATGCAGGAGGCGCTGGAGTATAGCCACAGGAAAACACGCTGCTACCAGGAGCACTGGCATTCGTTACAGTAGAGAGACGATACTCAGGCACCGGACACAGACGGGCGTCCGCTTTTGAACTTCCCGCTTCACCCTGATTGGCGGAGAGGGGAGCAAGTGACGTCACCCTCTCACAACACCTATGTGGACGCCAGGCGCAATGGCGGCGCCCACGCTCCGGAGGACCGCCGGGAGCAGCGCCAGCCAGACGCCGGGACCCGGAACCCACCGGAGGTCGGAGCCACCAGGAGAGCCAGCGAACACGCAGGGGTAAGCGTGGTGGCCGCGATCCCCGATGTGTGACAGTACCCCCTCCTTCAGGAGTGGCCCCCGGACACTTTCTTGGCTTTGTTGGATGCTTGGAGTGGAAGATCCGAACTAGTCGAGGAGCAATGACTTCAGAAGCTTTTACCCAACTTCTTTCTTCAGGACCATAGCCTTTCCACTCTACTAAATATTGAAGATTCTTGTGATAGTAACGAGAGTCAAGAATCGTTTTGATCTCAAATTCTGTTCCAACCTCGGTATCTACCGAGACTGGACTAGGGGACTCTGAATGAAAACGATTTAAGATGAGAGGTGGTAGGAGAGAAACATGGAAGGAATTTGGTATCCAAAGGTGTGGGGGCAAACCCAACTTGCAAACTACAGGATTTAGGACTTGCAAGACTGGATAAGGACCGATGAACCTCGGAGCAAATTTCATAGTGGGTACCCTGAGACGGAGATTACTGGTGGAAAGCCATACCCTGTCGCCGACTTTATATTGAGGAGCTGCCCGTCGTCTTTTATCCGCAAAGAATTTGTATAGAGCAGAGATCTTCTTGAGGTTAGCATGAACCTTACTCCATCCTTGACTGAAGTGTTGTAGGGTGGAAGCAACTGCAGGAACATCCTCTGAAGGAAGGAGTGGTAACTCTGGAATTCGTGGATGGAATCCATAGTTGATAAAAAATGGAGACTCACCAAAGGAAGAGTGATACAGATGATTATGGGCAAACTCGGCCCAGGGTAAAAGTTCCACCCAGTTATCTTGTGAGGGAGAAACATAAATGCGGAGAAAAGTCTCTAAATCCTGGTTGACTCGTTCGGTTTGTCCATTGGTCTGTGGCTGGTAGGCTGATGAGAACTTGAGTTTTATTTGTAAGGCAGAACAGAGAGCCCTCCAGAATCTTGCAGTAAACTGTACTCCCCGGTCAGAGACTATTTCCTGTGGTAACCCATGTAAATGAAAGTGTTCTCGGATGAATAGTAAAGCCAACTTGGGAGCCGTTGGAAGACCTGTCAATGGAACAAAATGTGCCATCTTTGAAAAACGATCCACAAGTACCCAAATGGTATTACAACCCTTGGAAAGGGGCAAGTCGGTGATGAAGTCCATGGAAATATGAGTCCAGGGTTTACCAGGAATTGACAAAGGACGAAGCAATCCGACTGGAGGCAAACGAGGAATTTTATGTTGGGTGCATTGTGGACAAGAATTAACATAGTCCTGTATATCTCTCCTCATAGTGTCCCACCAGTAAGATCTTCGTAGGAACGCAAACATCTTTTGAGCACCCGGGTGACCGGAGAACTTGGAAACATGGGCCCATTGAAGCAATCTTGGTCGGAACTCAGCTGGCACGGACATTCTCCCAGGAGGAGGATCTAGGGACATTGGAGCTGCGGAAATGGAGACTGGACTGAGAATTAAACTTTTCTCTAAAGAATTCTCTTCATCCGAGGCAGACAAAGAACGAGACAGAGCGTCAGCTTTTGCATTAAGGGATCCAGCCCGGTACTTAATGACAAATGAAAACCGAGTGAAGAAGAGCGCCCATCTGGCCTGACAGGGATTCAGACATTGGGCGGTTTTGATGTATAATAAATTCTTGTGATCGGTGTAGATAGTAATTAGATGTTTAGCACCTTCCAATAAATATCTCCATTCCTCCAAAGCAGATTTAATTGCCAAAAGCTCTTGATCTCCTATTGTGTAATTCCGTTCCGCAGGAGAAAATTTTCGAGAGTGGAAACCGCATGGATGCAATTTCCCATCAGAAGAATACTGAGAAAGGACGGCCCCAACTCCAACCGAAGAGGCATCGACTTCCAGGAAAAACGGTTCTTTGAAATTTGGCTGTTGGAGTATCGGGGCAGACATGAAGGCTAATTTCAGGTGGGCAAATGCTTCTATAGCTTCGGAGGACCATAGACTTGGATCGGAACCCTTTTTGGTCAATGCAGTAATGGGAGCAACAATGGTGGAAAATCCCTTAATAAACTTCCTATAGTAGTTAGCAAAGCCCAGGAACCTTTGTACTGCTTTCAAGGAGAGAGGCCGAGTCCAGTCCCGGATGGCTGTGAGTTTCTCCGGATCCATACGGAGCTCCGTGCCCGAGATGATGTAACCAAAAAATGGAATTGAAGGAACCTCAAAGGTACATTTGGAAATTTTGCCGTAGAGATGATTCCTACGTAGTCGGCGTAGAACCTCCTTAACCTGTATCCTGTGCTCCGCAAAATTCTTGGAAAATATCAGAATGTCATCCAGGTACACTACTACACTTTAGTATAACAGATCACGAAAAATTTCATTTACAAATCCTTGGAACACAGGAGGAGCATTACTGAGCCCGAACGGCATCACCAGGTATTCGTAATGCCCGTCCCTGGTATTAAAGGCGGTTTTCCATTCGTCCCCCTGTCGGATGCGAATAAGGTTATAGGCTCCTCTCAAGTCAAGCTTTGTAAAGATGCGGGCTCATCGTACTTTATCGAACAACTCCGTGATGAGCGGCAAGGGATATCTATTCTTGATAGTGATATCGTTCAATCCACGGTAATCTATGCACGGTCTTAGACCCCCCATCTTTTTTTTCATGAAAAAGAAACCTGCTCCAGCCGGGGAGGTAGAAGGACGAATGAACCCTTTTTCAAGACTTTATTTAATATAATCTGACATTGCCTGGGTCTCGGGTAAAGACAGGGGATACGTGCGTCCTCGGGGTGGCATCTTCCCCGGAATAAACTCAATGGGACAATCCCACGGTCTATGGGGAGGTAACCGGTCGGCTGCCTGCTCAGAGAATACATCCGTAAACTCACGATAGGCCTCTGGAATGAGGCCCTCATCTGATCCGGAAGATGCACGGAGTGGAATAACAGGTGTGAGACAACTAGAATGACAGTAAGAACTCCAAGAAAATATTTGAGACGACTTCCATCAATTTGGGGATTATGGGTTTTGAGCCAAGGCAAGCCAAGGACGAGATCATGTGGCATCTCCGGAATCACTAAAAATTCTAAAAACTCTTGATTTAAGGCCCCGACTTGCAACTTGATTGGCTCCGTGTGACTTGTAATAAGACCACCAGATATTTTGGTACCATTGATGGCAGTCAACATAATTGGTCGTTTGACAGACTGCAATTTCAAACCCAAACTCAGAGCACAAGAACGAGAAATAAAGTTTCCTGCAGCCCCAGAGTCTAACAGGGCATAAGGGGTTTGGAAGTCAGCTCGGAGAACAGGGACACAGAGAGTAGACAATCCACAATTGGAGAAGATTTGGACGTGACTCCCAACTTGACTCCTCCGGAACAAGCTAGGCCTGCCTGTTTCCCGGGCGAGATTTACAAAATTTGATGAAATGATCTGCAGCTCCACAATAAAGGCAGAGTTTACTGTCACATCTGCGTTGTCGTTCTTCCGGAGACAGTCGGGAACGGTTAATTTGCATAGGTTCATCCGGAGCAGGTAATGCCACTGGCCTAGGAGGAGCAAGCCGAGACTTTGACCGATCCGACCGACTACGTTCTCCTCCACGCTCCTACATGCGAAGATCCACCTTGACATAGAGCGAGATCAATTCTTCCAGTGGATCCGGCAAATCCCTAGTGACCAGCTCATCCTTCAGGCGATCAGAGAGCCCGTTCCAAAAGGTGGCCCAGAGAGCATTGTTGTTCCAACGTAATTCCGAGGCAATGGTCTGGAATTGAACAACGTACTGTCCCACGGAGCGGGAGCCTTGTCGAACTCGAAGCAAATCTGAAGAGGCAGCGGTAGCCCTGCCGGGCTCATCAAAAATTCTCCGGAAAGACGCAATGAAGTTAGCGTAATTGGAGACCAACGGATCCAACCGTTCCCATAATAGAGACACCCAATCCAATGCTGCACCTTCGAGCAAGGAAATGATATAGGCCACTTTAGACCGATCCGTGGGAAAATTATATGAAAGAAGTTCAAAGTGCACCTCACACTGATTTAGAAAACCGCGGCAATATTTAGGATTCCCATTGTAGCGGGAGGGAGTAGGAAGCTGAAGACGCGGCCTGATTACAGCTGAGGATTGAACATTACTAGAAGCAACTACTGGAGCAGATACCAGAGCAGGAGCCGGAACTACAGAAGCCAAAGTAGCTTGAATTTGATCCAGACGACCAGATAATTCCTGAAGATACTGCATCACTTGACCCTGTGCCGCCTCCTGACTCTGAACTCGGGAGGCCAAATTTTGAAAAGCGCTTGACTCTGCGTTGCGATCCCGCGGGTCCATTAGGCCTGAGTATACTGTCACTGACCTGGTTGGAAGTAGTTGAGAACTCGGGGGTTCTTCCGATGGTCAGGAAGAGGAACTGCAGCTGGGCCGGAGTAGGGACTGACGGATATAGGTCTTCCTCATGCAGAACTACTTGGCAATTATAATTTGTGTATAACGCTAAAGAACTTGATGTGACAAAGGTTTGGGAGTGATGCTGAAGCACACAGAAGAATGAAGGACTTGTGAGCGATGCTGAAGATATCGATGTGACAGGATTTGGGAGTGATGCTGAGGCACACAGAAGAATGAAGAACTTGTGAGCGATGCTGAAGAAATCGATGTGACAGGATTTGGGAGTGATGCTGAGGCACACAGAAGAATGAAGAACTTGTGAGTGATGCTGAAGAAAACGATGTGAGAAGATTTGGGAGCGATGTTGAAGCACACTGAAGAAATGAAGAACTTGTGAGCGATGCTGAAGAAATCGATGTGAGGAGATTTGGGAGCGATGTTGAAGCACACTGAAGAAATGAAGAACTTGTGAGCGATGCTGAAGAAATCGATGTGAGAAGATTTTGGAGCGATGTTGAAGCACACAGAAGAAATTAAGAACTTGTGAGCAATGCTGAAGAAATTGATGTGAGAAGATTTGGGAGCAATGTTGAAGCACACAGAAGAATGAAGAACTTGTGAACGATGCTGAAGACTGAAAGACTAAAGTTTGTTCAACCCACAAGACATGCTGAATACTGTGAACACTGGGGACTATGCTTGCAGGCAGACACCTTGAATGCAGGAGGCGCTGGAGTATAGCCACAGAAAAACACGCTGCTACCAGGAGCACTGGCGTTCGTTACAGTAGAGAGACGATACTCAGGCACCGGACACAGACGGGTGTCCGCTTTTGAACTTCCCGCTTTACCCTGATTAGCGGAGAGGGGAGCAAGTGACGTCACCCGCTCACAACACCTATGTGGACGCCCACGCTCCGGAGGACCGCCGGTAGCAGCGCCAGCCAGACGCCGGAACCCACCGGAGGTCGGAGCCGCCAGGAGAGCCAGTGAATACGCAGGGGTAAGCGTGATGGCCGCGATCCCCGATGTGTGACAGTATGGACCCAACTCAACTCCATTATTGTAGGGGTGTAGGAATTAAGAATTAACATATTAAAAATAACACTGTGTAGACAAAACAGGTAGAGGGGCACTGATTAGATTATTTGCTAATGAAATGGCTTGCAAGAAGGAGCTAACTGAGTTTGATAAGGGCATCATAGTAGGCTTTGCAATGTCATGTTTTCTGGGCACTGCTGGACTGATATACAGAGAATTTGGTCACAAGGATGGACTGGCCAGCTCAGATTCCAGATCTTAATCCCATTGAGTACCTCTAGGACAAATTGGAGCGACAAGTGAATTCTAGACCGACTTGACATTCTTTAGTGTTTCAGATGGTCACTGTACATAAGGCAGAATGGCAAAATATGCCAGCTGTTGTCCAGGAACTTATTAACAGTTTATTAAGAAGGGTGTCTGCAGTATTCACACAAGATGTCCAGGAGACTCATGATTTTCGGGTTGCTCTCCCGGACCCTAGAGTGTAGAGCAGCATTGCAGGTCTGCTCTCTTTCTCAGTAAAGTGAGGGGTCCGGGGGCATGATTGTACAATTTGTCAAGAATCACGCCATGGTCCACGGCGACAATTTGTAGAATTAAGTAACAGAGGGAGGAGACACAATGACACAATTCACTGCTCAGCACCCCCCTCATATGCCAAATGGCCATCATCCTCTTTCATCTACTAGATCAGGCATTCCCAACCACGGTCCTCAAGGCACATTGACAGTGCAGGTTTTAGTGATATCCAGGCTTCAGCACAGATGGTTAAATCAAAATAACTGAGGTACTAATTAAAGCACCTGTGTTCAAGGCTGGATATCACTAAAACCTGCACTGTTGGTGTGCCTTGAGGACCGCGGTTGGGAATGCCTGTACTAGATGCTCATTTTGAAATATATTCAGATTTACACAATTAGCAAATCAATACCTACTAAAACAGCCTGAATTACTACAATATTGATGCATTTACAGTATATAGAAAATAAAGGAGTCTGTCATGTTGATGTGTCACAAAGAAATCTAGGAATTGTAGAATTGAGCAAATATTTTTAAAATTATTTGGTGCATTGCTTATTGGACCATTTTTAGTTCAATGCGCAATAGAGGGGTTGTAGAAATATGAATTAGTTTCTAAAGCAAGTGTGATACTGTTGTTCACATCTCTGTATGTATTGTATTCAGCTCAATAAATGACTTTTAATAGGAAAATACAGTTTAAGTAGTCTAATTCCTTTTATAGATTAAATAAATTGCAATGAGAAAATAAAAAGGACAATGACCCAACCTTGGGCTGTGACAAGGAGATTGTGAAAGCTGTGAAGTATTAAGCACAGGTGTATGAGCATATCTGAGTATAGTGTGATATTATTGCAGCAGCCTGTCTTCTAGTTGTGAAACGCACCCAGTCTACAGAATCATTGAAAATACATATGGAGCTCCGAAATTGTCGCTGAAAAGATGCCGGCACCATATGCTGCATCTGACAGTACGGCATAATAGGATAGGCTAATCACAATGGAGACATTAATGAATACACCAACTTTCTACTTGTCACAGGCTCATGTGTTGTGGGAAAGTCAGAGCATCTGGTGATTAGCTTTAAAAAAAAGAATCACAGAATTTGCTATCGCTTATGTTCAGAAGTGTGAAAGGGGATAATTTGCACTTGGCAGATGAAACTCACAGAAGCAAAAGTTAATAAAATCTTAATATAAAATATTACATAATATCCCTGAAATGTTCTTAAACCAAAATAAAATCTTTAATCTGTATAAAGCCCTTATTAAGGCGATATATATATATATATATATATATATATATATATATATACATGTGTACCAAAGGAGCTAGCAGCGCCACAGATATAGTATCTAGGTTAAAACGACAGTATGGGAAAATTTGTGTTTCTAAAATGATTATCAAAATATGACCTGGTGGACACTCCCTTAAGTATTAGGGCGTCAGCTTATAAACCTCAAAAAAGTAGATAGGCACTGGTATATATGCCTAGAAGTGCAAAATGGTGTGGGGGGATGAGGTGTTAGCAAGCGACCAAGGTGTCAAATTAATGTTGTAAAACCAGGTATTATGAAAACATAAAATTTATTCAAAAATACAAAGCACTAAAAAGGGGGTAATAATGGGATAATAGCAATTAAAAATTAAAAAAGCCTAATTCAGAGTATTTAAAAAAAAAAAACAAAGGCAGAGCTTTTAAAAAATTCAGAGACATGAATGTCGAAGTACATAAAAGGTAAAAAACACGAGTTATACCTCAACCACTGAAGTTAAGCTACCTTCCCATATTTTTTTACCTTTTTACCTCTTTTATCATATACTTTTTACATTTTATACCTTATCTCTTACGTGTTTTTTACCTTTTATGTACTTCGACATTCATGTCTCTGAATTTTTTAAAAGCTCTGCCTTTGTTTTTTTTAAAATACTCTGAATTAGGCTTTTTTAATTTTTAATTGCTATTATCCCATTATTACCCCCTTTTTAGTGCTTTGTATTTTTGAATAAATTTAATGTTTTCATAATACCTGGTTTTACAATATTAATTTGACACCTTGGTCGCTTGCTAACACCTCATCCCCCCACACCATATATATATACATATATATATATATATTAGAGATGAGCGGGTTCGAATCCTCGAGATCCGAACCCCCCCCGAACTTCACCCATTTTACACGGTTACGAGGCAGCCTCAGATCGTCCCGCCTTGCTCGGTTAACATGAACGCGCCCGAACGTCATCATCCCGCTGTCGCGAGATTCATATTGCATATAAAGAGCCGCGCGTCGCCGCCATTTTCACTCGTACATTGGAGATGATAGCGAGAGGACGTGGCTGCGTTTTCTCAGTTTCCTTGTTCAGTGTGCTGCAAATATCTGTGCTCAGTGTGCTGCAAATATCTGTGCTCCATGTGCTGCAAATATCTACGTTCTCCGCCTGAAAACGCTCCATATCTGTGCTGCATTGTAGTTGTGCGCAGTATATATAGTAGGAGGACAGTGCAGACTTTTGCTGACCACCAGTATATATATATAGCAGTATGGTACAGTAGTCCATTGCTTTACCTCTGTGTCGTCAAATATACTATCCATATCTGTGCTGCATTGTAGTTGTGCGCAGTATATAGTAGGAGGACAGTGCAGAATTTTGCTGACCACCAGTATATATATAGCAGTACGGTACAGTAGTCCATTGCTCTACCTCTGTGTCGTCAAGTATACTATCCATATCTGTGCTGCATTGTAGTTGTGCACAGTATATATAGTAGGAGGACAGTGCAGAATTTTGCTGACCACCAGTATATATATAGCAGTATGGTACAGTAGTCCATTGCTCTACCTCTGTGTCGTCAAGTATACTTCCATATCTGTGCTGCATTGTAGTTGTGCGCAGTATATAGTAGGAGTACAGTGCAGAATTTTGCTGACCACCAGTGTATATATATAGCAGTACGGTACAGTAGTCCATTGCTCTACCTCTGTGTTGTCAAGTATACTATCCATATCTGTGCTGCATTGTAGTTGTGCGCAGTATATATAGTAGGAGGACAGTGCAGAATTTTGCTGACCACCAGTATATATATATATATATAGCAGTACTGTACAGTAGTCCATTGCTCTACCTCTGTGTCGTCAAGTATACTATCCATATCTGTGCCTCATTGTAGTTGTGCGCAGTATATAGTAGGAGGACAGTGCAGAATTTTGCTGACCACCAGTATATATATAGCAGTACGGTCCAGTAGTCCATTGCTCTACCTCTGTGTCGTCAAGTATACTATCCATATCTGTGCTGCATTGTAGTTGTGCGCAGTATATAGTAGGAGGACAGTGCAGAATTTTGCTGACCACCAGTATACATATAGCAGTACGGTACAGTAGTCCATTGCTCTACCTCTGTGTCGTCAAGTATACTATCCATATCTGTGCTGCATTGTAGTTGTGCACAGTATATAGTAGGAGGACAGTGCAGAATTTTGCTGACCACCAGTATATATATAGTAGTATGGTATAGTAGTCCATTGCTCTACCTCTGTGTTGTCAAGTATACTATCCATATCTGTGCTGCATTGTAGTTGTGCGCAGTATATAGTAGGAGGACAGTGCAGAATTTTGCTGACCACCAGTATATATATAGTAGTATGGTACAGTAGTCCATTGCTCTACCTCTGTGTCGTCAAGTATACTATCCATATATGTGCTGCATTGTAGTTGTGCGCAGTATATATAGTAGGAGGACAGTGCAGAATTTTGCTGACCACCAGTATATATATAGCAGTACGGTACAGTAGTCCATTGCTCTACCTCTGTGTCATCAAGTATACTATCCATATCTGTGCTGCATTGTAGTTGTGCGCAGTATATAGTAGGAGGACAGTGCAGAATTTTGCTGACCACCAGTATATATATATAGCAGTATGGTACAGTAGTCCATTGCTCTACCTCTGTGTCGTCAAGTATACTATCTATATCTGTGTTGCATTGTAGTTGTGCGCAGATGCAGAACTCTGGGAGGCAACGGAGTCATCTGCCGCCGGGCTCCTACTCTGAAGGGGGGCACCTCTCCTCCCATTCTGTGACACCATTGAATTACGTTAATTGATAGCTGTCGCTGTCTTTTCAGTGGACGACTTCCTCACTGGTCCCTGCACCTTACAAATCACACCCTCTTTATTATACTGAATATACACATTTTACAAGTATCACACCCAGGATTAGAAACAACAACCTATTACACTGGATGTGGCACCTTACTGATGAAGCTGTTTGCTCCTGTATAGAAAATATGAGAATTTTAACTATATGAAGATACTTCTCTGACAATTGCACGTAACTTCATATAGTTAGAATTCTCATGCTTCCTCTACAGGAGCAAATAGCTCCATCAGTAAAGTGTCTGCTGTTAGTGTAACAGGTCATCGGTTCTAATCCTGGGTATGACTGCTAAGAAATGTGTGATTTAAAATAAAAGACAATTAATTGTATAAATACAGTATATACATTTTTTTCAGAACATTCCATAAAAACACACACACACACACACACACACACACAACACATAAATACGCACACATACATACATACATACATACATACATACATATATTTATCTTAATATAGGAAATAGGGGGGCACCAATATTTATCTTGCCTCCAGGCAACATTGATTAACTTACGCCACTGATTGTGCGCAGTATATACTAGGAGGACAGTGCAGAATTTTGCTGACCACCAGTATATATATAGCAGTACGGTACAGTAGTCCATTGCTCTACCTCTGTGTCGTCAAGTATACTATCCATATCTGTGCTGCATTGTAGTTGTGCGCAGTATATAGTAGGAGGACAGTGCAGAATTTTGCTGACCACCAGTATATATATAGCAGTACGGTACAGTAGTCCATTGCTCTACCTCTGTGTCATCAAGTATACTATCCATATCTGTGCTGCATTGTAGTTGTACGCAGTATATAGTAGGAGGACAGTGCAGAATTTTGCTGACCACCAGTATATATATATATATATATATATATAGCAGGACGGTATAGTAGGCCATTGCTATTGAGATATTACTGGCATATAATTCCACACATTAAAAGATGGAGAACAAAAATGTGGAGGGTAAAATAGGGAAAGATCAATATCCACTTCCACCTCGTGCTGAAGCTGCTGCCACTAGTCATGGCCGAGACGATGAAATGCCATCAACGTCGTCTGCCAAGGTCGATGCCCAATGTCATAGTAGAGAACATGTAAAATCCCAAAAACTAAAGTTCAGTAAAATGACCCAAAAATTTAAATGAAAAGCGTCTGAGGAGAAGCGTAAACTTGCCAATATGCCATTTACGACACGGAGTGGCAAGGAACGGCTGAGGCCCTGGCCTATGTTCATGGCTAGTGGTTCAACTTCACATGAGGATGGAAGCACTCATCCTCCCGCTAGAAAAATGAAAAGACTTAAGCTGGCAAAAGCACAGCAAAGAACTGTACGTTCTTCTAAATCACAAATCTCCAAGGAGAGTCCAATTGTGTCGGTTGCGATGCCTGACCTTCCCAACACTGGACGGGAAGAGGTGGCGCCTTCCACCATTTGCACGCCCCCTGCAAGTGCAGGAAGGAGCACCCGCAGTCCAGTTCCTGATAATCAAATTGAAGATGTCACTGTTGAAGTACACCAGGATGAGGATATGGGTGTTGCTGGCGCTGAGGAGGAAATTGACAAGGAGGATTCTGATGGTGAGGTGGTTTGTTTAAGTCAGTCACCCGGGGAGACACCCGTTGTCCGTGGGACGAATATGGCCATTGACATGCCTGGTCAAATTACAAAAAAAATCACCTCTTCGGTGTGGAATTATTTTAACATAAATGCAGACAACAGGTGTCAAGCCGTGTGTTGCCTTTGTCAAGCTGTAATAAGTAGGGGTAAGGACGTTAACCACCTAGGAACATCCTCCCTTATACGTCACCTGGAGCGCATTCATCAGAAGTCATTGACAAGTTCAAAAACTTTGGGTGACAGCGGAAGCAGTCCACTGACAACTAAATCCCTTCCTCTTGTAACCAAGCTCCTGCAAACCACTCCACGAACTCCCTCAGTGTCAATTTCCTCCTTAGACAGGAAAGCCAATAGTCCTGCAGGCCATGTCACTGGCAAGTCTGACGAGTCATCTCCTGACTGGGATTCCTCCGATGCATCCTTGAGTGTAACGCCTACTGCTACTGGCGCTGCTGTTGTTGTTGCTGCTGGGAGTCGATTGTCATCCCAGAGGGGAAGTCTGAAGACCACTTGTACTACTTCCAGTAAGCAATTGACTGTCCAACAGTCCTTTGCAAGGAAGATGAAATATCACAGCAGTCATCCTGCTGCAAAGCGGATAACTCAGGTCTTGGCAGCTGCAGTGGTGTTAAACGTGTGTCCGGTATCCACCGTTAATTCACAGGGAATTAGAGAATTGATTGAGATACTGTGTCCCTGGTACCAAATAACATCTAGGTTCCATTTCTCTAGGCAGGCGATACCGAGAATGTACACAGACGTCAGAAAAAAAGTCACCAGTGTCCTAAAAAATGCAGTTGTACCCAATGTCCACCTAACCACGGACATGTGGACAAGTGGAGCAGGGCAGACTCAGGACTATATGACTGTGACAGCCCACTCGGTAGATGTATTGCCTCCCGCAGCAAGAACAGCAGCGGCGGCACCAGTAGCAGCATCTCGCAAACGCCAACTCGTTCCTAGGCAGGCTACGCTTTGTATCACCACTTTCCATAAGAGGCACACTGCTGACAACCTCTTACGGAAACTGAGGAACATCATCGCAGAATGGCTTACCCCAATTGGACTCTCCTGGGGATTTGTGACATCGGACAACGCCAGCAATATTGTGCGTGCATTACATGTGGGCAAATTCCAGCATGTCCCATGTTTTGCACATACACTGAATTTTTTAAACAACGACAGGGGCGTGCAACAGATGCTGTCAGTGGCCCGAAGAATTGCGGGCCACTTTCGGCATTCAGCCACCGCATGCCGAAGACTGGAGCACCAGCAAACACTCCTGAACCTGCCCTGCCATCATCTGAAGCAAGAGGTGGTAACGATGTGAAATTCAACCCTTTATATGCTTCAGAGGATAGAGGAGCAGCAAAGGGCCATTCAAGCCTATACATCTGCCTACGATATAGGCAAAGGAGGGGGAATGCACCTGACTCAAGCGCAGTGGAGAATGATTTCAACGTTGTGCAAGGTTCTGCAACCCTTTGAACTTGCCACACGTGAAGTCAGTTCAGACACTGCCAGCCTGAGTCAGGTCATTCCCCTCATCAGGCTTTTGCAGAAGCAGCTGGAGAGATTGAAGGAGGAGCTACAATGGAGCTTTTCCGCTAGGCATGTGGGACTTGTGGATGTAGCCCTTAATTCGCTTAACCAGGATTCACGGGTGGTCAATCTGTTGAAATCAGAGCACTACATTTTGGCCACCGTGCTCGATCCTAGGTTTAAAGCCTACGTTGTATCTCTCTTTCCGGCAGACACAAGTCTGCAGAGGTGCAAAGTCCTGCTGGTGAGACACTTGTCAAGTCAAGCGGAACTTGACCCGTCAACAGCTCCTCCTTCACATTCTCCCGCAACTGGGGCTGCGAGGAAAAGGCTAAGAATTCCGAGCCCACCCACTGGCGGTGCTGCAGGGCAGTCTGGAGCGAGTGCTGACATCTGGTCCGGACTGAAGGACCTGCCAACAATTACTGACATGTCGTCTACTGTCACTGCATATGATTCTGTCACCATTGAAAGAATGGTGTAGGATTATATGAGTGACCACATCCAAGTAGGCATGTCAGACAGTCCGTACGTATACTGGCAGGAAAAAGAGGCAATTTGGAGGCCCTTGCAGAAACTGGCTTTATTTTACCTAAGTTGCCACCTCCAGTGTGTACTCCGAAAGAGTGTTTAGTGCAGCCGCTCACCTTGTCAGCAATCGGCGTACGAGGTTACTTCCAGAAAATGTAGAGAAGATGATGTTCATCAAAATGAATTATAATCAGTTCCTCCGTGGAGACATTCACCAACAATTGCCTCCAGAAAGTACACAGGGATCTGAGATTGTGGATTCCAGTGGGGACAAATTAATAATCTGTGAGGAGGGGAATGTACACAGTGAAAGGGGTGAGGAATCAGATGAAGAGGAGGAGGTGGACATCTTGCCTCTGTAGAGCCAGTTTGTGTACGGAGAGATTGATTGCTTCTTTTTGGTGGGGGCCCAAACCAACCAGTCATTTCAGTCACAGTCGTGTGGCAGACCCTGTCACTGAAATGATGGGTTTGTTAAAGTGTGCATGTCCTGTTTATACAACATAAGGGTGGGTGGGAGGGCCCTAGGACAATTCCATCTTGCACCTCTTTTTTTTTATTTATCTCTGCATCATGTGCTGTTTGGGGACAATTTTTTTAAGTGCCATCCTGTCTGACACTGCAGTGCCACTCCTAGATGGGCAAGGTGTTTGTGCCGGCCACTTGGGTCGCTTAGCTTAGCCATCCAGCGACCTTGGTGCACCTCTTTTTTTCTTTGCATCATGTGCTGTTTGGGGACTATTTTTTTAAGTGCCATCCTGTCTGACACTGCAGTGCCACTCCTAGACGGGCCTGGTGTTTGTGCCGGCCACTTGGGTCGCTTCGCTTAGCCATCCAGCGACCTTGATGCACCTCTTTTTTTCTTTGCATCATGTGCTGTTTGGGGACTATTTTTTTAAGTCCCATCCTGTCTGACATTGCAGTGCCACTCCTAGATGGGCCAGGTGTTTGTGCCGGCCACTTGGGTCGCTTAGCTTATCCATCCAGCGACCTTGGTGCACCTCTTTTTTTCCTTTGCATCATGTGCTGTTTGGGGACTATTTTTTTAAGTGCCATCCTGCCTGACACTGCAGTGCCACTCCTAGATGGGCCAGGTGTTTGTGCCGGCCACTTGTGTCGCTTAGCTTAGTCATCCAGCGACCTCGGTGCAAATTTTAGGACTAAAAATAATATTGTGAGGTGTTCGGAATAGACTGGAAATGAGTGGAAATTATGGTTATTGAGGTTAATAATACTATGGGATACTATGGGATCAAAATGACCCCCAAATTCTATGATTTAAGCTGTTTTTGAGGGTTTTTTGAAAAAAAAAACACCCGAATCCAAAACACACCCGAATCCGACAAAAAAATTTCAGGGAGGTTTTGCCAAAACGCGTCCGAATCCAAAACACGACCGCGGAACCGAATCCAAAACCAAAACACAAAACCCGAAAAATGTCCGGTGCACATCTCTAATATATATATATATATATATATATGGATAAGGGAGGGAGGCGGCACTCAAACAGACTTGTATTGCAGTAAAAATGGTCAATTTATTCCAACATGTTTCGGGGTAATCACCCCGTCCTCAGGGTCATCATAGCCCAAACTAGACCAAACACATACATATATACACATGACAATTAACATCAAAAAACTAATCTTACTCACCTGCTTACCCGCGCCATTCTGCACTGCCGGACGCTCAGCCGCGCTTCCGCGTCGCTCCCCGGTGACGTTATTGAGTCGCGCCTGGATCCGGTTACCATGGAGACCACCAAGCCCGCTCTCAGTACACTCGGGATACGAGTGCAGGCTACACGCCGCTGGCCCGTGACGGCATCAGACTGCGTCAGGTGCAGGAGGTGTCTAGGCAACAAGACAAAACAAAAACAAATGAAATACAAGTGAAAACATTAACACATGCAGTGCCACAGATATTAACCAATATAATCCCCACCCCCACCGGACAGTAATCTAGTAACCCCGCCACTGACTATGGTATAAACTTCTGTGCAATATTGCCATACATAGTAGTAGAATCAATAATATAATATGCAATGGGGTAACAATCTGAACGACTAGTATTAGCTGTGGATGAAAACTAGTGCTAATTTACATAAAGCACTGTAGCCCCAGATTTTCATTAAGACCCCGTGGTGATAGGGTTCCCAGCTTAAAGATCCATCTGGATTCTTTCTGTAAAAGAGCTCTATCGCGGTCACCCCCTCTGAGGCTTTTAGGGACATGGTCAATCAATATGGCCCTAATACTAGGTACTCCATGTTTCAACAACAATGTCGTGCAAACGGTTGATCACTGCTACCTTTTTCGAGTGCTTTTTTTATGGCACTTCTATGTAGGGCCATACGCTCTCGAAACTGACGGACTGTTTTGCCCACATAGGCTAAGCCACATGGGCAGGTCAGTAAATACACTACATGGGTTGATGTGCAGGTTAGTCGGTGCCGAATGGGCAACTTCCTGCCCGTATGGGGGTGGTTGAAGCTGCTACCTGTCATAAGGGTGTTGCACGTGGCACACCCCAGACATCTATAACATCCCAGTTTGGTGCGTAAAAAGTGGGTTTCCTGTGCAGCTGTCATGCCAGAAACATCCAATTTAACAATGTGATCTCCTAGATTACTTCCCCTAGTATAGCTGGGGAGAAGGGACGTCTTGGCTAAAGATGAAAGTGCCCGCTCAGTCTGTATAATGGGCCATAATGCCTTAGCCCGGCGTACCCTCCTAGTACTAGCTACATTATACCTATTAACCCAAGGAAGTTTAGGGCCACTGTTGGAATGTCTACGATTAATGGGGTTAAGAGCCTCAACTCTTGAGATACTAAGGGCCTTAGCCCTGGCCTGATGCAATAGACCTAATGGGTAGCCCCGTTCAGCAAATTTTGCCTGCATGACGTCCAACGTCACCTCTGTTTCCTTGGGGTCCGACGTTATGCGTCTAACACGCATGAACTGGGAAAAAGGTAAACCCCACCGTAGTGGGGCCGGGTGGAAGCTGGAGTGATCAAGCAACATGTTCCTATCGGTATTTTTTGTATATAGAGAAGTGGACACTTGTCCTCCCAGAACCGTAATTTTAACATCCAGATAATTGATGGAAGAACTATCCACAGTATAGGTAAACTGCACTGGGTGTTGAGTGACATTATGGTCCTCCCACAAGGCTATAAGTTCATCTCGAGACCCCGTCCACAGGACTAGTAAGTCATCTATATACCTTCTATAATAAAGTAACCGTGGCATAATAACGGGGTCGAGATAAAACATGTGCTTCTCTAACTGATGCATAAAAGCGTTGGCGTACGACGGGGCCACGGCGGACCCCATCGCACACCCCGCTAGTTGGAGCATAAAGCGACCATTAAAAATAAAATAGTTACGAGTGAGCACTTTTTCCAACAATCTCAAAAAAATCGAAATCTCAGGCCCTTGATAAAACTCATTACCCTCAAGTAAGCACCTTACTGCTTCAATACCTGCCACATGAGGGATACACGTGTATAAACTGGTGACATCAGCACTACACAGTAGCGTATCCACAGGTATATTGCCTAGGTGTTGGAGCTGTTGTAACAAGGAGGTAGTGTCCTTGAGGTAAGAGGGAAGGGACTGAATGACAGGGTTCAAATAAGCATCAAGGTACACAGACACTGGATGATAAAGTGACCCCCTAGCAGACACGATAGGCCTGCCAGGGGGATCCACCAGTGTCTTGTGGACCTTGGGGACTGTGTAGAATAGTGGGGCCCTAGGGTGTTCAATAGTAAGTGCTCGGACCACTTCACTAGATAACAAACCTACTGTATTGGCCTCTTTAAGCATTAAATCAAGCTCAGTCTTATACTCACTGGTGGGGTCCCTAGTGAGTTTTTTATAAACCTGAGTATCATTTAGCTGTCTTTCACATTCTCTAACATAATCAGTTAAATTTAAAACCACAATGGCCCCACCATGTCCCTAAAAGCCTCAGAGGGGGTGACCGCGATAGAGCTCTTTTACAGAAAGAATCCAGATGGATCTTTAAGCTGGGAACCCTATCACTACGGGGTCTTAATGAAAATCTGGGGCTACAGTGCTTTATGTAAATTAGCACTAGTTTTCATCCACAGCTAATACTAGTCGTTCAGATTGTTAGTACCCCATTGCATATTATATTATTGATTCTACTACTATGTATGGCAATATTGCACAGAAGTTTATACCATAGTCAGTGGCGGGGTTACTAGATTACTGTCCGGTGGGGGTGGGGATTATATTGGTTAATATCTGTAGCACTGCATGTGTTAATGTTTTCACTTGTATTTCATTTGTTTTTGTTTTGTCTTGTTGCCTAGACACCTCCTGCACCTGACGCAGTCTGATGCCATCACGGGCCAGCGGCGTGTAGCCTGCACTCGTATCCCGAGTGTACTGAGAGCGGGCTTGGTGGTCTCCATGGTAACCGGATCCAGGCGCGACTCAATGACGTCACCGGAGAGCGACGCGGAAGCGCGGCTGAGCGTCCGGCGGTGCAGAATGGCGCGGGTAAGCAGGTGAGTAAGATTAGTTCTTTGATGTTAATTGTCATGTGTATATATGTATGTGTTTGGTCTAGTTTGGGCTATGATGACCCTGAGGACGGGGTGATTACCCCGAAACATGTTGGAATAAATTGACCATTTTTACTGCAATACAAGTCTGTTTGAGTGCCGCCTCCCTCCCTTATCCATGTATTAGAGGTCTTCGCCTCCAGGAGGGCACCGCAGCATATACCATCTCGTCAGAGTGAGTGCCGAGCATACAGCATTTCATATATATATATATATATAAAATGCACTGTAGCTTGGCACTCAGGATAAAAGCTGTATACTAATGGGGTGCCTTCCCAAATATTAATAGTTACCAATGTCTTTACCAGAAAGAACCAGGCGGCACTCCCAAATTCCAAATCAAGCAGGTGTATTAGAAATTCATGGTGTCATAAACAGGCGTCAACGTTTCAAGGCTCGCAGGCCTTTTCGTCAGGACGTATATACTAGTGAAAAGAACTAGAAACATAGCTAACCAATGTGTCAATCTTACCTTTATACATACGAGTGCAGTTCAGCACGAGGACGCCCGCTGCTCCCGCCCGGCCGGTAGTAGGAGGGATTGCATATTGACGTATTTCCTGTCAGTCGGTTACCATGGATACACTCAAGCCGGCTTTTAAGAACTTAAGTATAATGCCCTGCTATAAAAGGGGTAGAAACCTACGTGATTTGTTGGTTAAAACCAACATCATGTATGTACCAGATAGCTCTAACAGTTCTTCTTTTTTGACACAAAAAAAGAAACTGGGTTGTTACAAATGTGTATCATGCACGACATGTAGCTTTATGGAACCTGGACCTTACTTTAAACATCCTCATACAGGACGGAAGTTCAAAATTAATCATGTTTTAAGTTGCACATCGCAATTCGTTGTCTACATCATAATGTGCCCATGTGGGCTATATTATGTAGGCCAAACTATTCGCACGTTTAGAGAGCGTATGGCTTTACACCGCTCTGCTATAAAAGCTGCATTAGAAAATAAAGATTGCGATCAGCCGGTGGCACGCCATTTTAAGGAGGCCCATCATACATTATCCTCCTTAAGATATAAGATAGTAGATCATATCCCCAATGATATTCGTGGGGGGGATCGTAAAAGGCGTCTCAGTCAATGTGAGTCAAAATGGATACACATTTTAGATACCATTTCGCCCCGAGGACTTAATGAAAAAATCTCTTGGAATATATTCCTTTAGTTCTGTGGTTCTTATATTGATGTAATACTGAAATATGCACATTATGAGAAGGTAAAGGTATTGCTCTGGCTAGGTTTTGAAATAATTGTGTTATGTATAGTATTTATGGTTCTGATGATGAATTATTCTGATATTCCGGTTTTTAACATTTTTTAATTCACTTATATTTGTTGTATGTCCCACACTATTTTGCATAATTTGCACATTCAGTATATCTATATTATTGGTTTATGGGTATATTGAAACACTTAATATGAACTATGGTAATCACTTTGTTTATGTGCAGTAATCAGCAGTAGACGCGGCGCTGTTCCCCAGGCAACGGGAGAGGACGTACACGGCTTGAGTGTATCCATGGTAACCGACTGACAGGAAATACGTCAGTATGCAATCCCTCCTACTACCGGCCGGGCGGGAGCAGCGGGCGTCCTCGTGCTGAACTGCACTCGTATGTATAAAGGTAAGATTGACACATTGGTTAGCTATGTTTCTAGTTCTTTTCACTAGTATATACGTCCTGACGAAAAGGCCTGCGAGCCTTGAAACGTTGACGCCTGTTTATGACACCATGAATTTCTAATACACCTGCTTGATTTGGAATTTGGGAGTGCCGCCTGGTTCTTTCTGGTAAAGACATTGGTAACTATATATATATATATATATATATATATATATATATGTGTGTACCAAAGAAGCCGTCAGCGCCACAGATGCAGTATCTCTAATAACAACACTAGTGTCACGATCCAGGTATTCCTTATCAGTATTTACCTTCCAAATGCTTCCTGAGACTGTCCCAGTGTTCCAAGCCTGGATTCCATCTGCACTGTCTGCATGCTGCATCTCATTGTCTCTAAACTCTTTTACTGTGATTCTGGCAGCTTCATGGTTAAAGCTCACATTCAAGTTACAAACAATCTTTCCCTCCAAAAGCAAACATGGGCGCAGCCATGTTTGCTTTCATCACATGTTGCTTTTCAGCCTATCAGCTGCACTCTGGTTTCTACCTAATTGCCCAGCAGCTGCACTCTAGACTCTGCTTAATCAGCCAGCCAATCCCTGTTTCCCGGCTGGTATAAATATCTTGTTCCTGGGGTGGAAAGATGTCAGTGCTTCAATTGTCTTCAGTGATTCCAGTGTGCAGTCCTCCCATGGACTTTCTCTGCAGTACAGCCTGACTCTGCAGTGTCTCATCATTGCATCCTGTGACTGGCAGTTACCGACACCAGCTTCCAGCAGTGCTCTGCCCTGCCAGTAACCATCGGTGTTCCACCATCGATCTCCAGTGACCAACGGTGTTCCGTCATCGATCCCAAGTCACCATCGGTGTTCCGTCATCGATCCCAAGTCTCCATCGGTGTTCCGCCATCGATCCCAAGTCTCCATCGGTGTTCCGCCATCGATCCCAAGTCTCCATCGGTGTTCCGCCATCGATCCCAAGTCTCCATCGGTGTTCTGCCATCGATCCCAAGTCTCCATCGGTGTTCCGCCATCGATCCCAAGTCTCCATCGGTTTTCTATCATCGGTATTCCTCTGAACTGTGTTTCCTATTACCAGTACCAAGTCATCAGTATTCCTCTGAACTGTGTTTAATAAAACCTTTGAACTTTTCTTCGTTGTCTTGGTCATGCCTTCGGGCATTTGTTCTAAAGGTACCCTGTATGTCCAAGAACCCTGTACTGCCTCCCAGGTACACATATACCTCAGCCCCTACAACTGAGGCTTCCCCCTGGTCTGTTCCAGCCTCAGTTGTGACAGTAAGCACTGACCTAATGGATCCGGCCGGAGACCAGGTCCAAGCGACCAGGCCGATGCAAGAACTTGCAGCCTGCCTTGAACGTCAGGGGGCTACACGGGGCCATGTGATTCGCTGTCTCCAGGACCTCTCCTCTCGGCTGGATGGAATACAAGTAACCCTCCGTGGTTCAGGGGCGTCCAGTGTGCCGACTGCAGTACCTTTGGTGGTATCCCCACCTACCATTCCCGTTTCTGCTCCTTGTCTCCATTTACCGACACCTGCCAAATTTGATGGTTCCCCAAAAGCCTGTCGGGGTTTCCTAAATCAGTGTGAGATATATTTCGAGTTACAGCCTGGCAGTTTCCCAACTGACTGCACCAAGGTTGCTTACATCATCTCCCTCCTCAGTGGCTCTGCCCTCGATTGGGCATCACCTCTATGGGAGCAGTCAGATGCCGTGCTCTCTTCATATGCGGATTTCGTGGCAACCTTCAGGCGCATCTTTGATGAACCAGGTCGTGTGACCTCTGCCTCCTCTGATATCCTCCGGCTACGTCAGGGGACACGAACAGTCGGTAAATATCTGGTACAGTACCAGATCCTAGCGTCCGAACTTTCCTGGAATGATGATGCTCTTTACTCAGCCCAAGGAGGGGCGTCTGTGTCTACAGCCCAAGGAGGGGCGTCTGTGTCTACAGCCCTAGGAGGGGTATCCAATGTTCAAGCTCTAGTAGGGGCATATGAGTCTTCTCAAAAAGGAGTTTCTGATCTGTCAACCCCAGGAGGGGTGCTGGAGAAACCAACCCTGAGAGAGGTGTCTGATTCGTCAACCCCAGGAGGGGTCACCAAAGTTTCAGCCCCAAGGGAAGTATCCAGAGCCAAGTTCCCAGATGGAAATTTTTGTGCTACAGATGCAGTTATGAACTCCTGTTTGCCGTCTTCAGAGAGCACCACCCTGTTGGCATCCAGCATGGACCAGGTCCAGGATGGTCTAACTGAACACTCGGATACAACTCATTCCGGTTCTAACTGGATTCTGACTCCTTCAGTTCCAGCTGATTCAACTGTCTTTAGACTCAATCCGGTTCCATCCGTAGGTCCAAAGACTCCTTCAGTTCCAGCTGATTCAACCGTCAATCCCAAAGTCTCCGCCGGTCTCAGCCGGTTCAAGTTTGTCTGGACTCAATCTGGTCTCGTCCATAGGTCCAGTACAGTCTCCTCTGGTTCCAGCCAGTTCAAGTTCATCAGGATTCAATATAGATTCTTCCATTTGTTCAGGTAAAGAATTTATAAGAAGTGTCCTGGGGCCACTCCTAAAGGAGGGGGTGCTGTCACGATCCAGGTATTCCTTATCAGTATTTACCTTCCAAATGCCTCCTGAGACTGTCCCAGTGTTCCAAGCCTGGATTCCATCTGCACTGTCTGCATGCAGCATGCTGCATCTCATTGTCTCTAAACTCTTTACTGTGATTCTGGCAGCTTCATGGTTAAAGCTCACATTCAAGTTACAAACAATCTTTCCCTCCAAAAGCAAACATGGGCGCAGCCATGTTTGCTTTCATCACATGTTGCTTTTCAGCCTATCAGCTGCACTCTGGTTTCTACCTAATTACCCAGCAGCTGCACTCTAGACTCTGCTTAATCAGCCAGCCAATCCCTGTTTCCCAGCTGGTATAAATATCTTGTTCCTGGGGTGGAAAGATGTCAGTGCTTCAATTGTCTTCAGTGATTCCAGTGTGCAGTCCTCCCATGGACTTTCTCTGCAGTATAGCCTGACTCTGCAGTGTCTCATCATTGCATCCTGTGACTGGCAGTTACCGACACCAGCTTCCAGCAGTGCTCTGCCCTGCCAGTAACCATCGGTGTTCCACCATCGATCTCCAGTGACCATCGGTGTTCCACCATCGATCTCCAGTGACCATCGGTGTTCCGCCATCGATCCCAAGTCACCATCGGTGTTCCGTCATCGATCCCAAGTCACCATCGGTGTTCCGTCATCGATCCCAAGTCTACATCGGTGTTCCGCCATCGATCCCAAGTCCCCATCGGTGTTCCGTCATCGATCCCAAGTCTCCATCGGTGTTCCGCCATCGATCCCAAGTCTCCATCGGTGTTGCGCCATCGATCCCAAGTCTCTATCGGTGTTGCGCCATCGATCCCAAGTCTCCATCGGTGTTGCGCCATCGATCCCAAGTCTCCATCGGTGTTCCGCCATCGATCCCAAGTCTCCATCGGTGTTCCGCCATCGATCCCAAGTCTCCATCGGTTTTCTATCATCGGTATTCCTCTGAACTGTGTTTCCTATTACCGGTACCAAGTCATCAGTATTCCTCTGAACTGTGTTTAATAAAACCTTTGAACTTTCCTTCGTTGTCTTGGTCACGCCTTCGGGCATTTGTTCTAAAGGTACCCTGTATGTCCAAGGACCCTGTACTGCCTCCCAGGTACACATATACCTCAGCCCCTACAACTGAGGCTTCCCCCTGGTCAGTTCCAGCCCTCAGTTGTGACAACTAGTATCAGGACCAAATAGTAAAATAACTAGAAAGACTAAAAATGAAATAAAAAATATAAAATAAAAAAAGAGAACTGCTTAGTGGGCACTCCCTATAATTTGTTAGGGTGTCAGCCTATTTACCTCAGGTAGAATAAGGCACTGGTATGAATGCCTTGAGAAAAAGTGTGTGGACAGGGAATGAGGTACTGAAGGCGACCACTGGTGCCAAATAGTATTATAAAAATTAGGCAGTTTTTTAAAAAAGGAACAACATTTATTTATGAAGCACTAAAACAAACCCAGGTCTTAAAAAGGTGGGAATCAATATAGAAAAAATACACGCACAAAAAACGCATAAAATGCTCATAAAAAACTTCAATAGAAAAGGAGCATAAAAAGTAGGACATAAAATCTAAAGGAATAAAAGCAATCAAATTTCAAAGAAAAGAGGAGTAAATATCTTAACTTAGTGTTTGAGGTTAGATCAAGGTAGCACCCAACGCGTTTCGTCCTGTGTGGACTTCATCCCTTAATAAGATATTTACTCCTCTTTTCTTTGAAATTTGATTGCTTTTATTCCTTTAGATTTTATGTCCTACTTTTTATGCTCCTTTTCTATTGAAGTTTTTTATGAGCATTTTATGCGTTTTTTGTGTATGTATTTTTCCTATATTGATTCCCACCTTTTTAAGACCTGGGTTTGTTTTAGTGCTTCATAAATGAATGTTGTTCCTTTTTTAAAAAACTGCCTAATTTTTATAATACTATTTGGCACCAGTGGTCGCCTTCAGTACATCATTCCCTGTCCACACATATATATATATATATATATACACTTTATAGATTAGATACAGGGGTGTATCTTCCTATTGGCCAGGATGGCACTTGCCAGGGGCGCCGGCCAAGAGGGGGGCGCCGCCCGGCAGTGCCACCTGCGCCAGGGGGTAGAATGACATAGTAGTTCTCATCGAGTACATCCCTTAGCAGTGCTCATCCACTGCCGGACTCTCAGAAGCGTATTGCACTCTGACACTCTCTGTGACTACAGTCACAATGATGGTGAATATAGCCGGGGAGCGGGGCACTTCCAGGTATGGGGAGGGGGCGAGGCACTTCCTCTTCCTCATCCGCTCCCCTTCTCATTGCTCCCACGTGGTCTGTCACTAAACACCAGCCACTACAATCAGCACCAGTCAGCAGTGCAGCATGAGCATACCTGTAAATTTTCTTCGGTACCGTAGCTGCACTGCATGGTCTATCCTGGCATTCTGGATCACAGCTTACAAAGAGCTTTGTATGGAGAGGTATCTAAACCAGTGACTGCCTATCCAGCTGTGTTGAGACTACAAGTCCCAGCACACCTTGTCAGTTGGATTTGCTGGTACATGTATTGCAATCACACCTAGAGAGGGGTTTTTAACTGTATGTATGTGTGCATATATCCCCTCGGTGCCCCTGTCCACACCCTCCTTGTAATTCCCTTTTAGTGTCACTGCCCGCAGCATCCCTGTAACTGCCGCCTCAGTGACCCTGCTCATACACTCCTGCAATTCCCTCTCAGTGTCCCTGCCCGCACCCTTCCCATAATTCCCCCTCAGTATCCCTGCTCACACCCTCCCCATAATTCCCTCTCAGTGTCCCTACCAGCACCCTAACCATAATTCCCCCTCAGTGTCCCTGCCTGCACACTCCTCGTAATTCCCCCTCAGTCTCCCTGCCTGCACCTTCCCCGTAATTCCTCCTAAGTGTCCCTGCTGGCACCCTCCCCGTAATTCCATCTCAGTGTCCCTGACTGCACCCTCCTCATAATTCCTCCTCAGCAGGGCCGTCACTAGGTGTGTGCCAGTGTTGCCTGGCACACAGTGTACATGCACTATGGGCGCAGTACTGCTGGTAACACCCGTAGTTCCGCAATGCACTGTGAGCCTGTGGTAGTTAAAGCTCTGCCCCCACCCTCGAAAACATGATCTTACAGTACAGCCAGACCACTCGCCCCCCCTCCACCAGAGGTTATAATGAGCTGCGGCAATACTACCTGATCCCCTCCGCCGCCGCTGCCACCACCGAAGGTTAAAGTGAGCTGCGGGTTGCTGTAGTGCCCGATCCTCCCCTCACCTCGCACCCGCTCCTGCCAGAGTTACAATGCAGTGCATACAACGGCAACCCGGCAGTCATGTCCTCCTCCTCCTGCCTGGAGGTTACAGTGACGATCTTCTGCACTCCTGTAGACCTGTACTCCCAGGGGACATGCCAGCTGAAAATCTCTAGTACTACAACTACACACAGCGGCAGTGAGCGGCCAGCGAGCTCGTGGACTGCACCTAAGCAGCCCCTATGCCCTAGCCTGTGCTTGTCAGTGAGCGGCCTGGTCTCCGGGCAATGGATAGACAGTGTCCCATGAGATCAGGATCATGCAGCAGCCACACAACTACAACTGGGTGAGCAGAACAGCAGCAAGTGGTGGGGACTCTTCATGCCAGCCCTTAGAAAGGTGAGAGGAGAGAAGTGCCTGAGTCCTGATGCTGTGGAACCACAAGTCCCATTATGCCCTGACAGACATTACATGATAGAGCATGCTTGGACTTGTGGTTCCACGATAGCTGGAGAGCAGACATTGCCTACCTCCGAGTTCTCATGATTTTTGTACAGGGTCGTAGCTAGGTGTGTGCCGAGTGTTCTCGGCCCACAGTACATAGGCACTGGGGACAGAGAACCGCATGTAATATGTAAAAGGGAGCTCTGCCTGCTGTAACGTGTAAAAGGGAGCTCTGCCTGCCGTAACGTGTAAAAGGGAACTCTGCCTGCCGTAACGTGTAAAAGGGAGCTCTGCCTGCCGTAATGTGTAATAGGGGCTCTACCTGGAGTAATGTGTAAAATTGGGCTCTACCTGGCGTAATGTGTGTAAGTTACGTCATTTAATTAATGGAGACCACTGTGCAGCGTAATATGAATTGGTATTATTTTGTTGCCACACACCTAACACATAAAGCCACACCCCTTTAGTTTTGGCGCACACCTACAGCACGCACTGAACCTATTTTAAATATGGTGGGGGGTGCACTGAGGCTGTTTCTTGCACACAGCCCTAAAATGTCTAGCTACGGCACTGCCCACACCCTCCCTGTAATTGCTCCTCAGTGTCCCTGACCTCAGCCTCCCTGTAAGCCCTCCACCTCAGTGTCCCTACCCGCACCCTCCCTGTAATTCCCCCTTCGTGTCCCTGACCTCCGTCTTCCTGTGACTCCCCCCTCAGTGTCCCTGCCCGCACACTCCTGTAATTCCCCCTCAGTGTCCCTGCCCACATACTCCTGTAATTGCTCCTCAGTGTCCCTGACCTCAGCCTCCCTGTAAGCCCTCCACCTCATTGTCCCTACCCGCACCCTCCCTGTAATTCTCCCTCAGTGTCCCTGACCTCAGCCTCTCTGTAACTCCCCCCTCTGTGTCCCTTAGTGGGGGAGTTGGGGGGCGCCAGTTCCTTACTTTGCCAGGGGTGCTCAGACCCCTAGATACACCCCTGATTAGATAGATAGATCTATAGATAGATATTAACAGGCCCTTGGCTGTATTTTAGCTGCATACGGTGCCCTCCTCAGTGGAGAAAAATCTCTTTGTATACTGGAGGCGGCACTCAGAGTCTATCAAAAGGTGTAGCAGTGAAAATTTATTGCATCAATGTTTTAGGGGTTGCAGCGCCGTCGTCAGGATACCACACATACAAAGTGAACAAACTTAAATACCTTCAGTGTAATAGGTCCTCCCTGCCGCCTCCATCCATGCTGCCCGGCTTCCGGTCATGTCTCCTCCGGACCACCCAGAAGTGACAGCATCCCGGCCCGTTCCGCAAACGTGCAGGGGCTGAAACAGATTTACCATAGCAATGTATAACAACAATATAATATTAAAATTGTGCATACAATTAAATCACATAAATAGCATAACAGTCTTATAACTTGCAGACAAGTTACATTGTGCATGGAAACTAACAAACAATATAATATACGTGATTTCATTTACTAAATAAGTCTTTGTTTTATAATCAAAATCACAGTCTAATGTTCATGCAAAGTAAACAATTACAGAAAGCATCTTAAGTTCAAAGATGCATTTAACCCTTTCGGGTGCAGTGTATCTAACATATATATCCACTTTGCTTCCAGCTGTAATAATTTTCTAGATCTGTCCTCACCCCTTAAGGAGTTGGGGACGTGATCTATAATCTTATACCACAAAGTGGCAATACCATGTTTGGCATTCATGAAATGCCGAGCCACCGCCTGTTCACTGGTACCTGCCTTAATGGCTTCTCTTATGGCATATCTATGTTGGGCCATCCTTGTTTTGAACTGACAGTCCATTTTCCCTACGTAAGATAGACCGCAGGGACAAGTTAATAGAAACGTGAATCACATGACAATGGGTATCTGATGACATAATTTTTACCTGTGTATGGGTGCTGAAATGTATTCCCAGGTATTAAATAGTTACATGTTACGCACCCACTACATCCATGGCATCCATTTCTGAGTTGTAAAAAATGGGGTTTAGAAACATTGAAGTTGGATATACAGTATCTGTTTTAAGCACTATATCACACATGCTCTTATTTCTAGAATAACTAGATAAAAGTTTAGTATGATATGCCCCACCTAGATCTTTATCAGTGGCTACAATAGGCAACAGTTGTTTGGCCCTTTTAGATAAATGAATACTACTAGAATTAAATTGTGTGACCCATGGGAATCTTCCTTTGATTGTTTTTTTAGAACTTGGTTTTAATCGTTCATCACGTGAAAGTTTGATGGCTTTATTTGTGGCTGAACACAGCTCTTTAATGGGGTATTCATTTTTTGACATGTCCATAAGTTGTGTGTCCCTATCTTCTTGCTTACTTGTACTTCTACAGACTCCCGTACACACTGGTCGATGTATCGTCCGTTCTCTTGAACGGCCGATACATCGCGGGTCCGTCGGCCAGTGTGTACGGGCGATACGTCTGTGAACTCCGTCGTTCACAGACGTATCGCGTCGGCCGCGCAGCACAGCCGACAGCCAATATATCTAACGATATATTGGCGCGTCGCTGTGTGTGTACGGGGCGGTCGTCCGACCGCCCGTACACATGCTGCGGCGGCCGGCGGTGATTGACAGGTGAACTGGGCGGGCGCGAGCGCCCGCCCGCCCAGTTCATGACGTCAGTCCCCCGACGGATCGGGCTGTGTGTATGCACAGCTCACTGCCCGATCCGTACATAGATATATCTGCAGATCAATTGATCTGCAGATATATCTAATAGTGTGTACCCATAAGGCAAACCCAAGATCGCCGCCTTAGGATGAAAGCTATCATGTTTGAGTAAGTTGTTACAGTCTGTGGGTTTTGTGAATAGACTGGTTATTATTTTATTATCCTCAATCATAATGCAGACATCTAGAAAATGAATCTGATTGTCATCCATCACTAATGTCAATTTAATAGGATTGTTGATGTAATTATGTGGGTCAATTATGGATTGAAAATGGGTTTGCGTCTCTTCCAAAACACAGACACATCATCTATGTATTTTTGGTAAAGGCAAAGTTGGTCATTAATACTCCTGTCCTGAAAGAACAACTCTCTCTCTACTTCTTACATAAAGGTGTTAACAAAGGCCGGAGCTACTGCCGACCCCATCGCGCAACCAGTGCACTGTATATAAACCCATGTCAAATAAGAAGTTATTATGTGAGAGCGTCAATTCAATCAGTTCCAGAAAAAAACTCAATGGGAGGTATTAATTTTTTTGAAAAGTCAGTTGGGTGTCTGTTTATTCCTATCTAATAGACAGGGGGGAAAAAGACACCCAACCGACTTTTCAAACAATTGAATTCCCCCTAGTGTCTGGTGCAGTATATAACTGGTTGTTAGTGATCAATCATCTTACTGCCGCCATTCCTGCCCATGTGGGATGCAGGTATATAAACTTGTAACGTCAATAGATGCTAGAACCGTGCCTGTTGGTAGCATATTCAAAGAGTGCAGAATTCTAAGGAGGGATGATGTATCCTTCAAATGTGTGCATGTATTTTGGATATAAGGTTGTAAGTATGCAGCACAACAGACTGCTAAAGGTTCACACAAGGAACACCTGCCAAATATAATGGGTCTACCAGGGGGATTGTGTATGCAGTTTAGGAATAACAAAAAAACAGGAACAACTGCAAATTCCCTGGATAACATCTTAGCTACTGTACTGGTAATAACATTAGCTGTAACAGCCCTAGATAACATAGAGTCAAAGTCTGCTTTAAATTGTACAGTGTGATCAGCTGACAGACGGCCGTATATACTATAATCTTCTAATATCGGCCATAAGTGTCTATTATTTAGTAGTGGCCATGATGACTATGGCCCTGCCCTTATCAACATTAAGTATGATGATGTCTTCCCTTTTACCTAATTCTTTTAATGCCCAAAACTCTTATCAAACCCTTCATTGAACTTAAGATGCTTTCTGTAATTGTTTACTTTGTATGAACATTAGATTGTGATTTTGATTATTAAATTAAGACTTAAGATGTGTACACAATATATAGTCAAAATCGCAAGGAAAGTTAGTGCAAACCACAAGGTGCGATCCCAATGCATGGTCCCAAAGGGTCGGTATCGCAAGGTTAGATAAATTGTGCAGGCAAGTCAATCTTGACTATCTAGTTCTAAAGTATAGTCATAATTGGCACTTAGTCAAAATCGCACATAGCCAATATCGCAAGCACACATAGTCAATATTGCATAGTCCATATCGCATAGTCAATATTGCATAGTCCATATCGCATAGTCAATATTGCATAGTCAAAAGCGCATAGTCAAAATCGAACATAGCCAAAATCTCACTGTGTCTATGCACCTTTATTCAGTAAATGCCTGTTATACCACTTTCACACAGCACAAATAACCCGTTATCGACCCGGTATATTTCCGGGTCGACGCGGGTCTCTATGCGGTGTGAAAAGGTCAGTCCTGAATTCCTGGGTCGCCTGATCTGGTAATTCAACCCGGGAATAAAGAAGGGTTATTCCCGGGCTATTACTGGGTCAGGTGCAGTGTGAACGGGTTTCCCGGTTCAATGCGAGCCAGAACCCGTTCACAGCATAGGGAGAGGCGGCGCAGAAATTATCTCAGCTCCTAGCGCATCCTCCGCACCTGCCCTCAAGTCGGGTAGCCTGTTCTCAGGGTCGGTCCAATGCCGGGTCGCACCCGGGAAGGATCCGTTTCCAATTCTCGGGTGTGACCCGGCAATTGCGATCTGAAAGCGGTAAGTAGGATAAAACAATTATGGGCTAAATCCAGGAGTCTCTACTATATTGTGTGGACATTATGTTAATGAAATCACGTATATTATATTGTTTATTAGTTTCCATGCACAATGTAACTTGTTTGCTCACACAGTTATAACACTGTGATACTATTTATGTGATTTAATTGTATGCACAATTTTAATATTGTATTGTTGTTACACAATGTTTGCTGGATGGTGTTATGCACACCAGTGCCAGCAGGAAAGTACTGGTGTCAGAACTGTTATGCACTCCAGTGTCTGCAGGAATGTACTGGTGTTTGAACTGTTATGCAAAACAGATGGACTCACAGACAAACTGGGGGATATGACATAACGTACACAGAAGGTGATAGGGTAACAAAATACACACAAAGTGAACAGAGAAGCCCAGAGGCTAAGGAACTGGGTATCTCCCTTGTATTAGAACTGCTAAGATGGAAAAAGCAAGATGTTGTGTTTTAATACGTAGAGTACCCGAAATGCTGTTGCTAAGGGCAACAGCAAAACCCTAAAGGGTTACCAACGGGTGTGGCAGTAAACTCCTTGGTCAGAGATGGAATGATAGACACAAGGAGAATCTCCACAATCCAAATTCTCACTTGCAGTGCACAGGTTTTAGCTTACTGCCACTAAACTGACCCCTGACACCTAGCACAGTGAGACAGGATTAGACAGGCAAGTCTTAGAATACAGCCGCAAACTTGCTAAGTTCACAGGGTAGTAACAGAACCCCAGCAAGCTAAACGACTGACTCCAGTCTTACTGCTAGGTCTGGATTGGCAGAGTGTAATACCAAATTCCCAGGCCTATTTGCAGTAAGCAACAAACAAATACAAAGCTACACAGTACTGGCTAACGTTCATGAACTGACTAACCAACAAAGATTCAGCAGCATCTGCTTACCCTGAAAAGAGGCCTTATAAAGCAGGTGCTGTCCACGCCCCACTCAGACCTCACAGACTGTGAGCACAAAAACCAGCACCGGATCCCCTGCCGTGCACAGAGCCTATAACCACTGCACAGCAAAAGACCCGAACCGGAGTATCAGCTGCGCTCAGGTTACTCCACTAGCACTTGTCTCCCGGTTGCCATGACGACGTGGCAGCACAGGGCAGGAGACCCTAACAGTACCCCCCCTCTGACGAGGGGTCAAAGAACCCCTACCACCGGGTTTATCGGGGAACTGCGAGAAGAAAGAGCGTATCAGTCTGGGGGCATGAAGATCACAACTGCGCACCCACGACCGCTCCTCCGGGCCATACCCCTTCCAGTGCACCAAAAATGACAGCCGACCCCGAACCACCTTGGAGTCAAGAATCCTTTCAACAACAAACTCCCTCTGGCCACGTATCAGAAGAGGGGAAGGTCTTCCACTGGTAGAAGGATTACTAATCGCCCGTTTTAAAAGGGAACAATGAAATGTTTTATTGATACCCAAAGAACGGGGCAGATCTAACTGAAATGCCACCGGATTGATAACCCTGGTGATCTTATAAGGGCCGATGAACCGGGGCCCTAACTTATGAGATGGCTGTCTCAACTTCAAATTCTTGGTAGACAACCAGACGAAGTCTCCTAATTTGAAGCTGCAGGGTCTTTTCCGCTTATCAAAAACCCTTTTGGTCACTAATGACACAGACACAAGGGCTTTCTTCACTTTCCGCCAAATACCTCTAAGGACCGAAACCACAGAGGAACCACCAGGCGTGGAGTCCACGGGGTCAAAAGAATTGGCCTTAGGATGATGCCCATACACACAAAGGAAGGGAGAGATCCCTGTAGCAGAGTGAGCCGCGTTGTTATAGGCAAACTCCGCCATGGACAGATGAGCAACCCAGTCAGTCTGACACTTGGAGACATAACACCTGAGGAACTGCTCCAAGGACTGGTTCACCCTTTCAGTCTGCCCATTAGACTGCGGATGGTAGCCTGACGACAAGCTGACAGAAATCTGGAGATCGGAACAAAATGCCCTCCAGAATTTGGCCACAAACTGGGATCCGCGGTCAGAGACCACATCAAGTGGCAACCCGTGGAGACGCACAACATGCAGCATAAATAATTCAGACAGGCGTCTGGCTGATGGCAGCCCAACCAGTGGAACGAAGTGCGCCATCTTCGAAAACCTGTCAACGACAACCCAGATGGCTGTCATCCCCGAGGATTTGGGCAAGTCCACCACAAAATCCATTGAAATGTGGGTCCATGGCTTAGATGGGATAGAGAGTGGATGTAATGGGCCAACAGGAACCCCTCTAGGAGTCTTATTTCGGGCACAGATGTCACATGCCCGAACCCACTGATCCACATCCTTAGCCACCGAGGGCCACCACAAAAGGACGCTCTGGATCTGGGTGTCGCAGCACCTTGGCCGAAACAAATGCCATTTTGAGACGGGCAAAAGCCGCTTTAGCCTCACAAGACCAGTGAGCAACATCCGCCCCTTTCTTAGTGAGTGCCACCAAGGGCGCCACTATAGACGAAAATCCAGCGATAAATCGTCTATAAAAATTCGCAAAGCCCAGGAAACGCTGAAGCGCCTTCAAACTAGTGGGCTGCACCCAATCCAGGACTGCCTGTACCTTGGAACCCTCCATTTGGAAACCTTCTGGGGAGATAATATATCCTAGAAATGCGATTTGCTGAACTTCAAATTCGCACTTCTCCAGCTTTGCCCCAAGCCGGTGGTCTCTGAGTTTCTGGAGGACTAAGCGTACATGCTTCCGATGTTCCTCCAGGGAATGGGAGAAGATTAGGATGTCATCTAAGTATACAACTAAGAATCTATCCAAATATTCCCTGAGCACATCATTCATGAAATCCTGGAAGACTGCCGGGGCATTACAGAGCCCAAAAGGCATCACCAAATATTCATAATGCCCTGAGTGGGTATTAAAGGCAGTCTTCCATTCATCCCCCTCTCTTATTCGGATTAGATTGTACGCACCGCGTAGGTCAATCTTAGAAAAAATGGTGGCAGTACGAAGCTGGTCAAACAAGACCGAAATGAGAGGCAGTGGGTATGAGTTTTTAATCGTGATACGGTTCAATTCCCTGAAGTCGATGCAGGGTCGCAACGAACCGTCCTTTTTACCCACGAAGAAGAACCCCGACCCAACTGGAGACTGTGAAGGTCTGATAAATCCCTTAGCCAAGTTCTCCTGAATGTACTCTGCCATAGCCTGAGTCTCAGGACGTGACAGGGAGTACAACCTGCTCTTGGGAAGCTTAGCATTTGGCAACAAATCAATGGCACAGTCATAGGGGCGATGGGGAGGTAGTACCTCTGCAACTTTTTTGGAGAACACGTCCGCAAAATCTGCATAACACCCTGGCAATCCTGGCAAATTTAGCTGCGAGAGCCTGACTGGAAGGCTCAAGCAACTCCTGAAACAATCAGTACCCCAACTAAGAATCTCCCCAGAGACCCAGTCAAATTGAGGATTGTGGGCCCTTAACCAGGGTAACCCCAACACCAATGGGGCAAAAGTACAGACAGTCACATAAAAGGACAATTTTTCAGAGTGTGTGGCTCCAATAAACAAAGAAATCTGGCTAGTGCAAGAGGTAATTTTACCTTGGAATAATGGTTCCCCGTTTAACCCACAAATCTCAATTTCCGATGCCAATGGTACTAAGGGAACAGAGTGTTTCAGGGCGAATTGGCGGTCCATAAAAACCCCGTCGGCCCCACTGTCCACAAAGGCCTCAGTCTTGACAGTTTGACCGAGGATCTTCAAGGTCACCGGAATGATAAAAGTCTTCTTGGGAAATTCTGACTTCTGGCCTGACAGGATATTTCCCATCACCCTCAGGCCCTGAAGTTTTCCGGCTTTTCTGGGCATGATACTACCACATGACCTTTATTCCCACAGTACAAACACAACCCCTGCTGTCTCCTCCGCGTCTTCTCACGCGAGGAGAGGCGGGTAGCCCCAATCTGCATAGGCTCCTCAGAAAATTCCTCAGAGTCTGAGGTTCCCTTGGGAAGGAAGGAAATCTCAGTCTCCCTTTCAAGCCTACGCTCTCTCAGCCGTCTATCCACCCGGATGGATAACTGCATGAGCTGATCCAAGCTATCAGGCAAGGGATATTGTACCAGTTGGTCCTTTATCTGGTTAGAAAGACCTCTTCGGTACTGGTGTCTCAGGGCTGGGTCATTCCACTGGGTATCATGGGCCAACCTCCGAAACTCCGTACAGTAAACCTCAACTGGCCTGCGCCCTTGCTTAAGGATCGAAATCTGAGCCTCGGCTGAGGCCGTCTTGTCAGGGTCATCATACAACATGCCCAGTGCCGTAAAAAAAGCATCAACACTTTTAAGCGACGGACAGTCAGGCTGCAACCCATATGCCCAGACCTGTGGGTCTCCTTGTAGCAAGGAAATCACTATGCCCACCCGCTGAATCTCCGACCCAGAAGACTGAGGCCTAAGCCGGAAGTATAGCTTGCAGCTCTCCTTGAAACAAAAGAACTGCGAGCGATCTCCAGAAAAACGATCCGGGAGATTTACTTTCGGCTCCTTAACCGCTGCAGGTGCTGCTGCTGCGGGAGCTCCGCCAGCAGCCTGGGAGGTGTGCATTTTAATGGACAAATCATTAAATTGTCGAGTCAGGACCTGCACCTGATCGACCACCTGTTGCAACGTATTTTGAGGGGTATGCTCCATATTCCCACAAAATTTCAACAGGAGTATTAGGCTGCTGAATATGTTATGCACACCAGTGCCAGCAGGAAAGTACTGGTGTCAGAACTGTTATGCACTCCAGTGTCTGCAGGAATGTACTGGTGTTTGAACTGTTATGCAAAACAGATGGACTCACAGACAAACTGGGGGATATGACATAACGTACACAGAAGGTGATAGGGTAACAAAATACACACAAAGTGAACAGAGAAGCCCAGAGGCTAAGGAACTGGGTATCTCCCTTGTATTAGAACTGCTAAGATGGAAAAAGCAAGATGTTGTGTTTTAATACGTAGAGTACCCGAAATGCTGTTGCTAAGGGCAACAGCAAAACCCTAAAGGGTTACCAACGGGTGTGGCAGTAAACTCCTTGGTCAGAGATGGAATGATAGACACAAGGAGAATCTCCACAATCCAAATTCTCACTTGCAGTGCACAGGTTTTAGCTTACTGCCACTAAACTGACCCCTGACACCTAGCACAGTGAGACAGGATTAGACAGGCAAGTCTTAGAATACAGCCGCAAACTTGCTAAGTTCACAGGGTAGTAACAGAACCCCAGCAAGCTAAACGACTGACTCCAGTCTTACTGCTAGGTCTGGATTGGCAGAGTGTAATACCAAATTCCCAGGCCTATTTGCAGTAAGCAACAAACAAATACAAAGCTACACAGTACTGGCTAACGTTCATGAACTGACTAACCAACAAAGATTCAGCAGCATCTGCTTACCCTGAAAAGAGGCCTTATAAAGCAGGTGCTGTCCACGCCCCACTCAGACCTCACAGACTGTGAGCACAAAAACCAGCACCGGATCCCCTGCCGTGCACAGAGCCTATAACCACTGCACAGCAAAAGACCCGAACCGGAGTATCAGCTGCGCTCAGGTTACTCCACTAGCACTTGTCTCCCGGTTGCCATGACGACGTGGCAGCACAGGGCAGGAGACCCTAACAGATGGGCTGGGATGCTGTCACTTCCGAGTGGTCCGGAGGAGACATGACCAGAAACTGGGCAGCGTGGATGGTGGCAGCAGAGAGGTCTTCTTACACTGAAGGTATTTAAGTTTGTTCATTTTGTATGTGTGGTATCCTGATGAGGGGGCTGCGACCCCGTAACGTTTATGCAATAACTTTTCACTGCTACACTTTTTAAAAGACTCTGGGGTATATTTACTAAAATTCGTATTTTTCATAATGAGGTTAAAGTTAAAACACGAATGACATCGAATGTGTAAATTTGCAACTTTTTGAATTTATTACGACTAATTTACTAAGCTGTCGTATTCTGCATTTTCGTGTTTTCCGATGTCGATGTCATTCGTATTTTTTGGCAGTGTTTTACGGGAGTGAATAGTAAAACACTGCCGACATTAACACAATGAATCTCGGCCAGATCTGTGAGATCTGTGCAGGGCTTCATTGTGCACCTTTCGTAAAAAATGTGAAAAAGCCTAACAAAAAATGCGTGGGGTCCCCCCCCCTAAGCAAAACCAGCCTCGGGCTCTTTGAGACGGTCCTGGTTGACAAAATATGGGGGAAAAAATGACAGGGGTTCCCCCATATTTCATTAACCAGCACCGGGCTCTGCGCCTGGTCCTGGTTCCAAAAATACGGGGGACAAAATGCGTAGGGGTCCCCCGTATTTTTAAAACCAGCACCGGGCTCCACTAGCCAGGTACATAATGCCACAGCCGGGGGACACTTTTATTGTGGTCCCGGCGGCCCTGGCATTACATACCCAACTAGTCACCCCTGGCCGGGGTACCCTGGAGGAGTGGGAACCCCTTAAATCAAGGGGTCCCCCCTCCAGCCACCCAAGGGCCAGGGGTGAAGCCCGAGGCTGTCCCCCCCATCCAAGGGCGGCGGATAGGGGGCTGATAGCCTTTTGAAAAAAATGTGAATATTGTTTTTAGTAGCAGTACTACAAGTCCCAGCAAGCCTCCCCCGCATGCTGGTACTTGGAGAACCACAAGTACCAGCATGCGGTGGAAAACCGGGCCCGCTGGTACCTGTAGTACTACTACTAAAAAAATACCCCCCAAAAAATAGGACACACACACCGTGACAGTATAAGTTTATTACATACATGCACACCTCCAAACATACATACTTACCTATGTTCACACGAGGCTCGGTCCTCTTCTCCATGTAGAATCCTCGGGATACCTGTGAAAAAATTATACTCACATAATCCAGTGTTGCTTGTGTTCTTTGAATAATCCATGTACTTGGCAAAACAAAAAAACGGAAACCCGACCACGCACTGAAAGGGGTCCCATGTTTACACATGGGACCCCTTTCCCCGACTGCCAGGACCCCCCCTGACTCCTGTCAAAGAGGGTACCTTCAGCCAATCAGGGAGCGCCACGTCGTGGCACTCTCCTGATTGGCTGTGTGCTCCTGTAGTGTCTGTGAGGCTGCAGACGGCAGAGATACAATGTTGCGCCTATGCATGCTGGTACTTGTGGTTCTCCAAGTACCAGCATGCGGGGAGGCTTGCTGGGACTTGTAGTACTGCTACTAAAAACAATATTCACATTTTTTTCAAAAGGCTATCAGCCCCCCATCCGCCGCCCTTGGATGGGGGGGACAGCCTTGGGCTTCACCCCTGGCCCTTAAGGGGTTCCCACTCCTCCAGGGTACCAGGGGTGACTAGTTGGGTATGTAATGCCAGGGCCGCCGGGACCACAATAAAAGTGTCCCCCGGCTGTGGCATTATGTACCTGGCTAGTGGAGCCCGGTGCTGGTTTTAAAAATACGGGGGACCCCTACGCTTTTTGTCCCCCATATTTTTGGAACCAGGACCAGGCGCAGAGCCCGGTGCTGGTTGATGAAATATGGGGGAACCCTGTCATTTTTTTCCCCATATTTTGTCAACCAGGACCGGCTCAAAGAGCCCGAGGCTGGTTTTGCTTAGGAGGGGGGACCCCACGCATTTTTTTTTTTAAATTAACACTTTCCCACCCCTTACCACTGATAAACATGCACGGATCTCACGGCTCCGTGCATGCCTATCAGAACACGGTAAAAAAAAGCAGGTCTATTTTAAAACTGCTTTTTTTTACGATTTGTATTTATTCACGGCAGTGTTTGGCTATTGCCGGCAGTGTTTGTGAAATACAAATTTTAGTAAATGACCGAGTTCTATCAAATAACAGGCGTATTTGACCGATGGTGTATTCATTCGTATTTTTTTTTTTTGACTTCAAAAAAAATACGAATGCCCTCATCACTGCCGAGATTTGAGTTTAGTAAATTCCCGAGATGACACTTTGACAAAAAAACACCAAATCGGTCAAAATCGGGAGCTTAGTAAATATACCCCTCTGAGTGCCGCCTCCAATGTTTTGGCGCTCTGGGCCCCATTGTGATGTGTTCACATCACACCTTGACAAAGGGAGCCAGAGCTCTGAAAACGTTAGTATCCTGAATGTGATGCTTTAATACATGTTTCCACCATTTCAAGACCCGGGAGTGCTGCTGTCATCTTCTTTTCTATTTTATATATATATATATATATATATATATATATAAATGTGTGTATATATATATATATATATATATATATATACAGTATATATGTATAGTATATACACTGATAGTGTCAGTTTAGGTGGTGCTACAGTTTGTTGATTCTCCCATACAAGCCTGGAAATACTGAAATTGGGCAGAAATGTCAATCTGAGGGCATAAAAAAGGATAAACGTGTAAATTTAAAGACTGCTTACAATAAGCTTACAAAGTGCTGACCCCAACAAATGTGGGTCAGGAAAGAAAAAACAACTGAAAGTGCTAAATGGTCTCACAAATAACATTTACTACAACATACATATTACCAGTGGTCAAAGTGGGAATATTGAAGTGGGGGTATGAAAAATGTAAATGGATTTAGTGGGTCATTCCGACCCGTTCGCTCGCAGCGGTTCTTCACTGTGGTGTGAACGGATCCGGAATGCACATGTGCGGCGTGCGCATGCGCATCGTTGCCCGGTGACGACACTTACAACGAAGAAAGCGGTCGCAGCGGCGACCACAAGAAGATGGACAGCAAGAGGGTGTTCCTGGGCTCACCTTACCGTTTCCTTCCATTTTCGGGGAGTGGTAAGTAAAACGCAGGCATGTCCAGGCGAACGGAGGGTGGAGTTGTGACGTCAAAGCCGGTCCCATCAACGCTGAGTTCGTCGCACAGGGTAAGTATGTCCAGGGCTGGTCTTGTTTTACACAAAACTTTTTTAGCTAAGCAGGGCTGCACAAGCGTTCGCAGCCCTGCTAAGCTAAAATACACTCCCACATAGGCGGGGATAAGTTGATCGTACCAGCAGCAAAAAGTTGCTAGCTGCGATCAACTCGGAATGACCCCCTTAGTGTGTAGTCCAGGGTGTACTGTTGCTCACGCTAGAAAAGGGTTCCTGACTACTCAAAAGGATATGCCCCTTTTCATTGATGTAGGCAGCGTGCCCAGCACTCATGGAAATGCTGGTTAGCCCCAAAACTCTCTTCACAGTGTGAACAGATGCCATGTGCATTTAAGTTAAAGCCTGTACCTTTCAATTACCACAAACTGTACCTTGTTATCTTTAACTAAATTAAGTATTACCCAAACTTTGCCATGCCCGTGATATGGTTTGTGTTAAGAGTAACAGATATGAGTTGTATGAAGTGATATTAATTTTAAAGTCTTTCCTTTCATGATGTATCAGTCTGTGAAAGGAAAATAATAACATTCATAGACTTTGTATTAGAGATGAGCGGGTTCGGTTCCTCGGAATCCGAACCCGCCCGAACTTCATGTTTTTTTACACGGGTCCGAGCGACTCGGATCTTCCCGCCTTGCTCGGTTAACCCGAGCGCGCCCGAACGTCATCATGACGCTGTCGGATTCTCGCGAGGCTCGGATTCTATCGCGAGACTCGGATTCTATATAAGGAGCCGCGCGTCGCCGCCATTTTCACACGTGCATTGAGATTGATAGGGAGAGGACGTGGCTGGCGTCCTCTCCATTTAGATTAGAAGAGAGAGAGTGAGATTGAGACAGAGACACTTGATTTACTGGAGCTTAGGAGTACTAGAGAGTGCAGAGTTTACTAGTGACTGACCACTGACCAGTGACCACCAGTGCAGTTTTATTTAATATAATCCGTTCTCTGCCTGAAAAAAACGATACACAGTGACTCAGTCACATACCATATCTGTGCTCAGCCCAGTGTGCTGCATCATCTATGTATAATATCTGACTGTGCTCACACAGCTTAATTGTGGGGGAGACTGGGGAGCAGTTATAGGTTATAGCAGGAGCCAGGAGTACATACATATTATTAAAATTAAACAGTGCACACTTTTGCTGCAGGCAGGAGTGCCACTGCCAGTGTGACTGACCAGTGACCTGACCACCAGTATAGTATACTATATTGTGATTGCCTGAAAAAGTTAAACACTCGTCGTGTGACTTGTGTGGTGTTTTTTTTTTTATTCTATAAAAAACTCATTCTGCTGACAGACAGTGTCCAGCAGGTCCGTCATTATATAATATATACCTGTCCGGCTGCAGTAGTGATATATATATATTTTTTATATCATTATTTATCATCCAGACGCAGCAGACACAGTACGGTAGTTCACGGCTGTAGCTACCTCTGTGTCGGCACTCGGCAGTCCATCCATAATTGTATACCACCTACCCGTGGTTTTTTTTTCTTTCTTCTTTATACATACTACATCTCATTATCATCCAGTCTATATTAGCAGCAGACACAGTACAGTACGGTAGTCCACGGCTGTAGCTACCTCTGTGTCGGCACTTGGCAGTCCATCCATAATTGTATACCACCTACCCGTGGTTTTTTTTTTTTTCTTCTTTATACATACTACATCTCATTATCATCCAGTCTATATTAGCAGCAGACACAGTACAGTACGGTAGTCCACGGCTGTAGCTACCTCTGTGTCGGCACTCGGCAGTCCGTCCATAATTGTATACCACCTACCCGTGGTTTTTTTTTTCTTTCTTCTTTATACATACATACTACATCTCATTATCAACCAGTCTATATTAGCAGCAGACACAGTACAGTACGGTAGTCCACGGCTGTAGCTACCTCTGTGTCGGCACTTGGCAGTCCATCCATAATTGTATAACACCTACCCGTGGTTTTTTTCTCTTTCTTCTTTATACATACTACATCTCATTATCATCCAGTCTATATTAGCAGCAGACACAGTACAGTACGGTAGTCCACGGCTGTAGCTACCTCTGTGTCGGCACTCGGCAGTCCGTCCATAATTGTATACCACCTACCCGTGTTTTTTTTTTCTTTCTTCTTTATACATACATACTACATCTCATTATCATCCAGTCTATATTAGCAGCAGACACAGTACAGTACGGTAGTCCACGGCTGTAGCTACCTCTGTGTCGGCACTTGGCAGTCCATCCATAATTGTATACCACCTACCCGTGTTTTTTTTTTCTTTCTTCTTTATACATACTACATCTCATTATCAACCAGTCTATATTAGCAGCAGACACAGTACAGTACAGTAGTCCACGGCTGTAGCTACCTCTGTGTCGGCACTCGGCAGTCCATCCATAATTGTATACCACCTACCCGTGGGTTTTTTTTTCTTTCTTCTTTATACATACTACATCTCATTATCATCCAGTCTATATTAGCAGCAGACACAGTACAGTACGGTAGTCCATGGCTGTAGCTACCTCTGTGTCGGCACTCGGCAGTCCATCCATAATTGTATACCACCTACCCGTGGTTTTTTTTTCTTTCTTCTTTATACATACTACATCTCATTATCAACCAGTCTATATTAGCAGCAGACACAGTACAGTACGGTAGTCCACGGCTGTAGCTACCTCTGTGTCGGCACTCGGCAGTCCATCCATAATTGTATACCACCTACCCGTGGTTTTTTTTTCTTTCTTCTTTATACATACATACTACATCTCATTATCATCCAGTCTATATTAGCAGCAGACACAGTACAGTACGGTAGTCCACGGCTGTAGCTACCTCTGTGTCGGCACTCGGCAGTCCATTCATAATTGTATACTAGTATCCATCCATCTCCATTGTTTACCTGAGGTGCCTTTTAGTTGTGCCTATTAAAATATGGAGAACAAAAATGTTGAGGTTCCAAAATTAGGGAAAGATCAAGATCCACTTCCACCTCGTGCTGAAGCTGCTGCCACTAGTCATGGCCGAGACGATGAAATGCCAGCAACGTCGTCTGCCAAGGCCGATGCCCAATGTCATAGTACAGAGCATGTCAAATCCAAAACACCAAATATCAGTAAAAAAAGGACTCCAAAACCTAAAATAAAATTGTTGGAGGAGAAGCGTAAACTTGCCAATATGCCATTTACCACACGGAGTGGCAAGGAACGGCTGAGGCCCTGGCCTATGTTCATGGCTAGTGGTTCAGCTTCACATGAGGATGGAGGCACTCAGCCTCTCGCTAGAAAAATGAAAAGACTCAAGCTGGCAAAAGCAGTAGCACCGCAAAGAACTGTGCGTTCTTCGAAATCCCAAATCCACAAGGAGAGTCCAATTGTGTCGGTTGCGATGCCTGACCTTCCCAACACTGGACGTGAAGAGCATGCGCCTTCCACCATTTGCACGCCCCCTGCAAGTGCTGGAAGGAGCACCCGCAGTCCAGTTCCTGATAGTCAGATTGAAGATGTCAGTGTTAAAGTACACCAGGATGAGGAGGATATGGGTGTTGCTGGCGCTGGGGAGGAAATTGACCAGGAGGATTCTGATGGTGAGATGGTTTGTTTAAGTCAGGCACCCGGGGAGACACCTGTTGTCCGTGGGAGGAATATGGCCGTTGACATGCCTGGTGAAAATACCCAAAAAATCAGCTCTTCGGTGTGGAACTATTTCAACAGAAATGCGGACAACAGGTGTCAAGCCGTGTGTTCCCTTTGTCAAGCTGTAATAAGTAGGGGTAAGGACGTTAACCACCTCGGAACATCCTCCCTTATACGTCACCTGCAGCGCATTCATAATAAGTCAGTGACAAGTTCAAAAACTTTGGGTGACAGCGGAAGCAGTCCACTGACCAGTAAATCCCTTCCTCTTGTAACCAAGCTCACGCAAACCACCCCACCAACTCCCTCAGTGTCAATTTCCTCCTTCCCCAGGAATGCCAATAGTCCTGCAGGCCATGTCACTGGCAATTCTGACGAGTCCTCTCCTGCCTGGGATTCCTCCGATGCATCCTTGCGTGTAACGCCTACTGCTGCTGGCGCTGCTGTTGTTGCTGCTGGGAGTCGATGGTCATCCCAGAGGGGAAGTCGTAAGCCCACTTGTACTACTTCCAGTAAGCAATTGACTGTTCAACAGTCCTTTGCGAGGAAGATGAAATATCACAGCAGTCATCCTGCTGCAAAGCGGATAACTGAGGCCTTGACAACTATGTTGGTGTTAGACGTGCGTCCGGTATCCGCCGTTAGTTCACAGGGAACTAGACAATTTATTGAGGCAGTGTGCCCCCGTTACCAAATACCATCTAGGTTCCACTTCTCTAGGCAGGCGATACCGAAAATGTACACGGACCTCAGAAAAAGACTCACCAGTGTCCTAAAAAATGCAGCTGGACCCAATGTCCACTTAACCACGGACATGTGGACAAGTGGAGCAGGGCAGGGTCAGGACTATATGACTGTGACAGCCCACTGGGTAGATGTATGGACTCCCGCCGCAAGAACAGCAGCGGCGGCACCAGTAGCAGCATCTCGCAAACGCCAACTCTTTCCTAGGCAGGCTACGCTTTGTATCACCGCTTTCCAGAATACGCACACAGCTGAAAACCTCTTACGGCAACTGCGGAAGATCATCGCGGAATGGCTTACCCCAATTGGACTCTCCTGTGGATTTGTGGCATCGGACAACGCCAGCAATATTGTGTGTGCATTAAATATGGGCAAATTCCAGCACGTCCCATGTTTTGCACATACCTTGAATTTGGTGGTGCAGAATTTTTTAAAAAACGACAGGGGCATGCAAGAGATGCTGTCGGTGGCCAGAAGAATTGCGGGACACTTTCGGCGTACAGGCACCACGTACAGAAGACTGGAGCACCACCAAAAACTACTGAACCTGCCCTGCCGTCATCTGAAGCAAGAAGTGGTAACGAGGTGGAATTCAACCCTCTATATGCTTCAGAGGTTGGAGGAGCAGCAAAAGGCCATTCAAGCCTATACAATTGAGCACGATATAGGAGGTGGAATGCACCTGTCTCAAGCGCAGTGGAGAATGATTTCAACGTTGTGCAAGGTTCTGATGCCCTTTGAACTTGCCACACGTGAAGTCAGTTCAGACACTGCCAGCCTGAGTCAGGTCATTCCCCTCATCAGGCTTTTGCAGAAGAAGCTGGAGACATTGAAGGAGGAGCTAACACGGAGCGATTCCGCTAGGCATGTGGGACTTGTGGATGGAGCCCTTAATTCGCTTAACAAGGATTCACGGGTGGTCAATCTGTTGAAATCAGAGCACTACATTTTGGCCACCGTGCTCGATCCTAGATTTAAAGCCTACCTTGGATCTCTCTTTCCGGCAGACACAAGTCTGCTGGGGTTGAAAGACCTGCTGGTGAGAAAATTGTCAAGTCAAGCGGAACGCGACCTGTCAACATCTCCTCCTTCACATTCTCCCGCAACTGGGGGTGCGAGGAAAAGGCTCAGAATTCCGAGCCCACCCGCTGGCGGTGATGCAGGGCAGTCTGGAGCGACTGCTGATGCTGACATCTGGTCCGGACTGAAGGACCTGACAACGATTACGGACATGTCGTCTACTGTCACTGCATATGATTCTCTCAACATTGAAAGAATGGTGGAGGATTATATGAGTGACCGCATCCAAGTAGGCACGTCACACAGTCCGTACTTATACTGGCAGGAAAAAGAGGCAATTTGGAGGCCCTTGCACAAACTGGCTTTATTCTACCTAAGTTGTCCTCCCACAAGTGTGTACTCCGAAAGAGTGTTTAGTGCCGCCGCTCACCTTGTCAGCAATCGGCGTACGAGGTTACATCCAGAAAATGTGGAGAAGATGATGTTCATTAAAATGAATTATAATCAATTCCTCCGCGGAGACATTGACCAGCAGCAATTGCCTCCACAAAGTACACAGGGAGCTGACATGGTGGATTCCAGTGGGGACGAATTGATAATCTGTGAGGAGGGGGATGTACACGGTGATATATCGGAGGATGATGATGAGGTGGACATCTTGCCTCTGTAGAGCCAGTTTGTGCAAGGAGAGATTAATTGCTTCTTTTTTGGGGGGGGTCCAAACCAACCCGTCATATCAGTCACAGTCGTGTGGCAGACCCTGTCACTGAAATGATGGGTTGGTTAAAGTGTGCATGTCCTGTTTATACAACATAAGGGTGGGTGGGAGGGCCCAAGGACAATTCCATCTTGCACCTCTTTTTTCTTTTATTTTTCTTTGCGTCATGTGCTGTTTGGGGAGGGTTTTTTGGAAGGGCCATCCTGCGTGACACTGCAGTGCCACTCCTAGATGGGCCCGGTGTTTGTGTCGGCCACTAGGGTCGCTTATCTTACTCACACAGTCAGCTACCTCATTGCGCCTCTTTTTTTCTTTGCGTCATGTGCTGTTTGGGGAGGGTTTTTTGGAAGGGACATCCTGCGTGACACTGCAGTGCCACTCCTAGATGGGCCCGGTGTTTGTGTCGGCCACTAGGGTCGCTTATCTTACTCACACAGTCAGCTACCTCATTGCGTCTCTTTTTTTCTTTGCGTCATGTGCTGTTTGGGGAGGGTTTTTTGGAAGGGCCATCCTGCGTGACACTGCAGTGCCACTCCTAGATGGGCCTGGTGTTTGTGTCGGCCACTAGGGTCGCTTATCTTACTCACACAGTCAGCTACCTCATTGCGCCTCTTTTTTTCTTTGCGTCATGTGCTGTTTGGGGAGGGTTTTTTGGAAGGGCCATCCTGCGTGACACTGCAGTGCCACTCCTAGATGGGCCCGGTGTTTGTGTCGGCCACTAGGGTCGCTTATCTTACTCACACAGTCAGCTACCTCATTGCGCCTCTTTTTTTCTTTGCGTCATGTGCTGTTTGGGGAGGGTTTTTTGGAAGGGACATCCTGCGTGACACTGCAGTGACACTCCTAGATGGGCCCGGTGTTTGTGTCGGCCACTAGGGTCGCTTATCTTACTCACACAGTCAGCTACCTCATTGTGCCTCTTTTTTTCTTTGCGTCATGTGCTGTTTGGGGAGGGTTTTTTGGAAGGGACATCCTGCGTGACACTGCAGTGCCACTCCTAGATGGGCCCGGTGTTTGTGTCGGCCACTAGGGTCGCTAATCTTACTCACACAGCTACCTCATTGCGCCTCTTTTTTTCTTTGCGTCATGTGCTGTTTGGGGAGGGTTTTTTGGAAGGGACATCCTGCGTGACACTGCAGTGCCACTCCTAGATGGGCCCGGTGTTTGTGTCGGCCACTAGGGTCGCTTATCTTACTCACACAGCGACCTCGGTGCAAATTTTAGGACTAAAAATAATATTGTGAGGTGTGAGGCATTCAGAATAGACTGAAAATGAGTGGAAATTATGGTTTTTGAGGTTAATAATACTTTGGGATCAAAATGACCCCCAAATTCTATGATTTAAGCTGTTTTTTAGGGTTTTTTGAAAAAAACACCCGAATCCAAAACACACCCGAATCCGACAAAAAAAATTCGGTGAGGTTTTGCCAAAACGCGGTCGAACCCAAAACACGGCCGCGGAACCGAACCCAAAACCAAAACACAAAACCCGAAAAATTTCAGGCGCTCATCTCTACTTTGTATGAAAAAAAACACACGGGCCCCCATGGGAAATTAATAAAATTCATAAGGTTTGCATGAAGAAAACACACACATAGGCACCAATAGGGGAAAACACACACATAGGCTCCGATAGGAAAAAAACACACACACATAGGCTTGATAGGAAAAACACACACATAAGCCTCCACAGATAAAACACACACATACATAGGCACCAGTAGTAGACAACACGCACACATAGGCCCCCATAAAAAATATACACACATAAGAAATACACAATAGGACATACACAATAGGAAAAATACACACATAGGTCGCTACAGGGAAAAAAACACAAAAACAGTACACCCCCTGGATGTTATTACTCACCAGTTACTTCTGTGACCAGTCCACACTGCTAGGTTACTGGCAAAGGGATTAGTGTATCCTGTCCAGTCGTGTTTGCACAGTGAAGGCACACAGCACAACATTGAAAAAGTAAATTTTACCATGAATGGTAAAAACAACAGGCGCTGTAACTGAGCTGGTTTTCTAAGCTGCTGTTGGAGAGGGGATGATAGTCGTTCACCCCAATAGCATAAATGTAAACAAAACAAGAAATACCAACTGCGCTGACATATAAATTCAATTTTTATATTAGTTAAACTCAATTGCACAAATACACATACACATACACAAATTAAAATAATACGGCACTGATGATGCCAAGAAAATTGTATTGATAATGAGCCTTAATAAGCCACTCTCTGACAACAATTATTCACTCAGGGCAGTCTTTGTGCAAAATTGCCGGCATATGCAACTAATTGCTGGAAGATGGAAAAAGTCCTGCAACACATGCGTTTGAATAAATGGAATGGCGTCCAGGTAGTGAAGAATAGTTACCAAGTCCCTGGTGGTAATTCAGCCGGGTATCCCACCTAGCGGGGTTCTGGAGTGATCTCTCTATCCCACACAGTGAAGATGGTGGTTCTCCCTTTATTAATATCCACACTGAAGGGACTGGAATCTCCTGATGAAAAACAAAGTCCTGTATAACGCCTGCAGGAATCCTCAGGAACGCCCTGGTCAGAGATGTGGCCCTCTAACGCGTTCCACTGTCACTTGGCAGCTTTATCAAAGGTCTTTATCAAGATCTCCTGGAGAGATCCTGGAGAGATCGAAACGCGTTGGTTGCAGACAGGAGCTGTTCACTTTTTTGTACTGCCTGGTCTCCCCTTCTGGATTTTGGACTCTGGAAGCCTTGAACTGGTGGGATATTCCGGAATCCGACTCGTCAGGTGTTTGGATACATGGTCTCACCCATTTCCCTGGGTGAGACCATGCAACACTGCTCCTTGTAACTTTTATATGTTTTATGGACTTTTCTGTATCCCTTTTTTTGTTAACCAATTTGGGGTACTTTTTTATGGAATAAATACATTGGACTTTTCTCACTGGTTGGTCTTTTCTGGATGCTGAAAGAAACCTTTACATGCTTACGAAAATCAACTGAATTGTGAGTTGGGGTACGCTGTCATCTCTTGTCACTTCAGAAAAGAAACCTTTATGTGTTTTATATATCATCATTTGCTGTGAGTTGGGGTACGCCCGCTAAGGAAAGTTTTCTTGGGGATTTAATATATCCGGTTAAAGATACCTTTACATGTTTGAAAAAAAGATCTTGCCTGTGAGTTGGGGTATGCATACCTGAAATTAATCACCTAAGTGAAAGGAAAGTTTTTAGAGCCATGGTGAAGGATCTGCACTATTCCCTAACTTCAGAATCTACCACTCGGGTGTAACACCACCTGTTATAGACATACTACACTATTGTATTGTTATATTCCTTTACATGTACCATCTATATTGAGAGTGGAAGGAGAAACCATCAACTGTGAAGTAGAAAGAATCATCCTCTACAGAATTTTCCGCACCCAAGGGAAGTTTTCCTTTATTCTGGCGCTTGATGTTATATGTTGACATTTATTCTGTAGCATTGGTCATTTGTTTGGAGAGTGGCGTTTTCTCTGTTGTTATACATCACTCAGCAGCCAGGGGCGCCTAAGATAGATCCAATCCGTCTTTTTGTTCACAGTTAGCCACAAGGTTAGTGAAAATTATAGAGCTTGTGTTACACAACTAGATTCTAGGGCAATAGTACATATCTCCCAACTGTTTTGATTTTGTCAGGACAGTCCCACCATTTGGGCATTGTCCCGACATATCACCAGCAGAACATAAGTATTCTGAGGGGGGTAAAGGTTGGGAGGGCACTCTCTTTCTCTACTGCTGTGCATTGAGCACTGAAGAGAAAAATGATTGCAGCCCAGCAGCTTGAGAAGATCTGGAAATGCGCAATAGGGGCATGATGCATAGCCACACCCCCAATGTGACACACAATAGATATGCTAAATATGGCATTTCTGATTAGTTGCATCAGATGCGAGCATGTAATGGAAAGTCCAGCCTGGTGTGGTGGCATCTGATGTGACCAAGCCAGGCAAGTGGTTAACCTAATGTGTAGCTGCACAACCTTTTACCAATCACTGCAATCAAGCAATTCTTGTAACTGTCAATGAGACTTCTGTGTCTGTCAACAGGTCGTATGGCTCATTTTTCCTGAGCAAACTGTTCCAACAGTCTCAGGTTTGAGGGATAGCTCCTCCAAACTGTATGTTTCAGCTCTTTCTATAGGTTTGCGATAGGATTCAGATCAGGGACCATAGAAGGCCCCTTCAGAATACAGTAGTCCAAGGTTCTGTTCTTATTCATTCTTGGGTACTTTTAGGTGTGTGTTTGGAGTCATTATCCTGTTGGAGGACCTACGACTGAGACAGAACTTTCTGACACTGGGCAGTATGTTCCACTCCAAAATACCTTGATAGTCTTAATATTTCAATGTGCCCTGTACAGATTCAAGGTATCCAGGGACAGATGCAGAAAATCAGCCCCACAACATAGTCTAGCTTCTATTTTTTTACAGAAGGTATGGTGGTGTTGTTGTTGTTGTTGTTGTTGTTGTTGTTGTTGTTGTTGTTGTTGTTGTTGTTGTTGTTGTTGTTGCTGTTGTTGTTTACAGCTTTTTTTTTATTCTGTGCTAATGTTACAGTACTTGCCATAAAAGCTCCAGTTTTGATTCATTTGTCCAAAGTACGATCTCCCAGAAGCATTGTGTTAATATGCATTTTAGAAACTTCGAGTTTGACTCTATTGTGTTGCTTTTATTTTTTTTGTTAAATGGAGTTTTCATGGGTCTTCTTCCATGGAGCCTGTTCTGTTCTCCTCAAACAACTCTTACTGTACCTTTGCTTTCCCTGGTCTTTGATTGGTAAGCAGATCATTAATGTGGCCATGGGGTGATTGTTGGGGGGCAGCTGGATACAGAGGGCTGCTTTGCCTAGGCATACCCACTTAGTTGTGTGGCCTAGGGTGTTGGTTTGCCCGGGGGTGGGGGGAAGCTGCTGAGTAATATAGGAGTGGGGGGTTGATTTTTTTTATTATTATTTTTTTTTGGGGGGGGGGGGATGGTCTGGTTCCTACACTCCTACACTTACACTTTCATCCTGGTTCCTAGATTTTTTAAAAATTTGTCAAGCCCTGATGTAGAAGTCCTCTGGTGTACAACCATGTGTCCATATGTGCAAAGGCTGGTACACCCACTCTAGGTTTGATTGAGAGATGGATGCAGGTAACAGTACTGCTATATGGGGGTAATTCTGAGTTGATCGCAGCAGGAATTTTGTTAGCAGTTGGGCAAAACCATGTGCACTGCAGGGGAAGCAGATATAACATGTGCAGAGAGAGCTAGATTTGGGTGTGGTGAGTTCAATCTGCAATCTAAATTGCAGTGTAAAAATAAAGCAGCCAGTATTTACCCTGCACAGAAACAAAATAACCCACCCAAATCTAACTCTCTCTGCAAATGTTATATCTGCCCCCCCTGCAGTGCACATGGTTTTGCCCAACTGCTAAAAAAAATCCTGCTGCGATCAACTTGGAATTACTCCCTATATCGTATACATCGGCAAGTATGTATACCCTATATCGTTAATTATGCATGCTTCCGTGGATCGTTAACAAGGTGCAATATCTTTAGTTTTCAACTTGAAATCTAAAGATATTGTATGAGACAGCATGCACCTGGATGTGGGTGCATGCCATCACTGACAATACGCAAATGATATCATTCAGTGTGTATGAACAATATTGTTTGCGGGGGGTCTTGCACAATGTCACTGCACATGTGCAAGCGTCCCACCATTGGGATTGCTTACATCTCTGAATTAAGACCTTTGAGTGGCTGCAGTTTGCAACCATCTGAAGCATTATCAGGACTTACACTAGCCCCATGCTACTGTAAGTGCAGAATCTCTGTGAGAGAACTGTATGCCCTCCAATGTATGTAGCTAAAGTGTGTGGATTAAAGGATTATCAGTGTCTAGATAGTCAATAGGTTGACACCAGACAGTCAAAAGGCCAACAGTTAAATGGTTGACATGGATTCAGGTTGAAAGGGTCAAAAGGTCAACATGCAAATGGTCAACACAAAAAAGGTCAACACATCTTTTTTGTTTTATTTTAACTCTAAACCTAACCCTCCCCCTAGTGCTAACTCTAACCATCTCCTCTGGCAGCCTAACTTTAATCCTAACACTAACACTAAAAATCATGAAGAATCATGAAAAACAGTGTGTCAGTATGTTTGTGTCAACCATTTGCAGGTCCACCTTGTGACCATGTCGACCTTCTGATCCTGTCAACCTAAGTCTATGTCGACATTTAAGTATTGACCTTTTGACCATGTCGACCATCTGCTGTTGACCTATTGACTATCTATTTACTGTCTATCTTCCTTTCAGATACTATGGCTAAGCATGAGCCATGCAACTTTTTAAGAATTTTGATGCATGTGCAGTTAAAAAAAACGCCAACTTACGTGAACATTTACATTGCACCCGACTCTGTCTTAAAACTTATTTTCTCTGACGTCCTAGTGGATGCTGGGTACTCCGTAAGGACCATGGGGAATAGACGGGCTCCGCAGGAGACTGGGCACTCTTTAAAGAAAGATTAGGTACTACATCTGGTGTGCACTGGCTCCTCCCTCTATGCCCCTCCTCCAGACCTCAGTTAGAATCTGTGCCCGGCCAGAGCTGGATGCACTTAGTGGGCTCTCCTGAGTTCACTAAAAAGAAAGTATTTGTTAGGTTTTTTATTTTCAGTGAGATCTGCTGGCAACAGACTCACTGCTACGACGGACTTAGGGGAGAGAAGCAAACCTACCTGCTTGCAGCTAGCTTGTGCTTCTAAGGCTACTGGACACCATTTGCTCCAGAGGGATCGAACACAGGGCCCGACCTCGATCGTCCGTTCCCGGAGCCACGCCGCCGTCCCCCTTGCAGAGCCAGAAGACGGAAGATTCCGGAGAAAATCGGCGGCTGAAGACTCCGGTCTTCAATAAGGTAGCGCACAGCACTGCAGCTGTGCGCCATTGCTCCCACAGCACACCACACGCTCCGGTCACTGGTGGGTGCAGGGCGCTGGGGGCAGGGCCGGCTCTACCATTAGGCAGCTTTAGGCGGCTGCCTAGGGGCGCTGACCACTGGAAGGCACCACTGAATTCATCCAGCAAATACATTTACAGATGGGGGAATGGAACACCATAAGGAGCATACACATATATGTACGTCTGTGCATATATACAGTATGTATGTATGTATACACATAAAATTAAAGGGATGTTGGCATCCCAGCTTTCAGAATGCTGACGTGGAATCCCGACAACCAAAATCCTGAATTTTAGTATGCTGGGGAGGGAGGGTTAGTGTAAGGGGTAAGGTTCATTAATTTCATTCAAAATGATGGTATTATGGTGGTCGGGATACCACAGTTGGTATTTTGACCGCACATCCCGTTCCCAACCCCAATTAAATATACACACCAGAGCCCATATACAATATTATACAGTATATGAAAAATAGACAGCACTCAAGGACTTTTAAAGTGAAATATATTGTGAACAAAGTGAAACTTTTTTGCAGGGGATTGCAGGTTAGGGGGCGCTAACTTGAAGCTTTGCCTAGGGTGCAGAGAGACCTTGCACCGGCCCTGGCTGGGGGAGGGGCGCCCAGGGCTGCAATTAGTATACCTAAAGTGGAAAATTCACATAATACAGTTCTAAACTGTATATGTGCCTAATCCCCCGCCATAATTATTATTAAAAAAGCGGGAGAAGCCCGCCGCTGAAGGGGCGGGGCTATCTTCCTCAGCACAGCCAGCGCCATTTTCTCTTCACAGCTCCGCTGGAAGGACGCTCCCCAGGCTCTCCCCTGCAGTATACACTACGGAAAGGGTAAAAAAGAGAGGGGGGCACATAAATTTAGGCGCAAAATTGTGATATAAGCAGCTATTGGGGGAAAATTCACTTTGTGTATAGTGTAAATCCCTCTGTTATATAGCGCTCTGGTGTGTGCTGGCATACTCTCTCTCTGTCTCCCCAAAGGACTTTGTGGGGTCCTGTCCTCAGTCAGAGCATTCCCTGTGTGTGTGTCGGTATGGCTGTGTCGACATGTTTGATGAGGACGCTTACGTGGAGGCGGAGCAGGTGCCGATAAGTGTGATGTCGCCCCCTGCGGGGCCGACACCAGAGTGGATGGATATGTGGAAGGTATTAACCGACAGTGTCAACTCCTTGCATAAAAGGTTCGATGACGCAGCTTTGGGACAGCCGGCATCTCAGCCCGCGCCTGCCCAGGCATCTCAGAGGCCATCAGGGGCTCAAAAACGCCCGCTACCTCAGATGGCAGACACAGATGTCGACACGGAGTCTGACTCCAGTGTCGACGAGGATGAGACAAATGTACAATCCACAAGGGCCATCCGATGCATGATTACGGCAATGAAAAATGTGTTGCACATTTCTGACATTAACCCGGTTACCACAAAAAAGGGTATTATGTTTGGGGAGAAAAAGCAGCCAGTGACTTTTCCCCCATCTGATGAGTTAAATGAATTGTGTGAAGAAGCGTGGGGTTCCCCAGATAAGAAACTAGTGATTTCTAAGCGGTTACTAATGGCGTACCCTTTCCCGCCAACGGATAGGTTACGCTGGGAGACATCCCCTAGGGTGGACAAGGCGCTCACACGCTTATAAAAAAAGGTGGCACTGCCGTCTCAGGATACGGCCGCCTTAAAGGAGCCTGCAGATAGAAAGCAGAAGGCTATCCTGAAGTCTGTGTATACACACTCAGGTACTATACTGAGACCTGCTATTGCTTCAGCATGGATGTGTAGTGCTGCAGCAGCATGGTCTGATTCCCTGTCTGATAACATTGATTCCCTTGACAGGGACACTATTTTGCTAACCATAGAGCATATTAAAGACGTAGTCTTATATATGAGGGATGCACAGAGGGACATTTGCCGGCTGGCATCTAGAATTAATGCAATGTCCATTTCTGCCAGTAGAGTATTATGGACTCGGCAGTGGACAGGTGATGCTGATTCTAAAAGGCACATGGAGGTTTTGCCTTATAAGGGTGAGGAATTGTTTGGGGACGGTCTCTCGGATCTCGTATCCACAGCAACAGCTGGGAAGTCGACTTTTTTACCTCAGGTTTCCTCACAGCCTAAGAAAGCACCGTATTATCAAGTACAGTCCTTTCGGCCTCAGAAAGGCAAGCGGGTTAGAGGCGCGTCCTTTCTGCCCAGAGGCAGGGGTAGAGGGAAAAAGCTGCACCAGACAGCCAGTTCCCAGGAACAAAAATCCTCCCCTGCTTCCACTAAGTCCACCGCATGACGCTGGGGCTCCACAGGTGGAGCCATGTGCGGTGGGGGCCCGTCTCCGGAACTTCAGCGACCAGTGGGTTCGCTCACAGGTGGATCTCTGGGTTCTACAAGTGGTATCTCAGGGATACAAGCTGGAGTTCGAGACGTCTCCCCCTCGCCGTTACCTCAAATCAGCCTTGCCAGCTACTCCCAAGGACAGGGAGGTAGTACTGGCGGCAATTCACAAGCTGTACCTCCAGCAGGTGATAATCAAAGTTCCCCTCCTTCAACGGGGACGGGGTTACTATTCCACAATGTTTGTGGTACCGAAACCAGACGGTTCGGTGAGACCCATTCTAAATTTGAAATCCTTGAACACTTATATAAGGAAGTTCAAGTTCAAAATGGAATCGCTCAGGGCGGTTATTGCAAGCCTGGAAGAGGGGGATTATATGGTATCACTGGACATCAAGGATGCTTACCTACATGTCCCCATTTACCCACCTCACCAGGAGTACCTCCGATTTGTGGTACAGGACTGCCATTACCAATTCCAGACGTTGCCGTTTGGTCTGTCCACGGCACCGAGGGTATTTACCAAGGTAATGGCCGAAATGATAATACTCCTTCGAAAGAAGGGAGTTATAATTATCCCGTACTTGGACGATCTCCTTATAAAGGCGAGGTCCATGGAGCAGTTGTTGGTCGGAGTAGCACTATCTCAGGAAGTGCTACAACAGCACGGCTGGATTCTGAATATCCCAAAGTCGCAGCTGGTTCCTACGACGCGTCTGCTGTTCTTGGGTATGATTCTGGACACAGAACAGAAGTAGGTGTTTCTCCCGGAGGAGAAGGCCAAGGAGTTGTCATCTCTGGTCAGAGACCTCCTGAAACCAAAACAGGTGTCGGTGCATCACTGCACGCGAGTCCTGGGAAAGATGGTAGCTTCTTGCGAAGCAATTCCCTTCGGCAGGTTCTGTTGGACAAGTGGTCCGGATCGCATCTTCAGATGCATCGGCTGATCACCCTGTCCCCGAGGGCCAGGGTGTCTCTGCTGTGGTGGCTGCAGAGTGCTCATCTTCTCGAGGGCCGCAGATTCGGCATACAGGACTGGGTCCTGGTGACCACGGATGCAAGCCTCCGAGGTTGGGGGGCAGTCACCCAGGGAAGAAACTTCCAAGGACAATGGTCGAGTCAGGAGACTTCCCTACACATAAATATTCTGGAACTAAGGGCCATTTACGATGCCCTAAGTCAAGCAAAACCCCTGCTTCAAAACCAGCCGGTGCTGATTCAGTCAGACAACATCACGGCGGTCGCCCATGTAAACCGACAGGGCGGCACAAGAAGCAGGATGGCGATGGCAGAAGCCACAAGGATTCTCCGATGGGCGGAGAATCACGTGATAGCACTGTCAGCAGTGTTCATTCCGGGAGTGGACAACTGGGAAGCAGACTTCCTCAGCAGGCACGACCTCCACCCGGGAGAGTGGGGACTTCATTCAGAAGTCTAACAGCTGATTGTAAATCGTTGGGAAAGGCCACAGGTGGACATGATGGCGTCCCGCCTCAACAAAAAGCTAAAAAGATATTGCGCCAGGTCAAGGGAACCTCAGGCGATAGCTGTGGACGCTCTAGTAACACCGTGGGTGTACCAGTCGGTTTATGTGTTCCCTCCTCTTCCTCTCATACCAAAGGTACTGAGGATAATAAGAAAGGGAGGAGTAAGAACTATACTCATCGTTCCGGATTGGCCAAGAAGAACTTGCTACCCGGAACTACAAGAAATTATCTCAGAGGACCCTTGGCTTCTGCCGCTCCGACAGGACCTGCTGCAGCAGGGGCCCTGTCTGTTCCAAGACTTACCGCGGCTGCGTTTGACGGCATGGCGGTTGAACGCCGGATCCTGATGGAAAAGGGCATTCCAGTTGAAGTCATTCCTACGCTGATAAAAGCTAGGAAGGATGTGACAGCAAAACATTATCACCGCATATGGCGAAAATATGTTGCTTGGTGTGAGGCTATGAAGGCCCCAACAGAGGAATTTCAGCTGGGTCGATTTCTGCACTTCCTACAGTCAGGAGTGACTATGGGCCTAAAATTGGGATCCATAAAAGTCCAGATTTCGACCCTGTCTATTTTCTTTCAAAAAGAACTGGCCTCACTGCCTGAAGTTCAGACGTTTGTCAAGGGAGTGCTGCATATTCAGCCCCCTTTTGTGCCTCCAGTGGCACCTTGGGATCTCAACGTTGTGTTGGATTTCCTAAAATCACATTGGTTTGAGCCACTTCAGACCGTGGAACTAAAATATCTCAGGTGGAAAGTGGTCATGCTATTGGCCTTAGCTTCGGCTAGGCGTGTGTCAGAATTGGCGGCTTTGTCATGTAAAAGCCCCTATCTGATCTTCCATATGGACAGGGCAGAATTGAGGACTCGTCCCCAATTTCTCCCTAAGGTGGTATCAGCGTTTCATTTGAACCAACCTATTGTGGTGCCTGCGGCTACTCGGGACTTGGAGGATTCCAAGTTGCTGGACGTAGTCTGGGCCCTGAAAATCTATGTTTCCAGGACGGCTAGAGTCAGAAAAACTGACTCGCTGTTTATCCTGCATGCACCCAACAAGCTGGGTGCTCCTGCTTCTAAGCAGACTATTGCTCGCTGGATCTGTAGCACGATTCAGCAGGCTCATTCTGCGGCTGGACTGCCGCATCCTAAATCAGTAAAAGCCCATTCCACGAGGAAGGTGGGCTCTTCTTGGGCGGCTGCCCGAGGGGTCTCGGCTTTACAACTTTGCCGAGCTGCTACCTGGTCGGGATCAAACACGTTTGCAAAATTCTACAAGTTTGATACCCTGGCTGAGGAGGACCTTGAGTTTGCTCATTCGGTGCTGCAGAGTCATCCGCACTCTCCCGCCCGTTTGGGAGCTTTGGTATAATCCCCATGGTCCTTACGGAGTACCCAGCATCCACTAGGACGTCAGAGAAAATAAGAATTTACTCACCGGTAATTCTATTTCTCGTAGTCCGTAGTGGATGCTGGGAGCCCGTCCCAAGTGCGGACTTCTGCAATACTTGTATATAGTTATTGCTTAACTATAGTGTTATTGTTCTGAGCCATCTGTTAAATGAGGCTCAGCTGTTATTCATACTGTTAACTGGGTATAGTTATCACAAGTTGTACGGTGTGATTGGTGTGGCTGGTATGAGTCTTACCCTGGATTCCAAATCCTTTCCTAGTAATGTCAGCTCTTCCGGGCACTGTTTCCCTAACTGAGGTCTGGAGGAGGGGCATAGAGGGAGGAGCCAGTGCACACCAGATGTAGTACCTAATCTTTCTTTAAAGAGTGCCCAGTCTCCTGCGGAGCCCGTCTATTCCCCATGGTCCTTACGGAGTACCCAGCATCCACTACGGACTACGAGAAATAGAATTACCGGTGAGTAAATTCTTATTTTATGTGATTTTACTAAATTATGGAAATGAATGTCCGTGGATGTTGCTAAGGCTTTCAACTCGATTGAACAGGGCTATCTCTGGGATATGCTCTGTAAATTTGCTTTTGGTCCTCGTTTTTATCCGGTGGATTAAGTTACTATACTCTTCCTCAGAGGACAGAGACTCATGGTTATACTTCTCCCTGTTTCCGCTTGCTAGACGGACCCTTCAGGGTCGCCCTTTGTCCTCGGCCCTCTTCACTATAGCCCCTGAGCTACTGGCCTGCCTTTTGCACACTAATCCTGACATTCATGGTCTCAGAGCTGGGGTGGTGGAGGATGGTATAGTGTTATATGCTGAGGACATGCTCTTATTCTTAGCAGACGCTGATGTCACTGGAGTCAGTATTGACTATTGTAAAGACCTACGGGGTTCTCTCAGGTTGTATTACATTTCCGCAGAATTGGTACACCTGTCTAATTGGGCCCTTGAGACTGAGTGTTCAACTTTGGTGGGATTTTTGGTCAAGCTGGTGAGGTTCTCCATTTCTCATGTGTAATTCCTTTACTTCGATAAGCCCTATTGGTTTGTCCATATTTCCACACTCTATTCGACTGGTCCAGCTTTGGGATAAATTTACTAAGATGAGAGTTTTATATAAGATGGGATGTTGCCCCTAGCAACCAATCAGATTCGACTTCTCATGTATCTAGCACCTTCTAAAGGATAATACCTGGAATCTGATTGGTTGCTATGGGCATTATCCCATCTTAAATAGAACTTCCATCTTAGTAAATTTACCGCTTTGATGCTGATTAGCCTCTATGGTTTAACACTTTCCATCCTGAATTAATTTCATAAAATATGCTGAGATGTATATTTAGGTGCTGAAAGGGGTTACTTACCTGAGACAGTTGTTTGGGGAAGGTTTTTTAAGTAATTTTTACAGCTGCAAAGCAAATGTGATAAACCTCATACAGCCTCTTTCAGATACTTTCAACTGGGGCATGCGGTGCAGGCAGGCTTACCTACTTTGCTGCCTCCTCCTCCGTTGTAGGTTAATGGGGGCGTGGCCGGCAGCAGGACGGGTGGTTCGGGGGTGTGGCCGGCAGCAGGATGGGCGGTCCGGGGGCGTTGCATCAGGGTCGCGTCATCGTGACTCCACCCCCCGCTGTGCTGTGCCGAGAAACGAGGCGCTGCATAGCGGGGGCGGAGCTACGATGACGCGATTCAGCGCGAATCGCGTCATCGGACCCCCTCGGCCCGCCTACTTGTTCACTGCTGTGGGCGGCCGAGGGGGAAAGCGGGAGGCTTGCCCACCTTTCCGGGGGGCCGGGAGGGTCACCCGATTTTCGGTAGCCTCCCGGCCATTCCGGGAGGGTAGGCGAGTATGGGTGCAGGTATCCCTTCCAGCTCTGTCAACCTCCCCAGTTAAATTATTGGTTGTGAGTTTGGGATCTAGGGGTCAAAGTTCCACTATTTGTGCTACACACAATGCCAGACTCTTGCCAGGCCTCCTTGTTCCCATCAAACTTATATGGGAGACGGTTATAGGTTTGCTATAAAATGAGCAATGGTTACAAATCCTGGGTTCTATTAAATATACCACTCCCTGTGTTAAATATCAGCAGGAGTTTATTTACATTCTCCACAGGGTATACTGTACACCAGTATCTTTACAATGAGCTGGCCTGCGGTCTAATGCTGCTCATCTGAGATGTGGCATGGAAGACTCAGGCTTTTGGCACCTGTTGTGGGACTGCACTCCCCCCTTCCTCCATTATCAGCTAGAATTTGTCAGTTTGGTTTAGATTTAAAGGAGAGACATTCCCTGGTGCTTTACTACTAAAATAACAAAACGGCAACTGCTATTACTTTCATGCTTGTGGCCGCCCAGCACAGTGCAAGGCCGCCCAGCATGCTAATGGCAGCCAGCGATGTGATCGCAATTCAATTGTGATTGCATCACTGATTAAGGGAAGCCCCCCTGCAGTGACCCAAGTCTAAGCACAGAATGCATTTATGTTTCATATACACCTTATACACACAGCCTGAAGGTCATATACAGGTTGAGTATCCCTTATCCAAAATGCTTGGGACCAGAGGTATTTTGGATATCGGATTTTTCCGTATTTTGGAATAATTGCATACCATAATGAGATATCATGGCGATGGGACCCAAGTCTAAGCACAGAATGCATTTATGTTTCATATACACCTTATACACACAGCCTGAAGGTCATATACAGGTTGAGTATCCCTTATCCAAAATGCTTGGGACCAGAGGTATTTTGGATATCGGATTTTTCCGTATTTTGGAATAATTGCATACCATAATGAGATATCATGGCGATGGGACTTAAGTCTAAGCACAGAATGCATTTATGTTTCATATACACCTTATACACACAGCCTGAAGGTCATTTTAGCCAATATTTTTTATAACTTTGTGCATTAAACAAAGTGTGTCTACATTCACACAATTCATTTATGTTTCTTATACACCTTATACACACAGCCTGAAGGTCATTTAATACAATATTTTTAATAACTTTGTGTATTAAACAAAGGTTGTGTACATTGAGCCATCAAAAAACAAAGGTTTCACTATTTCACTCTCACTCAAAAAAGTCCGTATTTCGGAATATTCCGTATTTCGGAATATTTGGATATGGGATACTCAACCTGTAATACAATATGTTTAATAGCTTTGTGAATTAAACAAAGTTTGTGTACATTAAGCCATCAGAAAACAAAGGTTTCACTATCTCACTCTCACTCAAAAAATTACGTATTTCGGAATATTCCATATTTTAGAATATTTGGATATGGGATACTCAACCTGTATTAGTTACTGTATATGTAACTATACTGTGTGTATACACAGGGTTGGACTGGCCCACATGGTTACATGGGATACCACCGGTGGGCCCCACTGCTTTCCCTGGTGGACCCTTCATGCCCCAGTACGTCACTGAGTATACATGTTACATATGGGGTATGATATAGAGGATGATTCTGAGCTGGACACCGACACGATGGTGAGATGTTAGACATATCATCAAAACTTGCACTATCCCCATGGCAGGTGCAGTTTTTCTGCCTGAGTCTGATCTTCTGTTTGATTGTCTGTGTATCTGTGTACACAGCCCATAATATTTCCATAAGATGCTACCACTGGAGGGGGGATTCAGATAGATTTAGATTGGAAGCAAACCAAAAAAGCAAGCAACATGGTGGGGCAGATGTAACATGTGGTCTACATGAAAAGAAGCCAGTATATACCCTGCACAAAAGAAAATGTTAATGTATTTCCACCTCTTACATGGCAACGTGGATTGTTCCAGGTTCAAACTTATATGCCTGAGGTGCGGAAATATAACACTGGTTCTTGACCAGCTGCCCCCCCTTAAAAAGTGTTTTTTAGTATAGAACACATAGTGATTATCAAAGGGCAAAACGCCCCTTTATTGGAGAAAACTGTTTTTTCTTGCTAAAGATCTTGAAAATGGGCGGATGGCTGAAACGTCACATCGTGAGATTCAGCACCTGACAGCAGAATAACCAACCACCTAAGCCTCCTCGCCGGCTGTCAAGTTGAGAGTCCGGATGCAATACTGTGGCTCCCCACTAGTAGAAACTGCTCTTGTATGTGGCCCCATATCCCAGACCCAGGAGAGGCAGGAACTGGACATAGGGGAGAAACCTATTAACAGGTATAAATGCAGCTTATAATGCTGCTCTAGACTGCATTGCATCGGTGGTCTGTAGTTATATTATATACCTCACCAGGCACCCATCCAATCAGCATAGAACTGATGTTCTACACTACAGTCCTTCTTCACTGAGCATGCAGTTTCAAGAAAACGCAACATTTTGTATCCACTTTTAGCTGTTCAAGAGCCAGCACTAACTCTGAAGGGTTTAATAGAGCAGCCCTACAGACATTGCTATATGTAGTTCAATACCTACTCCTGTTGGAATTTATTGTGCTCAGTAGTGGATGTTGCTACGGGCATGCAGGATTTTTGCCTGGGGCGCTGCCTTCTGGAGGGTGCCGCTGCCATCCGGAGGGTGCCGCCGCAGTGGCAAGATCCGCTACTGGTGCTGCCCGGTGCTGTTTAGATGCCCGGTGCTGTGCGGTGTGCGATGAAGTCATCGAGCACCGCACTGCATTGTGGGAGGGGCACATAGACGCTAGAGGTCATAATTGACCTCTAGTGTCTATGCGGTGCTATGGGAGAGACGTCATGACGTCTCTCCCATAGATCCAGGGAGCGGTGCCGGCTTCCGGAGACAGAAGGCAGCAGCGGTTGGGAAGCAGGAGCGGGGATTTTACGTATTAATTTATTTTTATTTTTATTTTATTTTTTTGTAAACGGCGCAACTAGGGGGCACAACTCAACAGGGGGCACAGTACTGGGGGAAATACTCCTGGGGCACAACTCTTGCGGGGGCACAGTACTGGGGGCAATACTACTGGGGGCACAACTCTACAGGGGTCACAGTACTGGGGGCAATACTACTGGGGGCACAGCTACAGGGGGCATAACTGACCACGCCCCTTCTCCATGAAGCCACGCCCCTATTTGTTTTGCCCGGGGCGCCGCAAGGTCTAGATCCAGCCCTGATTGTGCTATACATACATAACTAGAGGTTAAGGAACCCTGTATAAAAGTCTGACTACATTCAAGGGGTTCTTTATCTAAATCCCTTTGTGAAGAGCCGGCCCTAGGGACACAAGCAGATTCTGCTTATTAAAATGATATGCGGCATGCCTATATTGTGTGTTTGACTGTGGCTGTATCTGCATATGAAATGCTATGTTACAGTGTATTCCTGGAAATATCTGTAATGTAGCATTTTGTATGCAGATACAGCCACATTCACACACAGAATATAGGCATGCTAATTATCATTTTAATCAGCAGAAGCTGCTTGTACATCCTTGCCACATAGTAATAAAAATAAGACTCATTTTCTGCAAAAAAAAGGTGCCCAACGTTAGCAGAGCTGGATGGGAGCTGCATGACATATTGAAGCAAAACATATGAGGACACATCTGTATCCAAGCAGAGGCCACAGTGTTAGCGGCCATGTGAGTGCTGTGTGTGGGTAGGTTTGTTGTGCAATAGTGTTCGGCATATGTGTAAGGGGCATTACGTGTGTCATGTGTATAAATGCATTAATAATGTGCAACACATGTGTAAGGGGCATTATTGTGTGGTATAATGTGTATAAAGGCATTACTAATTTGTGGCATTATGTGTGTAAGGTGCTCTACTGTGTGGCATAATGTATAGAAAAGGCATTACTGTGTGATCTAATGTGAATAAGAATTAATTCAGTGTGATTTAATGTGCATAAGGAGCACTACTCTGATTAGTAATGTATATAAGTTAAAGTGGTACTACTGTGTGATGTAACGTGAAGAAGGGATTGCATGATATAATGTGAATAAAGTTGCACTACTGTGTGGCGTAATTTGAACTGGGGGTACTATTGTGTGGCCATGCGCCTTCCCAAATGAACATGCCCCTTTTGGGGCGCCGCACTGAATGTGCGCATTATTCCTATTAAAAATGTAGGGGGTAGGAGCGCCAAAATGAGGACTGCTATGGGTGATGGTGATGGAAAAGGGGTGTCAGGTCAGAAGCGAAACTAGCAGCGGTGCTAGGGGGCACCAGCCAAAATCTTGCCTAGGGCATCATATTGATTATGGTCTGCTCTGCCTGTGTGCATAGGATAAAGAAAACCAATATTTATCTACTGAAGTTTAGCTACGTAATTCACTGTCTGGACTTCATCTTCAGTGATGTAGAACAATGAGAGAACGGATAAAAGTTTCACGGGCAGTATGGATGGTGTAATGGTTATCATTACTAACTCACAGCACTAAGGTCATAGTTTCATTTCCCACAATGGCCCTAACTGTGTGGAGTTTGTATTTTCTCCCCGTACTTGCATGGGTTTCCAAAAATATACTGATATACTGCTAGGTTAATTGGCTCCCAACAAAATTAACCCTAATGTGTATGTGTGTGCATGTACATTTGGTAGGGAATATAGATTGTAAGCTCCACTAGGGCAGGGACTGATGTGAATGGACAAGTATTCTCTGTAAAGCGCTGCAGGATATGTGTGCACTATATAAACCACTGGTAATAAATAGATAAATAAAAGTGCAGCAATAAAATTGTACCACAGCGCTAGTACTCCAAAACCATTTTGCAGGATACAGAGACAGTAAGAAGTATACCTCATCGATTAACTTATCCCGGGCAACGTTTGAGAACAGACCTAAGTTTGCCACCTATAAAGTAGTCAGCTGACTTTGGGGTCTATTTACTAAGCCCTGGATGGAGATAAAGTGGATGGAGATAAAGTGGATGGAGATAAAGCATCAGACAATCAGCTCCTAACTGCCATGTCACAGGCTATGTTTGAAAAATAACAGTTAGGAGCTGATTGGCTGGTACTTTATATCCGGTCACTTTATCTTTATCCAGGGCTTAGTAAATAGACCCCTTTATCTAGGTAAACTGGGGAGAAAGTGCAAATAATTTTAGTAGAGTATAAGTTTGAGTATTTTTGATGTTACTGAAGAGTTTAATGGGTCACTATGACAAACTTGTTGTACCGTTCACCACCGCACCATTTGACTTTATTTATAAACTGAACTCAAGCACGAACTTATAGAACCACAACTTGAAACTTTGAGACTGGACCAATATATTCATATGCATGCTAGTTATTGTCCATGTATTTTCAGCTAACCCGTTCAGTCACCTTGTGTTTACAAATCACATGTACTGTATGTGACCTAAGCATTGTGCCTCAATAAATGACACTACAAATACACTGTTGCATACTCTTGATAATTTAAGACACATACACCTAGACATCAGGTGAGCGCAGGTATCACCACCCCTGAAACCATTTTATTGCTAAAGACCTTGTTTTACTTGTCCTATCGCAGTGTTAAGGAATTAAAATGGGGGCTCTTTCAAATAGGTAGGTTACTTAAATAATAAGGAAACTGTAGTTTCTAGATGGTTTAGGGGTATACTGATTTAGTGAGTAAGAGGGACATTTACTAAGCAGTGATAAGAGCGGAGAAGTGAGCCAGTGGAGAAGTTGCCCCATCAACCAATCAGCAGCTCTGTATAATTTTATAGTATGCAAATTATAGATGTTACTTCAGTGCTGATTGGTTGCCATGGGCAACTTCTCCACTGGCTCACTTCTCCGCTCTTATCACTGCTTAGTAAATGTCCCCCTAAGTCCCTAAATGTAGGCAGGACCTGCTGCTGTGTGAAGAGGGTTAGGGTTGTCCACTATTAAGGTCAGTGATGAAGAGAATCTAATAATGTAAATGTGTTGAAGAATGCTGCATGTTATCTGTGATGTTAGTGTATTAGAATGCTTAATATTTGTAGACACTCCCTTACTAATATGTGTAAGCCTGAATCTTCAGTGATGGTCCCTGGGACCAGGGGGATGCTGGGAAGTGGGTGGTCCAGTGTGCAGTGTGTCTGGAGTTGGTGATGGAATAAAAACAGCACTGCAGTGAACTCACATGTCTCTGTGTCCTGATGACTGGATTTACAAACATATGAACAAAACATGGTGTCAGAAGAAGTTTAACTTGGACTGCTAGTGTTCTCAGAGTGTGAAAGAATCTTGCAGAAGTCTGTAAGGCTGTGATACTCAGTGTCTGCAAAGACTGCCATGTGCTCCTCTCTTCAAACAGTGAGTAACCATGGATAAACTAGCTCCTCCAACCGACATGCTGATGTCTGGTAACTTGTCTGAAAACTGGAAAAGATTTAAGCAAAGGTTTAATATATATCTTGCTGCATGTGAAGCTGATACAGAGGCTGACAAAACGAAGGCATCCATTTTCCTCTATGTGATAGGAGAGGATGTGCTGGACATTTATAATAGTTTTCAGTTTGCTGAGGGGCAGAATATGGTGCTATCTTCTATAATGCAAAAGTTTGAAGATTACTTTGTGCCAAGGAAAAATGTGACATATGAAAGATATAAGTTTTTCACATGTGATCAGAAGTCTGGAGATGGATTTGATCAGTATGTTACAGAGCTGCAATTACTCAGTAAAACCTGTGAGTTTGGTGATTTAAAGGATTCACTGATTAGAGATCGTGTTGTCTGTGGAATACCTGATAATGGACTCAGAGAGAGACTGGTGAGAGAGCAAGACCTAACACTAGAAAAGGCAGTGACTATATGTAGATCTGCAGAAATAACTAGATTTCAAGCCAAAACGTTACACAAGGAAGTTGATGCTGCTGTCCATGTAGTGCAGAAAACATAGCCAAGCAAACCTCCATTCTCAAGAATGAAGCAGTCTAAGCCACAGTCTAATAAGGAAATGTGTAGTAGATGTGGAAATGCTCACAATCCTAAAATGTGCCTGGCTTATGGTAAAACCTGCATGAAATGTGATAGACTTAATCACTTTGCCAAATGCTGTAAAATGAAAAGTGAAACAACCAATGTTAAACAAACAGAGGAATTCTTTGTGGATTGCATTGAACTTTGCAGTGCAGATAAGAAAGAATGGATTGTCCCTTTAACTGTGAACGAGATTGTCATTCCCTTTAAGCTTGATACTGGCGCGCAGGTGAATTTAATATCATTTCAAGACTATAAGACTTTTAGAGTAAAACCTAAAATTCATCCAGCCAAAGTGAAAGTTACAGGGTACACTGGGGAGGAAATTCCTGTGAAAGGTACATGCTTAGTGACACTGAAATATAAGGGACAACAGTTTAAAACATCTCTACTGATTGTGGATAAAAATGTGCAACCGATTCTAGGATTAAGTTCCTGTGAGAAACTAAGCTTCCTAAAGAAAGTTTTTATGGTGACATCACAAGTAGAAGATGACTGCAAATCGATGTTTACAGAATACAGAGACTTGTTTGAAGGTCTAGGTTGTTTGCCTGGAGAGCATACAATAAATATAGACACGCAAGTTTCTTCAGTGATACACCCCTGTAGAAAAGTGCCGTTTGCGCTGAGAGAAAAACTGAAACAAGAGTTAAATCGCATGGAAGCCTTGGGTGTGATACAGAAAGTTGATGAGCCTACTGAATGGGTAAGCTCCTTAGTAATTGTTGAAAAGAAAAATGGACAACTCAGAATATGTCTAGACCCCAGAGATTTAAACAAAGCTATTAAACGAGAACATTTCAAACTACCAACCAGAGATGAAATCATGTCGCAATTTGCGGGAGCAAAATGGTTCAGTAAATTTAACGCATCTTCAGGATTCTGGCAAATGAAGCTAGATGAGGCCAGCTCAAAGCTTTGTACATTTAATACACCAGAAGGTCGATACAGATTTCTTCGACTACCATATGGAATATTGTCTGCTCCAGAAGTATATCACAAAAAGATACACATGATTTTTGAACATATTCCAGGTGTTGAAACAATGATGGATGACATTATTGTCTGGGGATCTACAAAGGAAGAACATGATTCTAGATTGAGACAAGTAATGGAACTTGTCAAGAAAGTGAATCTAAAGCTAAACAAGGACAAATGTGAATTTGGCATGAATACACTTACCTTTATGGGCGCCGTGGTCTCGGATCAAGGTGTAAAACCAGACTCAAGGAAAATATCAGCCATAGTGAACATGGAACGTCCTAACAACAAAGACGACGTCAGAAGATTCCTAGGAATGATTACTTACTTAGGAAAGTTTATTTCTCAACTCTCTGAACGAACAGCCTCTCTTAGATTGTTGTTGGACAAAGATAACAAGTGGATGTGGTCACATGAACAAGAAGATAGTTGGCAAAACTTGAAACAGATCATTACAGAGCAACCAGTGCTAAAATTATTTGATCCTGCGAAAAGAATAAGAATTTCAGCAGATGCTTCGCAATTTGGCCTAGGCTCAGTGCTGTTACAAGAACATGAGGATACATGGCAACCAGTAATCTATGCATAAAGAGCACTGACAAGTGCTGAAACAAGGTATGCTCAGATAGAAACAGAACTTCTAGCGATCACATATGCATGTGAGCGATTTCATCAGTTTGTGTATGGTCAAACATTTACAGTGGAAACTGACCACAAGCCATTGGTAGCTATCATGACTAAATCTTTACATGACTGTCCCATGAGAATTCAACAAATGCTTATCAGACTACAGAAATATTATGTACACTTGCTGTACTGTCCCGGCAAATACATGTACAATGCTGATACACTTTCTCGTGCTGTGGACAAAAGTGAAGGTTCCAAAAGTCTGATGGATGAAGAGATAGAAGCCTGTGTTAATTTGATTAGCTTCTCTACCAGTGTCTCTTGCAAGACAAGAACAGATTAGGAAAGAAACTGAGATAGATGACACAATGAAAGCGTTGACAGATATCATTCTGAAAGGTTGGCCAGCAGAAAAACATGCGTGCCCACTGTCTATCCATGATTATTTGATGTACCGCAGTGACCTTACAGTTGTCGATGGTATTATTTACAAAGGCAATAGGTTTGTTATACCTGCACGACTAAGAAAACTATGCTGTGCAAGATACATGAAGGCCACTTAGGAGAAGAAAAATGTAAGCAGAGAGCACGTGAAGTTATGTATTGGCCAAGAATGAACCAAGACATAGTACAGACTACTGCTACATGTGAATTATGTCTTACGTATAGACCGAAACAACAAGTCGAGCCACTGAGTCCTCACGCAGTGCCAGAGAGACCGTACCAGAAAGTTGGCGCAGATTTGTTTGATTGTAATGGGAAAACGTACATTGTCGTGACTGATGATTACTCTAACTACCCTGAGGTGCAGACACTACATACAACTACTAGTAAAGCCGTAATCAATTGCATAAAGTCAATCTTTGCAAGGCATGGTGTTCCTATGGAAATGTTAACTGACAATGGTCCTCAGTTTTCCAGTGCTGAATTTAGACAATTTGCTGATGAGTGGGAATTTGTCCATACTACGTCAAGTCCCCACTATCCATGCTCAAATGGGTTGGTGGAAAGTTCAGTAAAAACTGTAAAGAGTCTCATGAAAAAAGCTCAAGAAGGTAAAGAAGATATCTACAAAAGTCTTTTAATCTACCGCAGTACACCTTTACAGAATGGACTTTCTCCTGCACAAATGCTGATGGGAAGGAGTATTAGAGCAAATCTCCCGATACATGATGAACTGCTTAATACACATAACTCAGCGTTGGTCAGACTGAGTAAGGAACGTCAACAGGCGAAACAGAAACTGTTCCACGACAGGCGAGCAAAAAGCTTATCTGATCTAAAATCGGGTGATCAAGTCCGTCTCAGAGATCACGAGAAAGGTATTTGGGTGCAGAAAGGTATTGTGCAAGCACAAGTAGCACCAAGATCTTATACTATACGTACAGAGCGTGGAACGGAAGTAAGAAGTAATCGGGTGGATTTAAGATCTCAACCTAACCATAATGAAGACAACATGACTGAAGAATACCCTTCATCTGACATGTATGATGATCCTGATAATGGTGAACAAACCACGATTCTAGAAAGGTCCAACATGGTCGATGAAACACAGACTGTGTATGAAAGACCCAAAAGGGAAATACGCAGACCTGAGAGACTCATTGAAACGTGTTAGATGATGTTCTTAATATGACGTTGTTAATTGTTGCATTGACGCGTACAGGGCTTATCTTTAAAGAAAAGAGGATGTGATGTTAGTGTATTAGAATGCTTAATATTTGTAGACACTCCCTTACTAATATGTGTAAGCCTGAATCTTCACTGATGGTCCCTGGGACCAGGGGAATGCTGGGAAGTGGGTGGTCCAGTGTGCAGTGTGTCTGGAGTTGGTGATGGAATAAAAACAGCACAGCAGTGAACTCACATGTCTCTGTGTCCTGATGACTGGATTTACAAACATACAGTATGAAGAAAACATTATCTGCCATATTTCCTGCATTGGGGGTGGAGCAGCTTAACCAGGGGAGCAGCGTTAGATGTGTGGTGAACTGCACACTGTGCATGTATGAAAAAAAATGGCTTTACTGCATGGAAGAGACAGTAGATACTTTAACTGATACAGCCGCACAGGAAGCCCACAGCTGCATCAAGTGCTTCTGCCTCACCGGATGCCGACCTGAATGCCCCTGATAGCGCAGAGCACCGTATAATCAATTTTAAAAATGTATAGTATTTTTAAATTATTTTAATCAACATAACTAATGCGCTGCCCCCTTGTGGGACCAAGGACCAATTTGAGATCCATGACCTCTAGCTGTACTCCCCACAAAGTAATATCAGAGGCAGCGGTGATATCCATCATTAATTCTCTGTATTGTCCTTTCCTGAAATTAAAGAAATAAGATTTTAAACCCTTGCAGATTTAATTTATGTTCTAGACTGGATAAAGGAAGAAATTATCAATGAAAGGTACAGATAAAGATTCTTAAATCATGAATAATGAAGTAATTACTCTAAAGGCTCAAACAAATCATTTCTCCAGATAATTTTTTTAACTAAACACTAAGTACAATCTTTATATCTAATAATTATGTTTAAGCTGCATGTTTAAAAAGTCTTTAGAGAAAAACAAGTTGACAAATTACCTAGGTTTTATGAAATATGGTTACTCTGCAACATTATAACACAATATTATTTACTCAAGCGTTCTAAACTAGTTATATTGAGAAATGCAATTACAGTTAACTAATGGACTTTCAATGAAATATTATTAATCTCTACATAGCATCATTTTTCAGTGTTAGCGCTGAAAAAAAAAGTAAATGAATTTCACAATGGAATTGGATCTAGGAAATCTAATAGGTATTCATTACTAAACTACAGTACTGAATAAAAGTAAAAACAAGTACATTATTGAGGTGTAAAACTTACATTCAAGTCAATCCAATATGATCGTTTTCTAAAAGAAAAAAACATTAGATTTACGTAAGTTACGCACTGGCATTAAACGCTGTGGTTGACCTTTGTTTTTTTACATAAGTGCAAAGCATGTTGCCACGCGTCCATACCCATGTAAATTCGCATTTGCGTCTGCTTGTGGTTGTGGTGTGTCATGGCGTGCTTTTCTTTTAAGTAGTTTGTTCCAATACTGTGCATCCAACACATGTCAATGCACTTGAAGAAGCTCTTTCATATCTATAGGAACATATTTTATAAACATTATGCTATTGGTTATTATTTTTTTATTATTTTTATTATCTTTTATTTACATGGCGCCACAATGGAACCACAGCGCCCATTACAGAGTATATAAATAAATGAGCAAAACAAGAAAAAAGTACTTACAACCATACTTGCCTACCTGACCCTCTCCATGAGGGAGAAAATGCTCTGTTCCTGGACTTTCCTGGTAATGTATGATTGCCATCACCTGTGGTGAAACACCTTTCTTATCAATTAACTAGCTCACCACAGGTGATGGCAATCATACATTACCAGGAAAGTCCAGGAACAGAGCATTTTCTCCCTCATGGAGAGGGTCAGGTAGGCAAGTATGCTTACAACTAAGACAATATACAAAGTGTATAGAGAAAACCAGTGGTTAGGCGACATCAAAGGGAGTATTGAGTATAAGATAGTGTAAGTAAGAGAAGGAAAGGCCACATGAGGGGAGAATGCCATGCTCTTGCGAGCTTACAATCTTAATGGTGAAGGGCTTACAGACCGGGGTGACACAGAATGATAGACCGTGACCGTGGACAAGAGGGTTAGGAGGACTGTTAGTTGTGTTTGGTGAAGAAGAATGTCTTCAGAGCCCATTTAAAGTTTTGTAGAGAGGTGGAGAGTCAGATGGGGAGAGGTACAGAATTCCAGAGATAGGTAGCAGCACGTGAAAAATCTTGTAGGTAGGAGTGGGAGAGAGTAATCAGCTGGCAGGAGAGGCGGCAGCATGCATTAGTAGAGCGAAGAGTAATGGTGGGAGTGTAGACAGAGATGAGGTCAGAAATCTCATAAGTGGTTCCCAAATTGGGTGGCGTGGGTCACTTGTAGGGATTAGTGGTCCTGGACAACTCAAATTATTAATGGTCAATGTGCTCTGCAACAACAGTACTGGCTGCTACCATATATAAAATATGTGGACAAGCAGAAGTACAAAACTGTACACCAACACATAACTTACCCTAAGCATGACAGATAAGCACAGGAGCTATACGTGCTAAGATATACCCATAATGACAATTTGCTTTGTGGATTACACCAAGAAGCTGGTTGATGCAATCAGGGGTGGAGAGTGTGCAGAGTCACACCTGGAAATGGAGGAGGAGAGCCCATTAAAGGGTTCCAGTATGGCACCAAATGGTATTCCTGAGCTAGCGGAAAGTAAGAGAAGCCAGGGAGCTGATTGAGCAGTTGCAGTCACACCTCTCTAAAGGTATGGCTGCCGGAAGCATTACCACTGAGGAGCTTTTGAGACAGAGCAGTTAATACCTGTTGCAGCTGGACAGCGGGCTGTAGAAAGGAATAGGACGTTGATTGGAGGTGCAGGGAGTGGTGTAGAGTTGACGCTGACCTCTTGGGAAAGCCAGGCTAGTACCTACAAAGCTGGATATTTTGAAGCTAGTTCCTAACCCAAGAGGGAGACTCCAGTGAATGTCATGTAGGGTTTCTTCAAACAAGAAAGGGGTGACCATTAACTAGTTCTGTATATGTAAGCAACTTTACCATATTTGCCTACATCCTCTGAGAGTTATTACTGAAAGCTATGGACAGTAGTGCAGGAGCGGTTATTGATAACAAAGTGTTCCTTTGGGGACATAACATATTTCTAGTAATCTTGTCCTATAGAAAGTATATTGCAGTTTATACCGTGTGTAATGTGTATTGATTACTGTGAAGTTTCCTTCAATTATCGGTGCTGTTTCTTCAATCTTGTACTTTTGTCTCTTCTATTATAACTTCTATATTGTGCATTATCCTTATTTCCTGATTTCTATGCCTGTCATTGATGTTATCTTGTGAAGACTCATGTTAAAGTTCTCATTTGGATTAACATTTGGGAAAAAAAGAAGATTTACAGTATCTTCTTTTGCTTTTTGGATTAAAGACATTTGCTACTGGAGTAAAAGAAGATTAATGGTGTTATTTTGCCCAGTGGTATAAAATTTAAGGCAGTGTTTAAAAGGGGTTATTAAGAAAAGTTTTAAATGTTTTGTTTAAAAGTGTGTGTACAGTATGTGTTGTTGTTTGTTTTTTTACCTTTAACATTCTTTTTCTTCTTCTTCTTTTTCTTTTTTCTTCTTCCCGCCCAGCGACTACCACTGCCTGTCAATCAGGCAAAGGTGATCGCAGGGCTGATATGGCCATCGGCTGTCTGGCATGCGCCGGCACACTGCGGCGCCGGCGCATGTGCAGTTCAGACTTGATCAGCTGCTGTGCAAAAATGCACAGCAGCGATCAGGTCTGAATTAGGCCCATTATGTCACATTGTAGGGCTGCCAGTGCACATTATGCAACACAGTACCCCAAATTCACATTATGACATATGGGGGAATATTGACTAAGCTGTGGATTTTTTTAGAAGTGGAGATGTTGCCTATAGTAACCAATCAGATTCTAGCTATTATCTTCTTGAAGCAGCTAGATAAATGTTAAGTAGAATCTGATTGGTTGCTATGGGCCACATCTCCACTTCTAAAAACCTGCACTTTAGAAAATATACACCATAGTGTCTCAGTTTGTTATATGTCACATTACAGTGCCCCCAGTTCATATTATGCCACATCACAGTGCCCTAGTTTCTATTATGTAGCTTGATAATGCCCTCCAGACCATTTTATACCACATTACAATGAGCAGGTCAAGGAGCATACTTACTGTATTCCATAGATTGTAAGCTTGCAAGTAGGGTCCTCCCACCTCTATGACTGTTTGTTTTTACCCAGTTTTGTCTTCTAATTGTGTCCAGTTGTAAAGCACAACGGAATGTGCTGCGCTATGTAAGAAACTGTTGATAATAATAATAATATTGTAGGTCCCAAGGCAAAAGTTTGTAAGAGCACCCTATGTACCACCCAATGGTAAAAAATGTATATAACATATGTAACTTTGACAGGGAAGGTGACCCTTCTCAGCCCTAAGCCCCATAGCAGCTGCACTCTCTGCAACTATGGTAGCTACACCCTTGGTCTCTGCCACAACATGTCAGTTACCAGTGGGTTGGAAGCAACCCACTTCTCCTATTATGCAGTTTATTAGTGTATTTTATCCTGCATCTGATACATCCAGAGGTTAACATGGGCCGGATCGGGGCGGAACTGCGTTCCATCATTTCCTTTTGGAGACGGAACCAGTTCCACCTCCTCCTGCCCACCTAACCCAAGATTTGAGCTCGGCGCCGCAGGGAGATGCCAGGTGACCACTGAGATTTTGTTACCAGTGGGCACACAGCTCCTTCCCCACAGGGGCAGCCATAGGCAGGAGTTCACTCCTGAGCACTGGCTTCCGGCTCTCACAGTTTGCACTATGGGAGAGACATCATGACATCATGACTTTTCTCACATAGATCCGAGGAGCGGACTGCCAGCGGTCAGATGCAGGAATGTGGCTTAAGGTAAGCATTGTGGGAGGATTTTGTATGTGTAAGGGTCACTACTACAGGGGGAATTACTAATGGGGCATTATCACTGGGGACACTACTACAGGGGGCATTACTACTAGTGGCATTACTACTGGGGGATCTACTACAGGGGGCACTACTCCTGGGGGCATTACTACTGAGGGCACTACTACAGGGGGCATTACTACTAGGGGTGCTACTAATGGGGGCATTGCATAAGGGGCATCAGTCCTGGGGGAATAAGGGGCAATACTACTGAGGGCACTGCATTAGGGGCACCACTACTATGGGCTCTGCATAAGGGACACTACCACTGTGGGCACTGCATAAGGGGCACTACCACCACAGTGGGCATTGCATAAGGGGCACTAACACTACAGTTGGTATTGCATAAGGGGCACTACTGCTGTGGGCATTGTATAAGGGGGCACTACTGCTGTGGGCATTATGTGTATTAGGGGCACTACTACTGTGGGCATTATGTACAAGGGGCACCAATGTGGGCATTGTGTAAAAGGGGCATTACTTTGTGTCATAACACTATATGGTGGAATGTGAATAAGATTGTGCTACTGTACGGCATAATTTGAATTTGGGATACCATTGTGTGACCACGCCCCCTGCTTTTTGAGATCAAGCCCCTTTAGGAGAGCACACCCCTTTTGTAGCGTGCTTCTACAGAGCCAGATTACGCTAGGGGCAACAGGGCCCCACACACTAGGGGACCCCACACATTCTGTTTTTTAATTGGAGAAATCCCCTACAGCGGCTCAGCTGTTTATTAACAGCGGTCACCGGAGAGCTCCTCCGTGCACAAGCTGTCTCGTGTGATCGTGAGGGAAAATCCCGTGAGACAATCTGTGTGCTCTGGCGTGCTGCCATGCTGCTGCAGCGGTGCTCTACTCCAGAGGAGGGTAGGTGAGTCTGCTCTGGTCCGCTGTCTATGTGCATGTGTATGTGTGTGTGTTAGTGTGGTGTGTGGGTGTGTGTGTGTGTGTGTGTGTGTGTGTGTGTGTGTGTGTGCAGTTTACCAGAGATAGTGGGGTCCCCGCAACCTTCATCACCCTGGGCCCCCACATGCCTTAATAAGGCCCTGTGCTTCTATGGTGCCTGCAGTCCCTTTATTGAATAAGCGCCGGTGGGGGGTGGGGGAGGGGCTGAGTCCCACCACTTCTCTAGGACCACTTTAAGCGCTGGGTACATTTATCGCATGAGTACATGACTTGCATCATTAATCAATCATCATTGTAACAGCCAACCATAAATATTTACTTACTCCTATTCCTAGCCTGAGGACCCATTCCAAGTATTCTCCCTTTCTCTTTCTTTTTCCTTTTCCTCTACTTTTTTCCTCTTTCTCTTCAAGTTGTTTCCTTCCTATCCTTTTTATGGCCTACCTCACTGTTGTGTATGCTGGAATTTTCTTTCCTTGTTATCTGCATTATGGTTTAAAAATGGATCATGGATTTGTTTAATTTTGTATGGACCTGACCTTTACTTTATTCACTACCTACTGTATGTTGCTGAGATTTTTATTGTCTTGGTCCCTGCTGTTCACTGTGATCTACTTAATTAAACATATGAAAAAAAAGAACAAAAAAATAAATAAATAGGGGTTGTCTGTTTATAGAGTGACCAGTTCAAGCTGTCTAGACTGGTGTTAGTGTCCACTTTGCCAAAAAGATGCCACACTCATTTCATCATAACCCTGTTTTAGTAACATCCAGTCCACCCGAGGAATGCTGGTAATTGAGTTGATGACCATTTCAGTTGATAACCATTTATTTATTTACTAGCACAGCCTTTAATTCATTTCTATAGTACATTCATTCCAATAGAGTTTCTACTGTAGATGCTGGAAAATCCAATGAATTGAATAAGCCAGTGAAAAATACTTACTTTTGAATTCAATCACAAATGCATACTAACACGTTCCTATGTCAGCTACAGTAGGCTTCTGATTATATGCTACAAATCTCTTACTCTATCAGCTGTGCTACTTCTAATTGCTTTTCAATTCACACTTGTTAATAGTATCTGTGTCTTACATTACCTAGTTTATAAAAAATAATTGATGGGAGATATAAATTGTTACAGTGATTTTTTTTTTTTTTTTAAAAAGGCTCTATGGTTTCTTGTAACTTCTGTTGCCAGCTATGCTTATAATATGCCAAAGAATGTACCTGGAGATCAATGATGTTGGCAGTGGGTTATTTTCCTTCTGTCAGGGTGAAACATACACCCGTAATTTTCTGCCACATGTGGTATCTTTGTTACAAACACTTCTTCAGTGTCAGAGGAGTCAGTAAAGGGATCGTCTTGCAGTATGAATCCAGAGACTGGGAACAATGGATCCCTGCACAATGATAACAGCCTGTGAAAAAGCACAAAGCTTAAGTGCATTCCTATGTCTAGCTTTCTCCTATCAAAGTGGTGTATAGAATTTTTGAAAATACAGGTTGAGTATCCCTTATCCAAAATGCTTGGGACCAGAGGTATTTTGGATATCGGATTTTTCCGTATTTTGGAATAATTGCATACCATAATGAGATATCATGGTGATGGGACCTAAATCTAAGCACAGAATGCATTTATGTTACATATACACCATATACACACAGCCTGAAGGTAATTTTAGCCAATATTTTTTATAACTTTGTGCATTAAACAAAGTGTGTCTACATTCACACAATTCATTTATGTTTCATATACACCTTATACACACAGCCTGAAGGTCATTTAATACAATATTTTTAATAACTTTGTGTATTAAACAAAGTTTGTGTACATTGAGCCATCAGAAAACAAAGGTGTCGCTATCTCACTCTCACTCAAAAAAGTCTGTATTTCGGAATATTCTGTATTTCTGAATATTTGGATATGGGATACTCAACCTGTATTGCACTTGCACAATATTTGCATTACACATTACATTACTCTCTGCTCGTGACTTTGCCACTTACTTCACATCCAAAAATGACTCCATGGGGGATATTTAATTGTTTGAAAAGTCAGTTGGGTGTCTGTTTTTTCCTATCTAATAGACAGGAAAAAACAGACACCCAACTGACTTTTCAAACATTTGAATTCCCCCCCATATGTCAGAACATTACATCCCACAAGAACATAAGCAACCAGCCACTTCCTATTCCTTACCACCCGTCCCCTTCTCTCTCACCAACTCTGACATCTTTCTCCTATGTACAGTATCTGGTGAGGAAGTCATGGCCCTTATCTGTTCCTCCCCCACCACTATCTCCCCACTTGACCTTATCCCCTCCCGCCTCTTCCGCTACCTCTTTTCTTATGCCTGTTTTCATCTTGCCCACCTTCTCAATCTCTTCCTCTCATCAGGCACTGTTCCCTCTGCCTTCAAGCATGCACTCGTCTCCCCTATTCTTAAAAACCTAACCTTGATCAAAACACCCTCTCTAGCTACCGATCCATCTCTCTCCTCCCTTTTGCCTCCAAACTCCTTGAGTATATTGTCTACAACCACCTTACTTCCTTTCTTTTCTCCCACTCACTGCTTCACCCATTCCAGTCTGGCTTCCATCCTCTCCACTCCACAGAAACTGCCCTCACAAAAGTCTGCAGTGACCTCCATTCTGCCAATCTAAGGGACACTACTCTTTGCTTATTCCTCTTGACCTCTCTGCTGCTTTTGACACTATGGACCACACTCTCCTGCAAATCCTTCACTCCATTGGTCTGCATGATACTGCCCTCTCTGGTTGTCCTCCTACCTCTCTGACCAGTCTCCTCTCATGACTCTGCCCCCCCCCCCCCACTTTCACTAATTGTAAGTGTCCCCCAAGGTTCTGTACTTGGTCCTCTCCTTCCCTCTCTCTATATGTCCTCTTTAGGTGAACTGTTTAGTTCTTTTGACTTCCAATATCATCTCTGTGCTGATGATACTCAAATCTACCTTTCCTCCACGGACCTCTCCCCTGTTCTTCTCACTCGTATGTCCAACTGTCTCTTTTCTCTATCTTTTCTTGGATGTCCCAGCACTTTCTTAAACTTAACATGTCTAAGACTGAGCTGATCATCTTCCCACCCTACTGCACAACCTCACCTCCCACAAATTCATTATCTATTAATGGCACAATTATCTCCTCTAGCCCCTCTAGTGCACTGTCTTGCAGTGTCGAAGTCGGAAAATATTACAGTACACACATCACATACAAACTCCACACAGATGGCCTCCGTGCGCGTACTTGTTCTGCCGTGCGTGCGCATATTTGCAAGTTGCGTATGACCGCTCACGCGGTACTGCGTATTAGCGCGTGGTATGAGTAATTACGGTAGCATTTGTACTCGCATGGAAAAGCCACAAAGACATATTTCAAATTTAATCCACATAGTGCACAATGTACACATAGCCCACACGCACCACACCAGCAAGTTATACTTGTTTAAAAGGTACAACAACAAAGGGATTCACCTTCACAGGATATGAGGGGACAGCATTAGCTTATGAGGTGGTGTTTGGTATCCAACTGTAGGGTATTTTAAGGGCAACATTCCGGTAGCAGTTTGCAGAAGATAGCACGCTCCTGTGCATAATTATGCGCAGGAACAGGATATTGATATTATACTGTGTTTACTGTACTCTGATATTCGGCGGGAACCCAGTGGAGACCAACTGCAAACACACCTGGACCAGACATCGCCCACCTATTCATACCAACCTATGACCCCTCCTGTACTGTAAATGACCAGCCCTTTGTCCTATAGATGAAGAGGTTACAGTTTCTATTGTATTGTGTTTTGACTAACTGTATAAAAGCCAAGCTGCCTAGCCGGTCATTCATCTCTCTCTGAAAGTCATCTTGCTTGATTGACTGAGCACCGGACCGTGTGGCGCTGGTGAAACCAAACGTATGTACCATTGATTGTAGCCTCTTTTCTGTAATTGTGATTGTATATCTGTTGTAACCCCCTTTCAGCAATTATATGTTTGTGGGTCGGATCCCAACATCTTAAATACAATTGGTGTTGTGTCTCCTTCCCGCTAAGGTTAAAAGTGTATTTCAGCCACACGTGCAGCTGCATTGTGCTCTCAGTGTGTCGGTGTGTGAGTGTATGCACTGCGTGTACTTTGTACTTCCGTTGCGGCGTGTGTACACAAAGTGCGTACACGGTACAGGCCTTTGTACGCTAAATGAGTAAAAAGTACGTAGGTTTAGGATTACATACAGCGGCCGAGCGGCTTGAATTTAAGTGTAATAAGGTATTGCTTTTAGTCCTGTAAGTAAATAAGCATTTACAGCAGTAATCCAGTAACTCCTCCCTCTCCGTCAAACCACACATTTAGCACCTCTCACAAACCTGCCGTTTTCATCTCAGAAATATTTCCAGGATCAGACCCTTTCTCACCTAGGATGTTACTAAGACCATTATGCACTCACTGGTCATCTCCAGACTAGACTACAGTAATCTCCTCCTGACTGGCATCCCTGACAAATGCTTCTCTCCACTCCAATCTATGCCCAATGCTGCAGCCTGGGTCATCTTCCTCACTAAACGCACTACCTCCACCTACTTTCTCCTACAACCCTTCACTGGCTCCCCTTCCCTTTCAGAATCCAATTCAAGCTTCTCACACTCACAAAGTTCTCACCCACTACTCTGCCATTTTCATGTCTGACTTTATCTTCCTTTACACTCCCACCCGTCCTCTTATTTATTTATTATTATTTATTTATTACCAGTAATTTATATAGTGCACACATATTCCGCAGCACTTTACAGAGAATATTTGCCCATTCACATCAGTCCCTGCCCCAATGGAGCTCACAATCTATATTCCCTACCACATGTACACACACACACACTAGGATTAATTTTGTTGGGAGCCAATTAACCTACCAATATATTTTTGGATTGTGGGAGGAAACCAGAGTAACCGGAGGAAACCCACACAAGCACGGGGAGAATATACAAACTCCCCACAGTTAGGGTCATGGTGGGAATCGAACCCATGACCTCAGTGCTATGAGGGAGTAATGCTAACCATTACACCTTCTGTACTGCCTCTTTGCTCTGCTAATGCACGCCGACTATCCTGCTTACTGATTACTTCCTCTCACTCCTACCTCCAAGATTTTACACGTGCTGCCCCCTTTCCCTGGAATTAAATGTAAGCTCTCACGAGTAGGGCCCTCTTGCCTCATGTGCTTATCCTTTTCATACTTTAACCATCTTCGATGGCACCAAATCCTGCGGTTTTCTACCACCTAATACTTATTTCAGTGTTATCTGCTGATGTAGCTATGTTTCTTTACCCTGTACTTGTCCTATATTGTCTTCAACTGTAAGTCACTGTTTTCCTGTTTTGATTTTTTGTTTATGTACACTGTAACTGGGCGCTGCGGATCCATTGTGGCACCATGTAAATAAAAGATAATAATAATAAAATGACACACTTCAAAAGACCTTGTTTCAGATTTGTGTTTCAAATCTAAGATTACACCATTCTCAATTAGAAATGTTAAAAAACAATAATTATAGAATACTACGTGCTATATCAAGTGCTCCTACCACTTCCTGACAGAGTAATATTAAACAAATTAAATAAAAACAAAATGTAAAACTACAATGTAATCTTTAAAAGTTGATTTACAACTGTTACACGTTAAAACAAACCTAAATGACTGAATACAACACACAAAGGGATAGAATTAGTGGTGTAGCATGCTAAGATTAACGAGAAGTAGAAATGTAGTTTAATACTGCTGTCGTTTGCCAACTAGCGCTGCTCCCATACTATCATGCTTTGATGTCCTGTAGTAAAGGCCATAACATGTGACAACACATAGAAATCAAATAATAAGGGCAAACAACATAAAAAAAAGCCTGGCTTAGCATTATCAGTTTAATCAGTTTGGATTCAGTTGTATATATGGATTTCAAAATGTTTGATTCACATAACAACAATTTTTGACAATCACTGTATGATAGATCAACTTGTTTTGGAAGGGGGCACTCAACTGAATTAAGGTAGCAGCAAAATTAGCATGTATGTGACACATTTGGCAGCTTGAAGGTTTACTACTGTACACAAGTCTTTTTTCTTTTTTTTATCATTACATTTAACTTTAATTGTGGTTATAATTGCATTATTGTTAAGTTTAGATGAATTTCACTGAACTCATTATATTTTTGTTCCCTTATGTTGTTTTTTTGTGTAAAAAATCTCAAAGCAGTCAAGGTTACAATAACACCTACGCAATGACACAGAAGACGCAAGTAAAAGCATGTCACAAGATAGAGAACAGCAATAACCAAGGCATTTGTCACAGAAGTATCTGATGATTGATCACCACCCCATGTGTTGTCAGTATTGAACCTTTACTGCCAGAACAATGAGAAGTGCTTCATTGTTAATACTGCAAAATAATATTGTATTTTGCACAATAGCTGATGTCTGTACAAGGACCCCATTTTGTAGCAGTTTACTACTTGTGATGGACAGATGGAGTATATTTTTATAGCCTGACAGCACTACACGGCATATAATGGTGAGGTGAATTATTCTCCCGAGTCCCCACTTACAAACAAGTATGTGTTAAGGCCACAGTTTACAGGCTGATTGGAGTTCAAGGATCAGCCTGTCAGTGACACACCAGACAACAAATACCTTCACACATTTAAAGAGTTTGTGAAAATCATAATTTTACCTGCATCTGTATGATTCAGATATATTTGTCTTCAAAAGATCATTATCCCCATTGGCTTTAGGCAGAGTTGAATGTAAATGCACTTCTGACTTGCTGCCTCAAGGCGGCCGGAAAGAGGGCTGGAGGAGGTATGTACAGTAGAGATGCGGTTAAGATGTAAGATGCTGGCTGTCGGGATCCCTGTAGGAATGCTGACACCGGAATCCCACATATGAAAATGTGGTAAAACCCTGGAAAACATACATCCCGCTCAGTGTGGGCTATAATAAAGCAAACTGCAAACTGAACATTTCACAGGGGCCCGCTGTACCAAAGGACGCAGAATTTTCAGGTGACAACCTTGTAAATTCCCTATCCCCCCAACTTCATTTTCGTTGCTTTTTTTTCATATTGTATATATCTAGAACTATTTTTGCTGCAAATAACTTTCCATAATGTGCAGTTTCAATTTTATCACTCATCTATAACAATACGTTATACAGTTTTTCTGGCTTATTTGTCACTTATAATTTTTTACTCCTATCATTCCATCTTTTTATACTTTTTGTAATAAGTCTCGTTAGTCCCATTAAGTGTGACAGTCCCAAGTACAGTAAAATGAATGAATTGAGGGCAGACTATGCAGGAAGTGGCTTACGCTACAAGGTTGGGGAATGGCCTAAGTGTAAATAGGCTGGGTTCGGGATACCGGCTGTCGGGATCCCAGCGGTCAGCATGCCGACGCCGCGATCCCGTCCACCAGAATACCGTCTGGGGGGCGAGCGCAATGGAACCCCTTGCGGGCTCAGTGGGTCGCTGTGCTCGCCACAGGTCCTATTCCCACTCACTCTACGGGTGTCGTAGACACCCACGAGTGGGAATAGCTCTCGGCCCACTGCTGGCATTCTGGTGGCCAGGATCCCGGCATCGGTATCGTGACTCCATCCTGTGTCAATCACATATTGTGTATGAATAATCAGGACATACAGTACAGTTAATTTTCTTCAGTGACCCTTTACTTTCCTTTGTGGTCTTGTGCTTCCAATAGGATGCCATTTAAAGTGCTTTTACCTTTTTTACACATGTGCATTCCCATATTGGTCTGCAAGACCCAGGACAATTTGAAAACTGAGAAGTAGGCATTAAGGGGGTAATTCTGAGTTGATCGCAGCAGCAAATTTGTTAGCAGTTGGGCAAAACCCATGTGCACTGCAGGTGTGGCAGAGGTAACATGTGCAGAGAGAATTAGTTTTGGGTGTGTTATTTTGTTTCTGTGCAGGGTAAATACTGGCTGCTTTATTTTTACACTGCAATTTAGATTTCAGTTTGAATACACCCCACCCAAATCTAACTATCTCTGCACATGTTATATCTGCCGCACCTGCACTGCACATGGGGAGTAATTCAGAGTTGATCACAGTAGCATATTTGTTAGCAGTTGGCCAAAACCATGTGCACTGCAGGGGTGGGGAGTGGGGCAGATATAACATGTGCAGCTAACAAATTTGCTGCTGCGATCAACTCTGAATGACCCCCTGAGTAATGTACATCCACATATTCATATATCATGGTAACAAAATCAGCGGATGTGGAGAAAATGTAAAATAAATTATATTTATAAATGTGCTCAGAGTTTCAACTTGGAGACACAGTGCATTGAATATTGTGGCAGAAAGGCTATTGTAAATGTATATTGTAAACAATTGCAAAGTTGTTGTGTAAGTTTAGTCCTCAAATGACCTTGCAATTTTTCAATGGGCTTCTCCTGTGATGACAGGAGTAGACCATTATTAGAGTACGTTTGGAACAAAAGGCTTAAATGAAATGCTTGGCTGAAGATGCATAGATAAATTACATAGGATTTAGAGCAAGAAATTACTTTCCTGCAGAGTCATTTCTTGGGCAAATTGCTAAATATGGTCACATTTTTCAGCCTCTCGCTGCCTTTACCCATCTTGAATGCCATCAGTGAGCAGCCCATGAAGCAGCAAAAGTTAGAAAGAAACCATATAAAGGTCATGAGAAGAACATCATTTTCCCTCTTATCATTTCGTCAGTTGACTGCACAGAATTATTTACAGATCGGTTGGTGGTATGTGCCAACCTCTGGCAATAAAAAGAAACTACAGTACTGTAATGCTTAGCAACTTGCTGTATAAAACTGTCTAGCGAGTTCTGAATTTATAGTAGAATAATGCATTTAATCCCAATTCATCACAGGCTATGATGATGCTATTACATTCCCCCGCCCCATTAGACATTTGATAATGTATTGAAAAATGTAAGTCCCTGAGCAGGTCATCATGTAAATGCACAAGGCACAGTTTTCTAAACAGAATGGAGCTCTAATATGAATTTTGGTAGTGTATGTTTATAATATACAATGGATGTCAACATGTGCTACATGGTAATACATCTTATGTCATTTATTTACAGTACATTAGCAGCATAAACTTATTTAGTCATAATCAAATACTTTCTTTTTTTGAAAATATCATGTAGGAAAAATGTTTCACATGTTGGATTTCCCTAACTTTTTTAACTTTTGGATAGTTTTATTGGCATATATGGTCTGCAGTACACTGTCATACAAGCTGATATAAAGTGAATAAGGGGCACTACTGTGTGTTATCAATTGAATAAGGGACACTACTTTTTCTGCCTCACTGTCACTGTTCTCTTAAGGAAATGCCTCCTTTTGAGTGGCCATGCCTCTTACCCAGTAACAGTACACCCTGGAGTGAACACTAGATCCCTTTACATTTCCCCCCACTTCAAAATTCCCACTTCAACCAGTGTGTGTGTGTGTGTGTGTGTGTGTGTGTGTGTGTGTGTGTGTGTGTGTGTGTGTGTGTGTGTGTGGTAACAAGACCTCTTAAGTGTGTGATATTCTCTACTTCATTCTACTTTCCCACCAGTCCAGAGACGGTAGACCACTTCCCCTTACGGCCATTAGTCTGCACCTCATATCAGTCATACTGTCCCAACATCAGTTGTAAGATGGTTGGGCTGGCAGAAACATATTGAAATATTGAGGTGAGTAGTGTGATCAGATTTCTGTGTCTAAAGGGCACATCAACAGCTAATATCAATTGCCAACTTGTGTATGGAGATAACATCAAGTCACTGAAACAGGTCTTGGTTTGGTGCAGCAAGCTTAAGCCTGTTTCGGTGACAATCTGAAATGTCATGCATCCTGCTCACTTAAAACACCTCTTTTGGGTCATTCTTAACCACATTGATCCTTGCTTCTTCTGAAAGTTCATCATAGTTCTCAAAATAATATCTCTTAATTTGTAACCCCTCTTATAAGTAAACATAGGTCTTTTCATGTCCAATCTAGGATCAGTGCACACTATTTTAAGTAAAAGTTTTAACAAGTGGGTGTGGCTACATCTCCATGTTTGGCCATACTTACTGTAACACCCAGGCCCACCGTAGGGAAAAGCAATGTTTGTGAAGGGGTTTTACAAAAATACATATGATTGGTGTCAACCGTGGGGGTACTGTAATTACCATCCAATCATCCTTTTCTTTTGATATAAGGACTTCATGTTATCAAATTTCAACCAAGTCTCTCTGAGACTTTCTTTAATGACCTCATGTAAGTCACCTCTCTCTTTGAACTTTGTCTCTTCAAGCTGTTGCTTAATTTGTTGAACGTCCAAATTACTCCTCAAGACCCACATGAATTGGGATACTAGTTATCCATTTTTTTAGTGCTGGTGGGTGGTGTTGTTTGGGCCCCCCCAAAAAACAAGCTACTAACTGCCTTAAAGCAACAGCTCTACAGTGTCTAGAAGATGTAATCGCCACTGCCATCCTCACCATCATCAGTGTGTACATCCTCATCATCATCACACAATATTAATTCATCCCCGCTGGATTCCACCATTACATATATCTCTGTATTTTGATGTAATTGCTGGGAAAGGTCTTCTTATGGAATTTCCAGTTCATTTTGATGAACATCATCTTTTCCACATTTTGAGGAAGTAGCCTCCTACGTCGTTCACTCACAAGGTTCCCAACTGTGCTCTCTCCAAGTAGACTCTCTCTGAGTAGACACTGGAGGGTGAGCAGCTTAAGTAATACACAGCCAGTTTGTACAAGGGCCTCCATATTGACTTTCCTTCTGTGACATGCATACTTTTACGGTGTTGTGAAAATAATCCTCTACCATTCTTTGAATGGTGACCGTATCAGATGGAGTTACGGTAGAGGTGTCACTAATACTGGCCAATTCATTTAGACCCTACCAGATGTCAAAATGTTGTTTTGACTGATCTGCATCCGAACTAGGTCTTTTGGTAAAATTTTGTTTATTCCTGGCTGTTTTGGAAGAAACTGAAGGAGGAAATGTCACTTGAGTTGCCAACTTGCTCACCAGGAGCTCTTTGCATCTCTTAAGATCTGTGTCAGTTGGAAAGAAAGACACAGCATACGACTTGAACCTAGGATCAGGCACGGTTGCCAAAATGTAGTGATCTGATTTGAAGATATTGGCAACCCTTGGATCCTGTCGATGCGAAAAAAGGACTTGATCTACAAGTCCGGCATATTTTGCAGATTCGCCTTGTTTTATCTCCTCCTTCAATTTCTCCAGTTGTTTTTGCAAAAGCCTAATTAGGGAAACCACCTGGCTCAAGCTAGCAGTGTCGGAACTCACTTCACAGGTGGCTACTTCGAAGGGTGTGAGCACCAGCTTGTCCCACACTGCGTGGAGTCAGACCGCTTTCACACACAGTACTGTACTTTGGTGTACTGGGGTGCAGTGCACACAACAAACAATTTAATTTTATTTTTGGGGGGATGCACCTTGTCCTACACTGCGTGGAGTAAGACCGCTTTCACACACAGTACTATACAACTATGGTGTACTGGGGTGTAGTACACACTACAAACAGTTTTATTTTATTTTGGGGGACACACACCTTGTCCCACACTGCATGGAGTCAGACCACTTTCACTCATGGTACTATACAACTGTGGGGTACTGGGGTGCAGTGCAATCAACAAACAATTTTATTTTATTTTTTTGGGGACGCACCTTGTCCTACACTGCGTGGAGTCAGACTGCTTTCACACATGGTACTATACAACTATGGTGTGCTGAGGTACAATGCAAACAACAAACTATGTTAAAGAAGAGCAAACTAATTATTTTTATTTGTTTTATTTTTGGGGGGACGCATCTTGTCTCACACTGCGTGGAGTCAGACCACTTTCACACATGCAGAGGGTGGGGCCTGCGTATTCACTGCAGTACCACTGTGATGGACTTAGGGGACTGGTCATTGGACACAGTGACAGCACCACAGCCCCTTGGATGGACAGTGACAGTACCAAAAAAAAACCACTAGCTATGCTGGACACAATGACTGACAGCCCCTGATGGACACTCTGACTGACAGCCCCTGATGGACACTCTGACTGACAGTCCCTGATGGATACTCTGACAGACAGCCCCTAATGGACACTCTGACAGCCCCTGATGGGCACTCTGACAGCCCCTGATGGATACTCTGACTGACAACCCCTAATGGACACTCTGACTGACAACCCCTGATGGGCACTCTGATTGACAGCCCCTGATGGATACTCTGACTGACAACCCCTGATGGACACTCTGACTGACAACCCCTGATGGACACTCTGATTGACAGCCCCTGATGGACACTCTGACTGACAACCCCTGATGGACACTCTGACTGACAGCCCCTGATGGACACTCTGACTGACAGCCCCTGATGGACACTCTGACAGCCCATGATGGACACTCTGATTAACAACCCCTGATGGACACTCTGACTGACAGCCCCTGATGGACACTCTGACTGACAGCCCCTGATGGACACTCTGATTAACAGCCCCTGATGGACACTCTGATTAACAGCCCCTGATGGACACTCTGATTAACAGCCCCTAATGGACACTCTGACAGCATCTAATGGACACTCTGACTGACAGCCCCTGATGGACACTCTGACTGACAGCCCCTGATGGACACTCTGACATCCTGCACTGAAAAGAACAGATTGACAGCGCACAACAGCAGAGTTCTGCACAGCATGGAAGCATGCAGGGAAATAGCGCTAAGCCACAGGATGCTGAGTCTTTATAGACTTGAAGTCTCATGACAATACGACACAGGATTATGATGTTTGGCCTCTTCTGGGATCTGCAGCTTTTCCTACATGTGTTTTTGTTGTACTCTCTTAATGAAAATCAATAGAAATTAATTTAAAATAAAATGGATTAATTATCCTTTAAATTAAAATCTATCACAAAATATCAGCTGGTGACACTATATTAATTAGACATATGTAAATATAAAAAAAAAAAAAGAAACACAGCTTTCTAGCAAGACAATGCTTGTGTTCATACCAAGCAGCAATTTTTGTAATTGTGTTTTACCAATATTTATCATCCAGGCTCACAGTTCCCTAGTTTAAATATTGAATTACCGATTCCTGTTAAGATCTGATTATATATAAATACCGCTTTGTATGGTCACCCAAGTAATATAATAGTCTCAATACTACCTAGCTAAAGCCCCCTACACACTTACCGATGCATTACATTTTGACGATGATCGATCTGAATGATGATCGATCATTGTCCAAATTCACTTGCATCACAAAGTGACGGAGAACCTACAATAAACGTCTGTGAGGCCGCGCATAATTCATTGTTGGTGCATACACACTGAGTGATATGAACGATTTATTGTTCATTACTGAACGAGATCATTCATATTGTAGGCACACATCGCCAAGTGTGTAGAGCCCTTAACAGCTTTTAAAGGGGGACATTTACAAAGCAGTGATAACAGCGGAGAAGTGAACCAGTGGAGAAGTTGCCCATGGCAACCAATCAGCACTGAAGTAACATCTATAATTTGCATAATATAAAATTATGCAGAGCTGCTGATTGGTTGATGGGGCAACTTCTCCACTGGCTCACTTCTCCGCTTTTATCACTGCTTAGTAAATGTCCTCCTTAATGTCTAATAGCAATTAGCGAAGCAATTCAGTTAGAAGAGTCTTTAACTATTCAACAATCCATAATCAATCAAAAGAAAATATGAGGCAGATGTATTAAGCCCGGAGTGATAAGTGGAAGGTGATAACGCACCAATCAGCTCCTAACTGTAATTTTTCAAACCCGTAATGATTGCCCGGTGCATTATCACCTTCCACTTATCACTGCCAGTGCCGTAACTAGGTGTGTGCAGAGGGGGTATCACACATAGCACTGCAGGGTAGGAGGCGCTGTTGACTGCACATGTCAATTATCTGTTTTAATTACTTTCATTTGCAGCTTCCCCGCTTTTTGAAGCCCAGCATCTCCTGACCGCCGCTGTCTCCTACGCTGACCCCTTCTGTCACATTCCTTCGTGAACTCAACTTGAGATTTCTTTGCTATTAAGTCACACTGTCCTTTATTACATTTGAAGATGCTGACATACCCAGGATTCAAACCCATTGCCATTGACATTGCAGTCAGAATCTATTCATTGAGCTATCTGCCCTTGCATAGAAAGGTAGATAATTAAAAGCTAGAGAATTGTAACTATTTGAAGCTTACCTTGTGAAAAAATTATCAGCATTGCAGCTGAGCAGATCTATGTAGTGTGTGACTGCAAGGGATTGGATATGTGGCGCACACTACATACTGCAATGCTGATTATTTTTATTACAAAGTACCAGTAGCTTCATATAGTTCTCTTATTTTGTATGCAGGATCAATTAGCTCACTGAGTAGGGTGTTTGATTAGAATTCAACAGATTATAGGTTTGAATCCTGGGCATGGCAGTATATTGAAATGTGTTATTTAATAAAAGGTATTGTTACTAAATAAAAGCGAGCTCTCAAGATAAGAACATACCTCTGGCACAGGGCACCAAAAAGTCTAGTTACGGCTCTGATCATTGCTTTATCACTTCTCCAGGCTTAATACATCTGTTCCTGTGACAGTTCTTTGATGTTAGTTTGCATAGCAGAAGTAAAATAACTTTCATTTAGTGAGTGATTTATATATAAGCATTAGTAAGGCATTGAAAAAATAAATGTCCACTTGGATCTCTGCAGCTGATTTTAATTATTTGGTATGCATCAGCTGTAATGAGATTATTGCTTCAGAAAATGGTGCTTTGTAAAAGGCAGAAAAGCATATATGCAGTTTAGTGGCATAGAAGCAGTAAGTTCCCAAACAAGCAGGTTAGTAAGTCTCAAGCATTAAAATTCAACATGGCCATGTTACTAGTTTGTGTAAAATTACTTTTACCTCATCCTTCAATGGAGTATGCAGTTATGGATGTCCTTCTCCCGGCTGTTATACTAAGGGAGACATTTACTAAGCAATGATAAAAGTGGAGAAGTGAGCCAGTGGAAAAGTTGCCCATGGAAACCAATCAGCATTGACGTAACATTTAGAATTTGCATATTATAAAAGTATACAGAGCCGCTGATTGGTTGCCATGGGCAGCTTCTCCACTGGCTCACTTCTCCACTTTTATCACCGCTTAGTAAATGTCCCCCTAAGTTCTCTAGCAGTCACATCTACAGATTTGTTCAATCCTTGTAAACCTGGATTTTCCACCATTAGAAACTATATGAGCTGTGGGTCAACTCTTTTTATGATGTACATAGGGTTGGTGGCTATCTTATGATCGTACAACGGCCCTCATTCCGAGTTGATCGCTCACTAGCTACTTTTAACAGCCGTGCAAACGCATTGTCGCCGCCCACAGGGTAGTGTATTTTCGCTTTGCAAGTGTGCGATCGCATGTGCAGCCGAGCACTGCAAAAACATTTTGTGCAAAACAAGACCAGCCCTCTAGTTACTTATCCTGTGTGATGATTCTAGCGTCAGAGGTCCCGGAATTGACGTCAGATACCTGTAATTTCCATCATAGGTACATTTCAACTGTGAGACTGTGAGAGACAGAATCTGAAAGAAAAAAAAAAACAGGAAATCACATTGTATGATTTTTAAACAATTTACTTGCATATTCTTGTGGAAAAAAAATATTTGGACACCTACCAAGCAGCAAGATTTCTGGCTTTCACAGACCTGTTATTTCTTCTTTAAGAAGCTCTTCTATTCTTCACTCATTACCTGTATTAATGGTACCTGTTTGAACTGGTTATCTGTATAAAAGAAACCTGTCCACACACTCAAACAGTCAGACTGCTACCTCTCCACCATGGCCAAGACCAGAGAGCTGTCTAAGGACACCAGGGACAAAATTGTAGAGCTGCACAAGGCTGGGATGAGCTACTCGACAATAGGCAAGCAGCTTGGTGAGAAGAGATCAACTGTTGGCGAAATTATAAAAAAATGGAAGAAATACAAGATCACTGACAATCTCCCTCGACCTGGGGCTTCATGCAAGATCTCACCTCGTGGGGTATCAATGATTTTGAGAACGGTGAGGAATCAGCCCAGAACTACACGGTGGGACCTGGTCAATGACTTCAAGAGAGCTGGGACCACAGTCACAAAGGTTACCAATAGTAACACACTACGTCATCATGGATTGAAATCCTGCAGCACCCGAAAGGTCCCCCTGCTTAAGCAAGCACATGTCCAGGCCCGTCTAAAGTTTGCCAGTGACCATCTGGATGATCCAGAGGAGGATTGGAAGAATGTAATGTGGTCAGATGGGAGCAAAACTTTTTGGAATAAACTCCACTCGCCGTGTTTGGAAGGAGAAGAATGATGAATGGCATCCCAAGAACACCATACCCACTGTGAAGCATGTGGGTGGAAACATCATGCTTTGTTGCTGCTCTTTCTGCAAAGGGGACAGGACGACTGATCCGTATTAAGGAGAGGATGAATGGGGCCATATATTGTGAGATTTTGGGTAAAAACCTCCTTCCCTCAGTAAGAGCATTGAAGATGGAACATGGCTGAGTCTTCCAGCATGACAATGACCCCAAACACACCGCCCTGGCAACTAAGGAGTGGCTCCGTAAGAAGCATTTGAAGGTTCTGGAGTGGCCTAGCCAGTCTACAGACCTCAACCCAATAGAAAATCTGTGGAGGGCGTTGAAAGTCCGTGTTGACCAGCTACAGCCCCAAAACATGACAGATCTAGAGAAGATCTGCATGGAAGAGTGGGCCAAAATACCTGCTACAGTGTGTGCAAACCTGGTCAAGAACTACAGGAAACGTTTGACCTCTGTAATTGCCAACCGAGGTTATATTACAAAGTATTGAGTTAAACTTTTTGATTGTCCAAATATTTATTTTCTGCAAGAATATACAAATAAATTGTTTAAAAATTATACAATGTGATTTCCTGGGTTTTTTTTTTTTTTCAGATTCTTGTCTCTCACAGTTGAAGTGTACCTATGATGGAAATTACAGACCTCTCTCATCTTTTTAAGTGGGTCAACTTGCACAATCGGTGGCTGTCCAAATACTTTTTTGCCCCACTGTATAAAAGTTCCCACTCAGACACACAAATTATACCATTCAATCCTCACTAGAGGTTTTGCTGCCTTAACCCCTTATGGTGTGTGTGTGTGTGTGTGTGTGTGTGTGTGTGTGTGTGTGTGTGTGTGTGTGTGTGTGTGTGTGTGTGTGTGTGTGTGTGTGTGTGTGTGACGTGTGTGTGTGTGTGTGTGTGTAGATGGATAGATATTATTTTCATGGGATCGGTATGCGATCCCAATGTACGGGATGCTGGCTGTCACTATACCGACAGCGGCATTCTGGCCGCCAGAATGCAGTCAGCATGAAGAGTGTATCAAAGCCCCTTGCGGGCACGGTGGCTCGCTTCACTCACCACTGGTTCTTTTCTCCCTCTATGGGTGTTGTGGATACCCTCCGAGGAAGAATCACCAATGTCGCCGGTATTCTGGCAGCTGGATTGTACCCCTGTTGGGATTACGACATTGGTATTGCAAGAGCCAGTATCCCGACAGGCGGTATTTTAAACACATACCATATATATACGGTGAGTTGCACTGCTGGGGGCATATCTGGCACTGTGGTGGCATATCTGGCACCCTGGGGGCATGTGTATCTGGCACTGTGGGGACACGTGTATCTGGCACTGTGGGGGGCATATCTGGCACCGTGGGGACACATGTGTATCTGGCAACAAGGAGGTGTCGAAGTCGAAAATATTATACCCACACGCATCACCACACAGAGAGGCCTTTGTGCGTATGCTTGTTCTGCCGTGCGTGCACATGCCCGCAGGTTGCGTATATTGGCTCACGAAGTCCTGCGTATTAACGCGTGGTATGAGTAAATACGGTAGCAAACGCATTCGCATGGAAAAGCCACAAAGACATATCTGATATTTAATCCACGTAGCGCATAATTTACACATAGCCTACACGCACCACACCAGCAAGTTACATTTACTTTGGAAATATAACAACAGAGGGATTCCACTTTACAGGATATGAGGGGACAGAATTAGGTTAAGATGAGGTGTTTGGTATCCAGCTGTACAGTATTTCAAGGGCAATATTCCGATAGCAGTTTGCAGAAAGTAGCACGCTCCTGTGCATAGATATGCGCAGGAATATATATTAATATCACACTGTATTTAGTATACTCTTGATATTCGGTGGGAACCCAGTGGAGGACACCTGCAATTGCACCTGGACCAGGCATTGCCCACCTATTTAAACTGACCTATGACCCCTCATGTACTGTAAATAACCAGTCCTTTGACCTATGAAAGAAGAGATTACAGTTTCTTTTATTTCATGCTTTGGACTATTGTATAAAAACCAAGCCTCCTGGCCGGCCTCAATCTATTCTCTGAAGGTCATCTTTCCAGATTGACTGAGGACCGGATCTGGGTGGCGCAGGCGAACAAACGTATGTATCCATTGGTTGTAGCCTTTTCTCTTGTATTGTTGTATTTCTCTGTGAACCCCCTTTTAAGTAAATATTTGTTGCTGCGTTGGACCACAACATAACATATACAATTGGTGTCACATTCCTTTCCTGTTAGGGGTTAAAGTGTATTCGGCCTCACGTGTAGCTACTTTGTGCTTACAGCGTGATGGTGTGCTTTGACAATGCTAAATTCTTTTGTCGTATAAACAACCCTTTATGAAGTCTAAGAACACTGTACGCTGTTTACTTAAGAAGTACCGTATGGGTACACTAGTTGCGTAACGATCGCTCAGCCGTAGGCGAGACGCTCAAGCGTCACATTCGCTCACGGCCCAGAGATCACAGGACAGCACGTTATTGGCTATGACTAGAGTAATGATTCGCTATGGCGTAGCGGACGCTCGAGACCACGAGGAGATCACCAGCGGCGCAGGCGCTCACAACGCTATACCTTTATGTCTAAACCTTATCAATGAAATACACAGAATACCTTAATGTGAATACAGGGTGTAAGTGCAACCTTGTGTAACCTGACTAGCTACAAAGCTGCTTGAGCGTTACCGACGCTCAAGTGAACACTTAAAACTATAGAAAATACACAGATACTGGTTTAGGGTCCAAAGCCTATTAACTGTATTATATCTAATATACTTGTAAAAGAGAATCACAGTACAAATGATACACTACAATATAACAGAGACTTCCTAACCAAAATAGCTACACTAGAAATACAATACAATACCAATCTAATACAATACAATACAATACTAGTCAAGGGGAGATATGGGAGAAAAGAGAAGGGAGAGAGAGAGAGAGAGAGATGAGAGAGATGAGAGAAATGGCTCACAGTAAGACAACATGATTGCAGAGAAGCTTACACATGTGAGGAACAATCGCTGCGCAGTTAGTCAATGCTGATGAAATACTTGGGCTTACTCATACTGGCTGTCCCTATATCATGGGACAGAAGCTAGACTCCATTTTGGGAAACCTCCACTTGATTCCAAAGACCACACCACATGGCTGAAAGGGGGAGGGGAAGACATCCAGCAGCAGCCATTTTAGATTTGCAGGTCCAAACACATGGCACTCTCTACTACACCACAATCACATAGCAGGAGACACAAGACTCCATGTTATTCCAAAATGTCCAAGCCTCAAAACAATGCATATGTTCTGATTTTTCAATTCCAAACCATCTAAATCACCTTTCACAATGTAATCCAACTTCCTAGAACCATCTCATAATTTCACATCCCAAACAACTTCAGTATCTCAATAACCAGAGCATATTCATCACAAGACCAGATCACAATGTAATTAACACAAACGTAACTGCATGGTGGTATTTATGATTAACAGGATATATAGTATAACTAACCAGCACAATCTATTTTAAATCTCCATAGGCAAACAAATACCACAAATACTATGCTACAGATGGTATACTGTTCCAATTCATCACAGACTTCACAGAGTATCCACAAACACCCAACAATCACACAACCAAGTTACAATATCCTATTTAAACCAGAAAGCAATCTGTCTGTTTCCTTATCTAGCCATGTGAAATTCAATACTTAGCCTTTAGTTTGGAGGATGTCCTGGGGATTTAGCCGCCATGCTGCTGGGTGCCAGGTAGCTGTGTGTGTGTGTGAGTGTAGCTACATTACATCTGTTCTCTGAGGCCACACCTGACCACTACCTTCCTGTTTGACCAGTACCTGGGGGAGGGGTCTTTCTTTCTCCTTTGTATTGAGTCACTATTCTCTTTGTATATGCTAAGCAGGTTCAGCCCTGAAAACTTAGTAAAAGGTTGTCTTGAGCATCCATTGTTCTAACAATATGATCTTAGCTTTTATACATATAATCATATCTATCTGCTGCAATGTCCCACAACTTCACAACCAGCATCAAACTAACCCACACATCATTCTGCTTGCTTCAATACCAAACATGATGGGCACACCTGGTTCTGTTCAAATGATACGTATTCATGACATCAATTCATCAGCCAATTCTAAATCTCCATGATGTCTGGTGTTTGCTGTGCTCGCTGCGCATATTTGCAAGTATAGCGGCTTATATGTGTGCAGTTTATATGGTCTCTCTATGTAATATTTTTGACTTTGACAGTCCACCCTTTGGCAGTCACCAATAACTGCCACTTCCTAAAACATTTCAAAAAGGAGAAAAATATATGTCAGGGGTTAATACATTTCCATGGTTGGGTAAGGGAGGAGAGAGGAGAAGGTGTGAAGAGGGTATGACCTAGTGAGATAGCAGAAGCATGTGTGTATGAATCCATGTTTGGGGGGTCATGTATCATTGTGCCGTACGTGTTGTACATCAAGCTTCGAGGTATTGCGAAGTATACATTTGAATTCCTTCTTATCCCGTACTAAGGGTCTGTGGATGGGCTGTCAAACTTTACCGAGCTCATTTCGGCTGTGGTTGTAACAAAATGGGGGAGCACATTTTAGTTGATGATACATGAATGGGGGAGGTATGTGGTTGCTGATATCTGTGCCTGTATTCCCTATCGCCTATGTGTGTCATTACCTGAGGGTTGTAGAGATGAAGATAAAGAACACTTATGGAAAATGCAATGATATTCTATGTCAGGGAAATGTACATCTGTTGTTGAAGTTTTGTTCGGTATCTGTTGAGAGTCGTCTTCTTTGCGCTGTATTGCTCCTTGGGCATGAGCAAATAGCTTTGTCAGTGCCATCAGATTTACAAAAATGTTGGGCTAGCGTGAGTTTAAAAATACTAGGGAAACTGGGGATCCATGGCAAAGTTCATCAAGTGTCCATATCATAGGTTGTCAAAACTTCATCTTTGGTGCTTGTCTGTTGTCTGTATAGCGTCTCGTCAACTTCCTCGTCCAAGGGGGTCTTTGTATCTTGGAGAAAAGCAGAAAAACAGGTGAAAGAAACGGACCGTATAATCGCATTTTCATCACATCCTGGTTTCTATCATTGGGTCATAAATCAAATCCAGGTTAATTACGGTTTCCTCACTCCTCAAGCTCATCACTTTTGTACTTTGTTTGCACCTCATTAAAGCCTGCCTGCATCTAAATATCAATCCAATCGATATAACGACACCCAAGATACATAGTAGAAACTTTCCAACATCCATTATGACTCCTTGAGCCCAGTCTCCTAAACCGGAGAACCAATTTCGCGGGTTCAACCATGACACCCAACCAGTCAGCTCATTACCTACAGCAGCAAGGGTGAGATTGTGTTTTCGACGAAATTCCCACTTCAATTGGAGAATATCGTCCATCTTTTGGTCTATGACCTCTACCGGATCCTCGGTGCTATTTGTGATATACGTGCAACACTTTATGCCGTACTGTGTTGCCAATGTAACACAATATCCGCCTGTTACTGCTGTAAGATAATTAAGAACCATCCTATGCTGAACTAGTTCTGTTTTGTAAGCTTGAAGTTCTCTTCCAGTGTATCTAAACGTGTCATCATACATTTCGGTGATATTATCTAACAAATTGGCGAGTGCGGAAATGTATCTATAATTCATCACTCCTCGAGCGGTGCGAGTGAAATCTAACGCTACCAGAACCTGAATCCCGGTGGATTCATGGATAAGATCAGAGGCCGGATGCTCTAACCTTTCTGACAGTTGTCTTTTAACTCGGTGCTCATAATGAGTGTGAGTATAAGGAGCTTGGGCACCACGGTATATGTCCTTCATTTTGTCATGTGTTACAGTCATCACTTCAGGCAATACTTTTCCAATATAACACAATCCTTCAGAGTTTGGGGCAAGCCACTTGTACGCCTTTCTCCCGCATATGAAATATGCATCATCGGGGAGAACATAAGGGACGGAGAAGGACATGACCATATTACACACCTTCCAGGTGAAATCTCCTGATCCTGATTCTTCCATCTGCTTAATGCACGTATCAGGCTGTACGATATGTGCACAGTATCCTGGTGATACTTCTCCAACTCTAGTAATCCTATTCCCTAAGGTGTACCTATACCGGAAAGATTTTCCTCTACTGGCTATGTGGCGTACAAGCTCTGTATCTGTAGGCATTCTATCTGCTCTATGCGAGAAGGTCATGGTTAGGTTGCTCCATGACACTTCCCAATTTCCCGGCTTTCGGGGATTGGAGATATTAAAACATAAGAGGGACCTATCCACATGGTATTGGTGGAGCTTCAAACTAGGAGGGCTGGAGATGTTAAACCTCCGGTCCACCGGTCTCCCACCCCTTAGCTCAAGTACCTCCCCTAACGTTAAAGGAAATGGTACTAGCCCTGATTTGCTATGACCCTGAGGTACTTGAGAGCATACCCAACAATCTGTTTTATTTAACACGTTACCCACTAAGGAGTGATGGTCACTCAATGGATGCTGGTCCATATGGATATTAAGACTGGATTGGCATTTCTTTATGCATCCATCTTCAACCATTGTCACAGAGCCTACAGATACAGTTTTTCTTTTTGAACTAACAATCCTTCAAAGAAAATGTTTACAGATAACATGGTTGTTAGATCGTGCCCGGTACTCGCCTTTGCTTGGTGATTGGGTTGCTATTGGAAATTTACACCTCCGTCTCAGTCATCAGGACCTTTCTGGATCCTTTCTCGACCTCACTGGTACTCTCACCGAAACAGACTGCTCTGGTCAACATCATAGTTAACGGGAAAATCCATATCACAGTCTCTTGGGGCAAGTCCATCTTACAGGAGGAGAAAAGAAGAAATTTGTAAAGGGGGTATAAGAAAACAGTTTGAGGGGGAGAGAACTTGTTACGATAATAAGTTCTCTCGTCTTGTTGTTCTTCTTGTTCTGCTGTCCTCTCAAAGGTGCTGTCTCTCAGTCTTCCAAACGAACATTCTGGTGATGCAATATTCCTTCCTAACCGGCGATCTTTCTGTAAGGAGAAAAAAAATCTGGCATTACCATTGGTCCAACTGAGGGGTGACATACCATCTTTAAACCATGGAAACATGAGTGGGAAGAGAGAGACAACAAAAAAACAAAAGAGATAGAGAACAATTCATGTGCATATATACATTACATAACTCGACAATAACCACCAATGAGAAAAGAGAAACAAAACATTTTTAAACATTGTCAACATTAAGAAAACATTGTTAGCATTAGAAAAACATTGTCAGACTTATTAGGCTGTCATATCTATGTGTCTACTGGTCTCCTTGAGCAGTCCCTCCCCACCAGCACCTGCATTACTCCACTGTCTGTATCTGGCCAGAAATACATTGTGGCGGAGGTCATGCTGGGGTTTGGTAGACTTCTGCAAGGACCAAGTGGGTATGCAATGTGTGAATTCTTACCAATACTCGTCAGAGATGGGGATAGAGAGAGAGAGAGAAAAAAAACATTTCACTGATACATTTACAACGTTTCACCTGGTCATTCCTGTGTCTTTCAGTGAATGACCTCCCAATTTATTAACCGTTACCTCAGGCTTACCATCAGTCCTAATGATCACCTTTCCTGACTATATATTATGGGTGTGGCCCAAAATTCTTCCTATATGATCCCTGATTATAATTTGGTGTGTCATAACTTTTGCTCATTTTCATGTCTAGGGGGTCTGATTTTATGTGGGTTATTACAGTTACTGGCATAATGCCCTTCTCTTCTACAATGATAACAAACCCTGGGCTTCCTCCAAGTGTCAGTGAAATGGGGTCTTGGCTGATTTGATGCCTCCTCAAACGTTTGGATGCTCATCACCCTCAACCGCTTTCCCTGTACCTACCTGATTCCTTGTATACCATGATTATGTCGTTGTCTAGGGGGTTCATATACCTTCTGTGAATCTTTGATCATACACTTAGATCTTTCCTAGGATCTGGGTAATCAGACATGATTGATCTCAATTCTGTCCGGGACCAGGGATGGCGCATTGCACTGTCCTTGACGGGAATGGTTCCCTGATCGTCAGTCTTCCCATTGGGGACTGTGATCACCCTGACAGGACTAAACTCAATTACATCACCTTGTTTTGGTCTTATAATATGGGGTACATTTGTTTGTGCGTGATATAAAACATTGTACGTACCTGTGGACACGACCTCACCTGACCCTCCGTTAGGGGGTTTGATTATTGCCTTTACCAATTTGGTCGCGTCCACCTGGATGTCTTGTAGGATGGCTTCCGGAAGAGGTGCCGACATTGTTCTGGCCTCACTTTCATGAGTGTATTCCTGGGGGAAGTTCGACATGGGGTGCAACTTGCATAGGTTAATAGTTGTACATTCAACAGTATTACAATAATCATTGTTACATTTATTACACTTATTCTTATAATCTATACTACAGTTGCTAAGAGCGTTTTTATTGTTCAACCCTGTGCTTTTCTCCGCAACCACAATCCTCCCTGATGCCATGTCTCTCCTCTCAAGATAAGAGTCAGAAAAGTCAATTGAATCTCTTTGTAATTCACCTTCCTGTTGCCCTAACTGCAAATAATCATAATGTTTACTTTGTCTCTTTGTTGGTTTTATGAGACATATCCTCCTCCTTAAATTTTGTAACACTTCTTGGCTGAAGCTACCTATTCTTGGGAATTTGTCCCTGTCTTGTACAGTCATTCTCTCCCATTCATCACATAAAACCTCTGTGTGACTTCCGTATTTTTCACACATGATGTATCTTGCCGACCCAACTGGTCGGTTCTCTGAATCAACCCGAACCGAGGTTGATCGCACCCTACCTGAACAATTGGCCCCCATAATCTGCAGGTGTTGCTTACTACTCCTTTGATCTTTATATCACGGTCTTCAGCGAACCCTTACAGCAAACCAAATTATTCAAAATGGGCCGGCGGTGGCGGTTTACCGAGTACCCCACTCACTCGCCCACCTCGACCAATACGACCTGATCACACCGATATGGTGCTGGCGTACTCGATACAGGGCCCTACCAGAAAAGAACCTTCTGTTTACTGGAACATATGAGGGTTACCCGAAGGACACTTACTCTTTCCAGTAAAGGTGGGGTTGTTAGATAGTTCCTGAGTGACCAGCGAACTTCCCTTTAAAAATAAAAAATTACACAAATCACGTCAGAATGTACAAATAGCGTTTGTGACCACTTTACTCTAATGGTATTAGGTCAGATTACTAACTACTGCACACAATTACGTGCGGTACAATCGTTCAGTACATAAGCAACTATTTGTTATGTACTGAGAGATCAATGGAATCGATGTTTCCGGCCGCGATTCCTTCAGCAAGAGCTTATGGCCTATATGGGTTCTGCACCAACCCCCGGGGTTGTGCCTCTTGTACTTTTATAGCGGACCTTCTTGTACCTTATGACCTCCTGGTCTTGTTACCTTGTGACCTCCTGGTCTTGTTACCTTGTGATCCGCTATACTCTAATGCTCAAATATTATTTAACCAAGGATGCCTCCTTAGCCACCGTATATGTCACTTACACGTATGTCCTACCCGATTTCTTTTGGTTCAACCTCTAAGTTGTATAAACTTGTATACACACTCACTCAACACATGTACACTTTCGTTTCTATATCTATTTCTGCGCAGAAATTTTTTCTTTAGCCCAGCTGTGTTACCAATTAGGAGCAGGATCTATTAAACTAAATTTCAGATTTTCCAAAAATAGATTTGCGTTATTTACCGCGTCGCGTTATCTACCGCTGTGCGTTACTTATCGCCTTTGCGTTATTTCAACTTATCGTGACTTGAGCTACGTGGGCGTAACCGGACGCTCCGTTGCATAATGTACGCTGCGTGCGTCTGCCTTTGGATTGCGTACGCTCTGTCCTTGTAAGCACACTTGTACACAGACCAAGTACGTTCACAGTAACACACTACACGTTTATCAATGTGAATGATCTTTTAAGTGTAATCATTCACTATACACCACCCAAATCTCGCTTGTATTCTTAGGCGAGACTGTGTGCGTGCTTTACAAATTACCCCTTAAATGTATTACTTTTACACTTTAACTACCGAGTAGCAACAAATCTTTCTTAGCACGTTATCAATGCAAATGGCAAACAGGAAGGTGAGATGTGAAACTTACACAGATGAAAATGCAATTCTAAATTTAATCTAATAACATACATTGATGTAAGCACACGCATATAGATATTACATATAAGTACCAATCACTATTACCTATGATTGACTATGATATAGATTAAATAAATGCATTAAAAAAAAACTCATTAAATGATGATTTCTTTTTGACAGTGGATGGCTGATTGTTTCCTGAGTCAACTGAAAACCAGCCGCTCAGAAAAAAAAAAAAATTTGACCTTCCCAAAATGGCCGCTGCTCCTCCCCCTTCCACCTCCATGAGGGTCACACAAAATGGTGGACAGACCATGCGGCCTCTTGTCACAAAGAAAGTCATCATTCAAAACTCCTAAAGTTATTCTAGGCCTGAGTGTGTAGTTGGCACCAAATTGAAATAAAAACCAGATTTTCAAAGACAATAGCGTACTGTTCTTACCTCCGGTCCCGGATTCCCTCAGCACCCTTTACTAAGCGAAACAGACGCTTATCCAATCAGCACTGCAAGGAATATGATCCCGCCCTTTGCTGATGGATAATGTCTGCTGATATTACCTAGCAGAGATATGTGAAGGACAGGACGAGTCCCCCAATTGACAATGCTAAATTCTTTTGTCGTATAAACAACCCTTTATGAAGTCTAAGAACACTGTACGCTGTTTACTTAAGAAGTACCGTATGGGTACACTAGTTGCGTAACGATCGCTCAGCCGTAGGCGAGACGCTCAAGCGTCACATTCGCTCACGGCCCAGAGATCACAGGACAGCACGTTATTGGCTATGACTAGAGTAATGATTCGCTATGGCGTAGCGGACGCTCGAGACCACGAGGAGATCACCAGCGGCGCAGGCGCTCACAACGCTATACCTTTATGTCTAAACCTTATCAATGAAATACACAGAATACCTTAATGTGAATACAGGGTGTAAGTGCAACCTTGTGTAACCTGACTAGCTACAAAGCTGCTTGAGCGTTACCGACGCTCAAGTGAACACTTAAAACTATAGAAAATACACAGATACTGGTTTAGGGTCCAAAGCCTATTAACTGTATTATATCTAATATACTTGTAAAAGAGAATCACAGTACAAATGATACACTACAATATAACAGAGACTTCCTAACCAAAATAGCTACACTAGAAATACAATACAATACCAATCTAATACAATACAATACAATACTAGTCAAGGGGAGATATGGGAGAAAAGAGAAGGGAGAGAGAGAGAGAGAGAGAGATGAGAGAGATGAGAGAAATGGCTCACAGTAAGACAACATGATTGCAGAGAAGCTTACACATGTGAGGAACAATCGCTGCGCAGTTAGTCAATGCTGATGAAATACTTGGGCTTACTCATACTGGCTGTCCCTATATCATGGGACAGAAGCTAGACTCCATTTTGGGAAACCTCCACTTGATTCCAAAGACCACACCACATGGCTGAAAGGGGGAGGGGAAGACATCCAGCAGCAGCCATTTTAGATTTGCAGGTCCAAACACATGGCACTCTCTACTACACCACAATCACATAGCAGGAGACACAAGACTCCATGTTATTCCAAAATGTCCAAGCCTCAAAACAATGCATATGTTCTGATTTTTCAATTCCAAACCATCTAAATCACCTTTCACAATGTAATCCAACTTCCTAGAACCATCTCATAATTTCACATCCCAAACAACTTCAGTATCTCAATAACCAGAGCATATTCATCACAAGACCAGATCACAATGTAATTAACACAAACGTAACTGCATGGTGGTATTTATGATTAACAGGATATATAGTATAACTAACCAGCACAATCTATTTTAAATCTCCATAGGCAAACAAATACCACAAATACTATGCTACAGATGGTATACTGTTCCAATTCATCACAGACTTCACAGAGTATCCACAAACACCCAACAATCACACAACCAAGTTACAATATCCTATTTAAACCAGAAAGCAATCTGTCTGTTTCCTTATCTAGCCATGTGAAATTCAATACTTAGCCTTTAGTTTGGAGGATGTCCTGGGGATTTAGCCGCCATGCTGCTGGGTGCCAGGTAGCTGTGTGTGTGTGTGAGTGTAGCTACTTTACATCTGTTCTCTGAGGCCACACCTGACCACTACCTTCCTGTTTGACCAGTACCTGGGGGAGGGGTCTTTCTTTCTCCTTTGTATTGAGTCACTATTCTCTTTGTATATGCTAAGCAGGTTCAGCCCTGAAAACTTAGTAAAAGGTTGTCTTGAGCGTCCATTGTTCTAACAATATGATCTTAGCTTTTATACATATAATCATATCTATCTGCTGCAATGTCCCACAACTTCACAACCAGCATCAAACTAACCCACACATCATTCTGCTTGCTTCAATACCAAACATGATGGGCACACCTGGTTCTGTTCAAATGATACGTATTCATGACATCAATTCATCAGCCAATTCTAAATCTCCATGATGTCTGGTGTTTGCTGTGCTCGCTGCGCATATTTGCAAGTATAGCGGCTTATATGTGTGCAGTTTATATGGTCTCTCTATGTAATATTTTTGACTTTGACAGCTTACACAATGTGTACGCATTTCATAGAGGTTTAACACACACACGCTTAGAGGTTGCAGCAACCTGAACATTTCTGTATTAAGGTAGTGCTTTTTCTTCCTGTAAGTTAAACAAACGTAACAATTGGGGACTCGCCCGGTTCACCACATACTTACAGACTTGCAGGTCATAACAGACTTTGATCTATCAACAAAGGGTGGAGACGCATCTTAAGTAACCTTGCATTGTGTTTAAAACCATCCTGTGTTGTTAGACCACGTCTGTTCTGTATAGTCTTAGAGGTGCTGGTGTAACCCGAGGGACAAACAGGAAAAAAAGCTGTTTATTATTTGTGTGTAACTTTTGGCATGAAAGCATACACAAAGCGTGCCGATACTTTGCATACATTCTCACACATTGTTGCCATATGTTATAATAGTCACTATAGATCTGTGTGAAATCAGATACATTTATTTACTATATATATATTTGAACTAATGTGTTAAGGGAGTAATTATAAAAACACGAAACGCAGTTCCAGCCTAAACGTTTAGGTATACACTTAAAAATGGATTATCTTTGTGGGTGACTTCTGGAGAGTGTAAGGAACAATTGTAGGTGTTGTGTTAGTGAGGAGTAGTATTTTGTTGCTCACAGTTATTGTGATATAGTGTGGATTAGTTAGTTGCGAACGCACGTTGTACACGTGGTACGGTACGAGAGGAAAGTGTACAGGAGCGTGCACGTGGTGCAGGGACACATGTTTATGCAAGGTTGAATGAAGTAGCGAGCGCAAGTTATAACCGCACAATAGCAGTTCAATTTAAGGCGGGTGTCGAAAAATATTGCAGTACACATATCACGTACAAACTACACACAGATGGCCTTCGTGCGTGTACTTGTTCTGCTGTGCATGCGCATATTCGCAATTTGCATATGGTCGCTCCCGCGGTCCTGCGCATTAGCGCGTGGTATGGGTATTTACGGTAGAGTTTGTGAACGCATGGAAAAGCCATCAAAACACATTACATATTTAATCCAAATAGTGCACAATGTACACATAGTCTCCCCGCACCACATCAGCAAGTTACAACAGTTTAAATGATATCAGAACAAAGGAATTCACCTTTACAGGATAGGAGGGGACAGAACTAGATTATAAGGTGGTGTTGGGTATCCAGCTGTAGGGTATTTTAAAGGTAATATTCCGGTGTTGGTTTGCAGAAGATCGCATGTTCCTGCGAATAGTTATGTGCAGGAGCAGAATATAGATATAAACTGTATTTACTGTACATTAGGTATGCGGCGGGAACCCAGAGGAGACCACCCACAAGTGCATCTTGAACAGACATCGCCCACCTATTCAAACCAACCTATGACCTCTCCTGTACTGTAAATGACAATCCCTGTGTCCAATGGACAAAGAGATTACAGTATCCATTGTGTTAGGTTTTGGAAGATTGTATAAAAGGAGCCAGCTGCAGGCCTGGTCACACAAGACTCTCAAAGTTATCTATCTAGATGACCGAGGACCAGACTGGGTAGCGCGGCGAAATCCAAACAAGTATGTACCATTGACTGTAGCCATTATTCTCTTGTATTGTATTGCTTTGTTATTGTATCCCCCTTTCAGTAATAATATGTTGTGGTGTCGGAACCCAGCAGTTTAAATACAATCTGGAGTCGTGTTTTCCTTTCCCTGTTAAGGTTTAAAGTGTATCACTATCGCATGCACAGCTGTTAAGGGTTCACGTGTATCTTTGGGTGTGTACACGCTGCGTGTACTTTGTACAGTCAGTGCAGCATTTGTACGCAAAGTCCGTACACGGTACGGGACTCTGTACGCTAATGGTGTAATAAGTACGTAGGTTGTAGATTAGGTATAGCGGCCGCAGCGGCTTCATTTAAAGTGTATGAAATGTCTTTTTAAAGTGTTGCTTTTAGTCCTGTATGCTAAATCAGCGTTTACAATTGGGGGCTCATTCGATTTCCACATACTCACAACCTAACAGGTCATAGCAGGCTTAATCTATCAGCAAAAGGGTGGACAGAAAGTATCCTACGTAACCTTTTCGTGGTCGATGGATACACTGAAAACCCTACTTGTGTGCTGATTAGATGACGTCTGCTCTGTATGGTTTGCAGAGGTGCAGGTAGAACCCGTAAAACAACAGGAAAAAGCTATTTAAAAATCTGTGAAATTTTTTTGGCACCAAAAAGCGTACACAAAAGACACCCATACTTTGCATACCCTCTCACATTGTTGCCATAAGACTAAAACTTTTGTTTAAGCTGTGTTGCCTCTGGGGTAAAGCTGCCTTTCTGAATGAATTGAAATTTTCTGTACAGAAAAACCAAAGTGTATTTGAGTGAGCAAACGTAGGAGTAAGTGGATATTGAACCCAGGGAATTCGGGATCCCGTAGTGTGGTACATCAAGTAAGTGGAGGCATGGTGGCGTGAGGCGGCTGACTCATGTTAATATAGATTGAAATACGCAAATCGTGAGGAGATTTGCAGAGGAGCGTAATAGGGAATTGTGCATCGTGTAGTATTGAAGTATAAAGGTTTTTTGTTACGCTCCGAGCTGAGGGTCACAGTTTGTACATTGACCCATGGTTGTACGGCAGATTGGTAACAAGTACCTATACGCTGTGCGATTAGACCGCGTGTTTGTGGGTGCGATACATAGCGCAACTTGATACCCCTTTTACGAGCTTTTGCATAAAATCGCGGTATCATTAGCGCTGTATAGAGCATACGCAAGTGTGAGTTGTGTATAAAAAGTGTATAGGAAGTTTTCGCTGGTCTCTCTCAGGAAAATCTCCAGCGGCAGATATTTACTGGAAAAGATAAGTCACTCCTAACACTTCCAGTAAATAGAAACCAATAAGGCCTCACTGGGTACGCGGTGTTCACTATTGGAGTGAGTCGTGGTACTCGGCGGAGAAGGAGCGAGTGAAAGCGCTAGGTGTCTTTCACCGTCTATTTGCGGTGTGCATTGGGGATTGCGTTTATTGGCAAAAAGTCCGCGATGGGATCCAATTGCACAAGCAGTGGGCATTTGGTAGCTAGGGTTCAGGCTGAAGAAGAGTTGGGACCGAGAAGGTCAGACTAGGGACCGAAAAGGTCAGAATTGCGACCGAGAGGTTTATTATGTGTGAAAAGTATGGTTCACACATGGAGGCTTTTTGTAATGAATGGTTATGTATGACTGACAAAGATAGGGTACCATTCCCTAAGGTGGGCAGCTTTGAACCGGAGGTACTGCAGAACTTAAGGATAAGGATATGTCTGATAAAATCCAGAAAACAAAGAATTAGACATACAGATTGTTTAAACTTATGGCAGCAAGAGGGGGATGTGCAAAGGGAATTAGCTTGCGCAGCAGGTTCCAAACCTAGCGGGAAAACAATGGCGACCGCACCACCACCACCATATATTGTTGGGGAGAAAGTGTCTACAAGCAATGGTGCATTGGTACAGGATAGGAATGTGATTGATAAATGTACTAACGCTAACCCTTGCCAGCTGTATCCCATTTTAAATTTTCCTCAGAATTGTGAGCAGGAAGATGATCCCAGCACGATATCGGCACTCTCTCTAGCAGCCACCATACAAAATACTCAAGTGGGCACGGCCCAACCATCAAGAGTTGTAGCAAGGCCCCCTAGCGGAGGGATAAGTGAGGTCGTGTCCACAGGTAAGTACGGTACCATACACTATGCAGAAACAATAGCTCCCCACATTGTAGAATCAAACCAGAAGGACGTAATTGAACTAAATCCTGTCAGGGTGATTGCAGTTCCCAACGGGAGAACTGACGCTCTGGGAGTAACTCCCATCAGGAACATTGCCATGCATTGTCCCTGGTCCCGGGCAGAGTTAAGGTCAATTATGTCTGAATTTCCCGATCCCAGGAAAGATCTAGTCGGATGCCAGAGATTCATTAAAGAGTTAGGTAATGCCCATGAGCCTACAAATAAATATTGGCGAACCGTGCTACGAGTGTGCTTACCCTCGAATATTGACACCACGAAATTCATAGCAGACAGTAAGTTAGATGCAGAAGTACCTCTCACTGATGAATACAATCAGGAGAATGTAAAGCAAATCAATCTGCAACTAGGAGTGTATTTCCCTACTGTTGTCAAATGGAATAAAATTTTCTCCATAAGACAAAAGGAAGGTGAAATGGCATCTGAATATTTCCATCGAGCACTGCAGGAAATGGCTAGATACACTGGGATCGAGGACATTAAAGATAATGCACATCACAGGGAGGTAGCTGTTACTGTATTAATGGACGGGTTGAAGAAGGCATTAAGAACAAGGGTACAAACCTCTCTACCTAACTGGAGAGGTATATCGGTGGCTGCATTGAGAGAGTCCGCTATAGAGCACGACCGGAACATCAGTAAGCACAAGGAGTCTCAGGGGGATAAGCTGATGACAGCGATTATAAATGCTCTTACAACAAAACCACATCAGCCAAAACCCCAGACCCCTGATGGTAAGCCACATGTAGTAAAATGTTATAATTGTCAGAAGGAAGGACATTTTGCAAAGGATTGTAGGAATAAAGGTACACACAACGTATACCGACCCCCTAGACCAGAATACGAACCACACTACAATTCACATAATTGGGATCAGGGACCATATAGAAGAGATTATGAGCCACATAGAGGGGAAACAAGGAGGTACCCACCAAGGAGGGACTGGCAGGCCTCCGAAAAACCACAGCTACCCCCCTCACATATTGTATCTGCCAATGCACTGCGAGAGGGTACCCATACACAATAGGGGTTGGGACACACCTGTCGTCTGCAGCCAGTGAAATTGATTGCTAGCCTTGGTAGTGAACCTGAGGTCACGGTTGATGTAGCTGGTGTACCATTACCATTTCTTGTAGATACAGGGGCGGCCGGGTCAGTGTTGAATGCCACATCAGGTATAAAACCACGTGAAAAATGATTTGAGCAATGCGAGTAACAGGAACGGTGCAACAATAAACTTTGAGAAGACCTGCAGAGATTACGATAGGGCCCTTGCAAACCAAACATTCTTTTCTGCTGGCTGCATTGGCTCCGACTAATCTACTCGGCAGGGATTTGTTGTGTAAAATGCGGTGTGTCATATACTGTACTCCTGAGGGTGTTTTCTTGGATAGTGCAAGATATATTAGACACCCCTCAAAGGCTAATGTTGCATTCTACTGTTATAGACAAGTGTCCATCAAAGGTAGAGGAAATGATCTCACAAATACCGGGTTCCCTTTGGACCAAAGATGGACAAGACGCTGGATTGATGGCGAATGTAGCTCCAGTAGTAGTACAAGTAAAAGATAATAGGATAGCTCCAAAAATACCTCAGTATATTCTGAAGCCAGAGGTAGAATTAGGAGTGTACCCTGTCATAGAGCGGCTGCTACAGCAGGGCATCCTAGTCAGGACGTCCAGCACCGCCAATAGTCCCATCTTCCCTGTGAAAAAGAGTGGGGGGAGGGGTTACAGACTAGTGCAGGATCTAAAGGGTGATAAACAAGATAGTTGAGAGCCAATTCCCCGTAGTGCCCAATCCAGCTGTCATCCTCATGCAAATTCCCTCTACTGCAAAATTCTTCACTGTCATTGACCTCTGTTCTGCTTTCTTTTCTGTCCCTCTTCACCCTGACAGCCAGTACCTTTTTGCTTTTACATACAGGGGAGTACAGTACACCTGGACTCGTCTCCCCCAAGGTTTCATTTACAGCTCAAGTATTTTCTCCCAGGCTTTGCATGACTGTTTACAATCCTTTCAACCTGAGAGTGGATCAGTACTAATACAGTATGTCGATGACTTATTGTTGTGTTCTTCATCACTCAAATAGTTCTTGAAAGACACGCAACAGCTTCTGTTTCATCTTTCCCAAACGGGACACAAGGTTTCAAAGGATAAGTTGCAGTTGTGCCGGACCAGGGTCAAATATTTGGGACATTGCTTGACTCAAGGACTTGGACACCTCACTGCTGATAGAATACAGGTGATTCGCGACATGACTCTGCCACAAACGCAGCAACAGATCCGCACTGTCCTTGGAATGTGTGGGTACTGTCGAAACTGGATTCCAGGGTTCTCTATACTGGCTTTCACAGGCACCTGCATTAGGTATGCCAGATTATGAGAAGCCCTTTGAATTGTACGGTACAGAAAGTGAGGGTGCGCGACAGGGGTTTTAACTCAGAGACATGGTGATGCCAGCAGACCGGTAGCTTACTACAGTGCACAGCTGGACACTGTAGCGCGGTCTCTCCCCACTTGCTTGCGAAGTGTTGCAGCGATAGCTTTGCTGGTAAGTAAAAGCGAGTACGTAGTGTTAGGACATGACCTGACCATTCATACACCTCATGCAGTATCAGCCTTACTAAACTCAGCCCAAACCAGACATGTCTCATCTGCTCGGTTTACAAAGTGGGAATTATCACTGATGGCCCCGGTAAACATCACCATTAAGAGATGCAGCTCACTAAATCCTGCAACTTACTTGCCAAGTGTGCCTGGACAGGCACAAAGGGTGGAGGATGAGAATGTTGGTGAAGGAGGATTTAGTGCAGACACTGATACGCATGATTGTATGGAATACCTGAATCAGACTTTCACAGCGAGACCTGACATCAGTGACAACCCACTGGAAGGAGTAGACTTTACATTCTACACTGATGGTAGTTGCCACAGACAGACAGAATCGGGAGACTTGTGCACTGGATATGCAGTTGTAGATGACGAAGGTATCATAGAAGCTGAATCCCTGGTCCACCGCACTCAGCACAAGTTGCTGAGCTGGTCGCCCTAACCAGAGCGTGTGAATTGGCCAATGGTAAGTCAGCTAATATATACACAGATTCTAGGTACGCCTTTGGAGTAGTGCATGATTTAGGGGCCCTATGGCACCTCAGAAATTTCATGACGGCAGCTGGCACACCTGTAGCGCATGCGTCCCACATCAAAAGGCTTTTGACAGCAATACAAGAACCAGACAGAGTGGCTGTTATCAAGTGCAAAGCACACACTTACAACCAAGACCCAATTTCACTTGGTAACCGCCGGGCAGATGAAGCTGCTAAATCAGCAGCAAGCACCCCCATACAAACGAACATCACATCACTGATGACATTTAACACGATCAACACACAACAATTAATCGAAATGCAAAATTTGTGTTCCCTACAGGAAAAGGCAGTCTGGAGGGCAAAGGGGTATGGCCAGGAGTCCTCAGGACTGTGGACAGGTGGACAAGGTAAGCCGTGGCCCCCAGAGCATATCTTCCAAGCCTAGCTGAGGCGGCACATGGTCTGACTCATCTGGGCAAAGAGGGTATGTGCAAATTGGTAAGAGCCTACTGGTGTGTGCCAGGATTCTCTTCTCATGCAGGTAAGAGAGCAATGACATGCTTTACTTGCTTGAGGAAGAATATTGGAAAGACAATATCAACAGAGCCATCTCATATCCCTCCTACAGACGGACCTTTTCAGGTAATACAAATCGACTTCATACAGTTACCACCCTGTAGGAATTTGAAATATGTGTTAGTTTGTATTGATGTATTTTCCAACTGGGTAGAAGCGTTCCCTGCTGCCACAAATACTGCTACGTTCACTGCAAAGAAAATCGTGCAGGAATTTGTGTGTAGATATGGTATCCCCAGAATAATTGAAAGTGACAGGGGTACCCATTTTACAGGTGAAGTCTTTCAGGTTATGTGCAAACTGATGGGAATAAATAGCAAGCTGCATACTCCGTACCATCCACAGGCAAGTGCAAAGGTAGAGAGAGTGAACAGCACTATTAAGAACAAGCTGCACAGATTAATGGCTGAGACTGGATTGTCGTGGCCAGAAGCTTTGCCACTAGTGTTGTACAGCATCAGAACCACTCCCAGGTCTCCCCTTAACTTATCACCCTTTGAAATTCTTTTTGGTCGACAACCTCATGTAATGATAGACCCCAAGGATGATTTGAAATGTAATAATGAAGTGGCCGTGAAATATTTGGTTGGGATGAGCCAGCAGCTGAGAAATCAACAAAGAAATTTAAAGCTGGTGATCCCTGACCTACCGAATAGTAATTGTCATGACATTGAGCCTTGGGATTATATGATGATTCGAGATTTCTTACGCTCAGGTTGCCTCATAGACAGGTGGGAAGGATCATACCAAGTCTTGTTAACCAGCACGACAGCATTGAAGGTCACCGAAAGAGAGACTTGGGACCACTCGTCCCACTGCAAGAAGGTCGCTGACCCGGAGGGAACTCGTGACAAAGAGCAGAGTGTAGAGAATCTTGTATCACTGGAGTGTCTGTTCTAGGAAAGTTGAGTGGCAGGACTGTTGAAGGGCATCTGAGCACAGAGAGTAACAAGATCTAGAACGGTTGTCGTACCATTTTTCTTTTTTCACCTCCCCCTGCATTTTCCTTTCTTTTTCTTCTTCTTATTTTCCTCCTTTCCCCTAACGAAATGGATCGATCACAAGAGACTGCTTTAGGGTTCTGTTAGTAATTCTAGTTTTGATCAGGAGAGTTTGTTTTGGTGAGGGTCCCAGAGAGGTCGAGCAGGGATCTTGAATGGGTTCTGATGGTGAGTATGAAGTTGTAGGATCTCAGGAGCAGCACATCACTTTAGTAAAGGCTGGCATCAGTAAGCGCTCTGGTAGTCAGGGAGCTCGGAGGCACTGTGAGGGGTTATTGTCTGATGAATATTGTATTTGTAGGAATTGTGAGAATATAGTAGAGGATGGGTGCATCCAGAGATGCCAGTCCAACCTTAATATCAACATGGACCGCCATCCGTTGAGTGATTACCACTCACTAGTGGGTAAGGTCTTAAACCAGACAGAATGCTGGGTGTGCTCACAAGTACCTCAAGGTCAGAGTAAGTCAGGATTAGTACCATACCCTTTAGCAATAGATGAGGTACTCGAATTGCGGGGTGGGAGACCGGTGGACAAGAAATTCAATATCTCTAGGCCCCCTAGTTTGAAGCTCCACCAGTATCATGTAGACAGGTCCTTATTGTGTTTTAACATTTCCAATTACCGAAAACCGGGAAATTGGGAAGTGATGAGGAATAACCAGACAATGACCTTTTCATACAGAGCTGATAGGATACCCATAGACTCTGAACTTGTACGCCAAATAGCCAACAGTGGGAGGTATTTCCGGTATAGGTATACTCGTGGAAGCAAGACCATGTGGGTTGGAAAAGTGTCATCAGGGTATTGTGCTCATATCACCCAGCCCGATACTTGTACTGAGCAGATGGGAGAACTAGGGACTGGTTTCTTTACTTGGAAAATTTGTAATATGGTGATGTTATATTTTGTCCCCTATGTTCTCCCAGATGATGCCTATTTCATATGTGGGAGGAAGGCGTACAAGTGGCTTGCCCGATCTCAGAGGGATTGTGTTATATTGGGAGAGTACTACCAGAGGTCATGACCATAACCCATGATAAAATGAAAGACGTTCACCGCAGTGCTCAGACTCCTCATACTCACTACGAACACATTATCAAGAGACACCTCATAGATAGGGCAGAGCACGCAGCCTCTGATTTGATCCACAAATCCACCGGGATTCATTTCCTTCTCGCATTAGACATTACCCGTACTGCCAGAGGAACTATAAATAATAGGTATATCCATGCGCTAGCGAACTTGATAGATAATATCACTGAGATGTATGACGACACCTTCAGGTATACGGAAAGGGAGTTACAAGCTTACAAGAAGGAACTGATTCAGCACAGAATGGTCCTTAGTTATGTCACAGCCGTGACAGGTGGGTACTGTGTTACCCTGGCAACTCAATACAGTGTGAAGTGCTGTACTTATATTACAAATAGCACATGACCCAACGGAGATTATCGATCAAAAGATGGACGATATCTTGCAGTTGAAGTGGGAGTTCAGGAGGATACACAACCTTACCTTAGCGACTGTGAGTAATGAACTGACCGGCTGGGTCTCATGGTTGAACTCACACAAATGGTTCTCAGGTTTAGGAGAGTGGGCTCAGAATGTCATTATGAGTGTGGGGAAGTTTCTCCTTTGTATCCTGGGAGTCGTCATAATTATTGGTTCGATATTTAGGTGTGTTCAAAGTCTAATGCGGCGCAAGCACGGCACAAATTTGATGAGTCTAAGGAGCGAGGGCGCTGTTATAGCAGCAGATTTAATTTATGACCCATCCATAGAGACAGTGTTATGACAAGGATTGCAAATTAATTTCATGGCCTGTTTCGTTCACCCGTTTCTCTTTTGTCTCCCCCTCTGCCCAGATACACCCATCCGGAAAAGACATCAGCCCTACCCAAAATGTTTATGTGAATGTATTTTTATATATGTGTCTTATCTTCATCTCTGCAACCTCCAGCTAATGGCACACATAGTCGACAGGTGATATCCACATATACTAGCACTCACATATGTTTCCCCATCCATGTATCATCAACTAAATGTGCACCCCATTTGTTGTAACAAGAAGCCGAAAAGAGCTCGGTAGTGTTTGTTGGCCCATTTACAGACCCTTAAAACGGTATGAGAAGGATTTAATGTATACTTTGCAATACCTCGAAGCTTATGTAGAACATATACGGCACAATATTACATGCCATGATACATGGATTCATACATACATGCTTTTACTATCCCACTAGGTCATATATTTCCCACCTACAACTCTCTCCCGACCATCCAAACTTCTGTAGATATTGTATAAATATTTTTCTGTTAATTGATTAGGTAGTGGCAGTTATTGGTGACTGCCAAAGGGTGGACTGTCAAAGTCGAAAAATATTGCAGTACACACATCACTTACAAACTACACACAGATGGCCTTCGTGCATGTACTTGTTCTGCCGTGCGTGCGCATATTCGCAATTTGCGTATGGTCGCTTCCGCGGTCCTGCGCATTAGCGCGTGGTATGGGTATTTACGGTAGACATTGTGAACGCATAGAAAAGCCATCAAAACACATTACATATTTAATCCAAATAGTGCACAATGTACACATAGTCTCCCCACACCACATCAGCAAGTTACAACAGTTTAAATGGTATCAGAACAAAGGAATTCACCTTTACAGGATAGGAGGGGACAGAACAAGGTTATAAGGTGGTGTTTGGTATCCAGCTGTAGGGTATTTTAAAGGTAATATTCCGGTGTTGGTTTGCAGAAGATCGCACGTTCCTGCGAATAGTTATGTGCAGGAGCAGAATATAGATATAAACTGTATTTACTGTACATTAGGTATGCGGCGAGAACCCAGAGGAGACCACCCACAAATGCATCTTGAACAGACATCGCCCACCTATTCAAACCAACCTATGACCTCTCCTGTACTGTAAATGACAATCCCTGAGTCCAATGGACAAAGAGATTACAGTATACATTGTGTTAAGTTTTGGAAGATTGTATAAAAGGAGCCAGCTGCAGGCCTGGTCACACAAGACTCTCAAAGTTATCTATCTAGATGACCGAGGACCAGACTGGGTAGCGCGGCGAAATCCAAACAAGTATGTACCATTGACTGTAGCCATTATTCTCTTGTATTGTATTGCTATGTTATTTTATCCCCCTTTCAGTAATAATATGTTGTGGTGTCAGAACCCAGCAGTTTAAATACAATCTGGTGTCGTGTTTTCCTTTCCCTGCTAAGGTTTAAAGTGTATCACTATCGCATGCATAGCTGTTAAGGGTTCACGGTGTATCTTTGGGTGTGTACACGCTGCGTGTACTTCGTACAGTCAGCTCAGCGTTTGTACGCAAAGTCCGTACACGGTACGGGACTCTGTACGCTAATGGTGTAATAAGTACGTAGGTTGTGGATTAAGTATAGCGGCCGCAGCGGCTTCATTTAAAGTGTATGAAATGTCTTTTTAAAGTGTTGCTTTTAGTCCTGTATGCTAAATCAGCGTTTACACGGGATAGAAGATATTTATACAATAGCAAATACCTCTGGGATAGGCTATCAATCAAAAGGAGTGATATTTTTCTGTACAGAAAAAATAAGAATTTACTCACCGGTAATTCTATTTCTCGTAGTCCGTAGTGGATGCTGGGAACTCCGTAAGGACCATGGGGAATAGCGGGCTCCGAAGGAGACTGGGCACTCTAAGAAAGAATTAGGACTACCTGGTGTGCACTGGCTCCTCCCTCTATGCCCCTCCTCCAGACCTCAGTTAGGGAAACTGTGCCCGGAAGAGCTGACACAATAAGGAAGGGATTTGGAATCCCGGGTAAGACTCATACCAGCCACACCAATCACACCGTACAACTCGTGATACTATATCCAGTTAACAGTATGAACAACAACTGAGCCTCACGAACAGATGGCTCATAACAATAACCCTTTAGTTAGGCAATAACTATATACAAGTATTGCAGACAATCCGCACTTGGGATGGGCGCCCAGCATCCACTACGGACTACGAGAAATAGAATTACCGGTGAGTAAATTCTTATTTTCTCTGACGTCCTAGTGGATGCTGCGAACTCCGTAAGGACCAAGGGGATTATACCAAAGCTCCCAAACGGGTGGGAGAGTGCGGATGACTCTGCAGCACCGAATGAGCAAACTCAAGGTCCTCCTCAGCCAGGGTATCAAACTTGTAGAATTTTGCAAATGTGTTTGAACCCGACCAAGTAGCAGCTCGGCAAAGTTGTAAAGCCGAGATCCCTCGGGCAGCCGCCGAAAGAAGAGCCCACTTTCCTTGTGGAATGGGCTTTTACAGATTTAGGATGCGGCAGTCCAGCCGCAGAATGTGCAAGTTGAATCATGCTACAGATCCAGCGAGCAATAGTCTGCTTAGAAGCAGGAGCACCCAGCTTGTTGGGTGCATACAGGATAAATAGCGAGTCAGTTTTCCTGACTCCTGCCGTCCTGGTAACAAATATTTTCAGGGCCCTGACTACGTCCAGTAACTTGGAATCCTCCAAGTCCCGAGTAGCCGCAGGCACCACAATAGGTTGGTTCACATGAAAAGCTGAAACCACCTTAGGAAGGAATTGGGAACGAGTCCTCAATTCCGCCCTATCCATATGAAAAATCAGATAAGGGCTTTTACAAGACAAAGCCGCCAATTCTGATACACGCCTGGCCGACGCCAAGGCCAACAGCATGACCACTTTCCACGTGAGGTATTTTAGCTCCACGGTTTTAAGTGGCTCAAACCAATGCGACTTTAGGAAATCCAACACCACGTTGAGATCCCACGGTGCTACTGGAGGCACAAAAGGGGGCTGAATATGCAACATTCCTTTAACAAAAGTCTGAACTTCAGGCAGTGAAGCCAGTTCTTTTTGGAAGAAAATCGACAGAGCCGAGATCTGGACCTTAATGGAACCCAATTTTAGGCCCATAGTCACTCCTGACTGTAGGAAGTGCAGAAATCGACCGAGCTGAAATTCCTCCGTTGGGGCCTTCCTGGCCTCACACCAAGCAACATATTTTCGCCATATGCGGTGATAATGTCTTACGGTCACATCTTTCCTAGCTTTAATCAGCGTAGGAATGACTTCCTCTGGAATGCCCTTTTCTTTTAGGATCCGGTGTTCAACCGCCATGCTGTCAAACGCAGCCACGGTAAGTCTTGGAACAGACAGGGCCCCTGCTGCAGCAGGTCCTGTCTGAGCGGCAGAGGCCATGGGTCCTCTGAGATCATTTCTTGAAGTTCTGGGTACCAAGCTCTTCTTGGCCAATCCGGAACCACAAGTATAGTTCTTACTCCTCTCCTTCTTATTATTCTCAGTACCTTGGGTATGAGAGGCAGAGGAGTGAACACATAAACCGACTGGTACACCCACGGTGTCACTAGAGCGTCCACAGCTATCGCCAGAGGGTCCCTTGACCTGGCGCAATATCTTTTTAGCTTTTTGTTGAGGTGGGACGCCATCATGTCCACCTGTGGCCTTTCCCAACGGTGTACAATCATTTGGAAGACTTCTGGATGAAGTCCCCACTCTCCCGGGTGGAGGTCGTGCCTGCTGAGGAAGTCTGCTTCCCAGTTGTCCACTCCCGGAATGAACACTGCTGACAGTGCTAACACATGATTTTCCGCCCATCGGAGAATCCTTGTGGCTTCTGCCATCGCCATCCTGCTTCTTGTGCCGCCCTGACGGTTTACATGGGCGACCGTCGTGATGTTGTCTGACTGGATCAGCACCGGCTGGTGTTGAAGCAGGGGTCTTGCCTGACTTAGGGCATTGTAAATGGCCCTTAGTTCCAGAATATTTATGTGTAGGGAAGTCTCCTGACTCGTCCATAGTCCTTGGAAGTTTCTTCCCTGTGTGACTGCCCCCCAACCTCGAAGGCTGGCATCCGTGGTCAGCAGGACCCAGTCCTGTATGCCGAATCTGCGGCCCTCTAGAAGATGAGCACTCTGCAGCCACCACAACAGCGACACCCTGGTCCTTGGAGACAGGGTTATCAGCCGATGCATCTGAAGATGCGATCCGGACCACTTATCCAACAGATCCCACTGAAAGATCCTTGCATGGAACCTTCCGAATGGAATTGCTTCGTAAGAAGCTACCATCTTTCCCAGGACTCGCGTGCAGTGGTGCACCGACACCTGTTTTGGTTTTAGGAGGTCTCTGACTAGAGATGACAACTCCTTGGCCTTCTCCTCCGGGAGAAACACCTTTTTCTGTTCTGTGTCCAGAACCATCCCCAGGAACAGTAGACGCGTTGTAGGAACCACCTGCGACTTTGGAATATTCATGATCCAGCCGTGCTTTTGTAGCACTTCCCGAGCCAGTGCTACTCCGATCAACAACTGTTCCCTGGACCTCGCCTTTATAAGGAGATCGTCCAAGTACGGGATAATTATAACTCCCTTTTTTTGAAGGAGTATCATCATTTCGGCCATTACCTTGGTAAATACCCTCGGTGCCGTGGACAGACCAAACGGCAACGTCTGGAATTGGTAATGACAGTCCTGTACCACAAATCTGAGTTACTCCTGGTGAGGAGGGTAAATGGGGACATGCAGGTAAGCATCCTTGATGTCCAGTGATACCATGTAATCCCCTTCGTCCAGGCTTGCAATAACCGCCCTGAGCGATTCCATTTTGAACTTGAACCTTCTTATATAAGTGTTCAAGGATTTCAAATTTAAAATGGGTCTCACCGAACCGTCCGGTTTCGGTACCACAAACATTGTGGAATAGTAACCCCGTCCCTGTTGAAGGAGGGGTACTTTGGTTATCACCTGCTGGGAGTACAGCTTGTGAATCGCCTCCAGCACCGCCTCCCTGTCTGGGGGAGTAGTTGGCAAGGCTGATTTGAGGAAACGGCGAGGGGGAGACGTCTCGAATTCCAGCTTGTACCCCTGAGATACCACTTGTAGAATCCAGGGATCCACCCGTGAGCGAACCCACTGGTCGCTGAAGTTCCGGAGACGGGCCCCCACCGCACCTGGCTCCGCCTGTGGAGCCCCAGCGTCATGCGGTGGACTTAGAGGAAGCGGGAGAGGACTTTTGTTCCTGGGAACTTGCTGTTTGGTGCAGCTTTTTCCCTCTGCCTCTGGGCAGAAAGGACGCGCCTTTAACCCGCTTGCCTTTCTGGGGCCGAAAGGACTGTACCTGATAATACGGTGCTTTCTTTGGCTGTGAGGGAACATGGGGTAAAAATGTCGACTTCCCAGCCGTCGCTGTGGAAACGAGGTCCGAGAGACCATCCCCAAACAATTCCTCACCCTTGTAAGGCAAAACCTCCATGTGCCTTTTAGAATCCGCATCACCTGTCCACTGCCGAGTCCATAATACTCTCCTGGCAGAAATGGACATTGCATTTATTCTAGATGCCAGTTGGCAAATATCCCTCTGTGCATCTCTCATGTATAAGATTACGTCTTTAATATGCTCTACAGTTAGCAATATAGTGTCCCTGTCAAGGGTATCAATGTTATCAGACAGGGAATCTGACCACGCAGCTGCAGCACTGCACATCCATGCTGAAGCAATAGCCGGTCTCAGTATAATACCTGAGTGTGTATATACAGACTTCAGGATAGCCTCCTGCTTTCTATCCGCAGGCTCCTTTAGGGCGGCCGTATCCGCAGACGGTAGTGCCACCTTCTTTGACAAGCGCGTGAGCGCTTTATCCACCCTAGGGGATGTCTCCCAACGTATCCTATCCTCTGGCGGGAAAGGGTACGCCCTTAGTAACTTTTTGGAAATTACCAGTTTCTTATCGGGGGAAACCCACGCTTCATCACACACTTCATTTAACTCTTCAGAAGGGGGAAAAACCACAGGTTGCTTTTTCTCCCCAAACATAATACCCTTTTTTGTGGTACCAGGGTTAATGTCAGAAATGTGCAACACATTTTTCATTGCCGTAATCATGTAACGGATGGCCCTATTGGAATGTACACTAGTCTCATCGTCGTCGACACTGGAGTCAGTATCCGTGTCGACATCTGTGTCTGCCATCTGAGGTAGCGGGCGTTTTTGAGCCCCTGATGGCTTTTGAGACGCCTGTAGTATATATAGAAATAAGAAAATGATCACCAGCGCTCCACAAATAACCCACGTCACCAAGTTGATTCACCACTTCATAGTGAGTAAAGGAAAGATATTACCAATTGTAGATATATCATTCACATCAAAAACAGCTGATTCGTTAACTCTTTCTTTACAGAACCTGTAAAAGACCGTGTCCACCTTCATATAACACAGAGCTACCTTAGCTCATAAAGGGGTACACAGATTTAAAAGTAATATAGTGCAAATTATCCTTTGATTTTTAAAAGCACGGATTTAATACACATTAAACTTACAAACATAGATGATAAAAGTGCATGTAGTAAAAATCCCCATTAGGCATTCACAGCAAAGAGGTCCAGGTAGAAAACCCTGTTGGATATGGGTCAGCTGGTAAATCAGGCTCCGGAACCGGACTCCAACACCTGGACTTTCAGTGTAGCAGCAGCCTTGGTCTGGGGCAGTACCAACGGGAGAGCAGTACGCTTAACGCGTTTCGGATCAGTATCCTTCGTCAGAAGCGTAATGGTCTGCTCCTCCAACTCCCTATAAATACCCTAAGCTAATACATGTATCACCTGATCTTCATTGCCGCTAATCGGCTTTGTCCGCGCCGGTGCAGTCCCGTCACTATAACCGGATCCAAGATGGCCGTGCGTTCCATGCGGCCGGAAGTCGTCATCGAAATCCCGTACTCCAATCGTACTTATCATGGCTGTGCGTTCCACTTAGCCAAAAGGTTATATGCGACGTTTCCAGTTAATCATATGCATCATCACTGTGCGGCTTTTGCGTTCCAGAATACATGTATATAGTTGGTGATTGCGCTCCATACTTAAATTAGTAATAAACGTACCTCAAAGATAAAAACAGTTTTAATAATAGGCACAAAATACAAATAACGACATTAAAAGGATTATTGTTAAAAATAGGAATGCCATAATGTACACGAAGTGTATGTCCAATAAAAATTTAAGTAAGAAAACATTTTAATTCAAAGTCCCCATTTAATCCCCTGGGGACAAGGGTACCCAAATGGTGGATCCATTTCATCTCCGTCTGTGATAATTTTTTTTCCACATTCTGTGTTTTCCAATGAGGCTGAATTTGTTGTATACCCCAAAAATTACTAATATTACACTCCTTAGACGCATGGCATTCCTTAAAATGAGAAGAAACAGTGTGCGTAGACAGACCCTTTTTTATATTGTAAACATGTTCTGCTGCCCTCACTTTTAGGCTTCTAGTGGTTTTTCCCACATAACAGAGACCACATGAGCATTCCAAAACATAAATCACATTTCCTGAGTGGCACGTGATAAATTCTTTTATTACAATTGATTTGCCATTAATTACTAAATTGGTAACCTTTCTATCCTTTGATTTTACAGTTCTACACATGAGACAATCGCCGCAGCGATGATAACCCTTTGTTCTAATACTTTGTCTCGGGTTTGTCTCCACATTACTCCTCACTAAATGGTTCTGTAATGATGGGGCTTTTCTGTAAATAAATTTTGGTCTGTCGGGTATCACTCCACCTAATAGGGGGTCTTGTTTTAATAATTTCCAATTAGAACCAATAATTTTTTCTATGGCTTTATGTTTAGCATTATACTGACTGACAAATGCCCATTGGAATTCGTTTTCTTTATCACCTTTTTCTTTGGGAGGTTTTAATTTCAATAAGTCGGTTCTCTCCATCTTTTTGACTCTCTCTCTAGTTTGATTTAACGAGTCCTTTGAGTATCCCTTAGCCAGGAGTCTATCTGATAGATCATTCTGCTGGATTTCACATACATCGCCATCTGTACAATTCCTCTTGATCCTAATATACTGGCTAAAGGGGATCGAACCTAACCAATTAGAGTGATGTTGACTTGACATGTCTATAAGACTGTTAGAATCAGTATTCTTTCTAAAGGTACGAGTCTTTAAGGAACCGTTGTCTACATATATCTCAAGGTCCAAAAATGTGTTATTCATTTGACTGATGTTGAAAGTTAGTTTTATCAACATATCATTGGAATTCAAAAGATTACAAAAGGAGGTCAAATCCTGTGTTTCTCCTCTCCAAATAAAAATAATATCGTCAATAAAACGATGCCAGAGCACCAGGCTCGACCCCAGCCAACCGCCACCATAAATGACCTGATCTTCCCAATAGGCCATAAAAAGGTTGGCGTAGCTAGGGGCGAACCTGGTGCCCATGGCAGTGCCATTTTGTTGTAAATAAAATGTGCCTTCAAATATAAAATAATTATTGGTTAAAATAAACTTAATACTATCCAAAATAAATTCTTTTAAATCGGATCCTAAAGTGCTTAAGTTTAAAAAGTAGGATACAGCAATTAATCCCTTCTCTTTGTCTATTATAGTATAAAGAGTACCCACATCAGCTGTGGCTAGATGGTCACCCTCACACCACTCATAATTTCCTAATTTACGTAAAATGTCACTGGTATCTTTTAAGTAGGCTTTTGTTGTTTGAACCAGCGGTTGTAGGTAAAAGTCTATAAATGCTGATAGATTGCTGGTTATGCTATTGCAACCTGAGACAATTGGTCTCCCAGGGGGGTGGAGGGGGTCCTTGTGAATTTTCGGGAGGACATACAAAGATGGTATAGATGGATCTTTGATATTTAAATAATCAAATTCTGTCTGTGATATGACTTTCCGATCAAGGCCTTTAGTAGTCAAATCTTTGAGTTCTTTCATAATCCTAGACGTGGGGTCATTTTTAAGTTTTCTGTAAGTGACTTCGTCACTCAATTGCCTTTGAATTTCACCAATATATGCTTCCCGGTCCATAAGGACCACTCCCCCACCTTTGTCTGCAGGTTTTATAATTATTGATGAGTCCTCTTTCAAGGTTTTCAATGCACTAAACTGTTTTTTATTAAGATTGTTTTTATTACTTTTACCCTTGGTGTTCACCACCTTCTCAATTTCTTCTATTACTACTTTATTAAAAACATCAACACAACTTCCTTTACAGAATGTTGGATTAAAAGTTGATGGAGGTCTAAAACCTGTACCACTGCATTGATTTTCAACAGTTGGAGGATTATCGTTAGAAGCTTTTCCAAGAAAAAAAACGTTTTATGCTCAATTTTCGTGTAAATTTTTGAACATCCAAAAATAAATCAAACGGTTTCGGCTGATACGTTGGAGCGAACTTTAGCCCCTTCTGTAACACCTGTATTTCTTGAGTGGTTAACTCTTTTTTAGATAAATTGAAAATTTTAGTTTCTACCTTGGATTTCTCCACTAAATCAACCTGAGTTATCTGTTGATCTGGGACATGGTTAATAGCCCTATCTTTCCTGGCTATTTTATTTCTTTTATTGGTTCGATTTTTACCAGCCCTCTTCCCCCTATGGGTCCTACGGTATGTATTTAATTTCTGTTTCTCCCTGGGAGTTTTAGATCCCATTCTAAAAAAGAAGCATTTAAGTCATTGGGAGTTCTTGGATCATTGCCTGACAGATTTGCGTAACGATTTGAAATTAGAGGGCTATATCTTTTTTCTACATTTCGGGGTTTGGTATACTTTCTATCCCCTCTATTTTTCCATTGTAAATAATCACGGTCATCATCTTGGTACCCTCTTTGTGAGGGTTTATTTGTACCTTGATGGTAATAATGATAATTAGTCTTTGTCTGGTCCCTTCGATTAATACGATTATTCGTACCAACATTGTAGGAACCATAACTATTGGCATATGTGTTCCTATTTCCATTTCTCTTTTTATTCCTCCATGTGGGTGTTTTACCCATTCGTGAGTCAAACCTTTCAAGGGGTGGATTATCTAAATGGTTAATAGATATTTCTATTTTATTAGTTGGTTCTTCCTTATTAAGAAGAATGTCCCTTTGATAATTAGGGAGAGGAGCGGTATCCTAAAACAGTTAAACCACGAGATTAATGAATTACACACCTTAGTACAACCATATAAAGAACTTGAAGATTTTCAAGCATATGAGAAGGAACTCCTACAAAAAATCACAAAAAACACCAAGGAGTTGAGGGAAAAGAAAAATAAAAAATATCAAAGGGACATTCTTCTTAATAAGGAAGAACCAACTAATAAAATAGAAATATCTATTAACCATTTAGATAATCCACCCCTTGAAAGGTTTGACTCACGAATGGGTAAAACACCCACATGGAGGAATAAAAAGAGAAATGGAAATAGGAACACATATGCCAATAGTTATGGTTCCTACAATGTTGGTACGAATAATCGTATTAATCGAAGGGACCAGACAAAGACTAATTATCATTATTACCATCAAGGTACAAATAAACCCTCACAAAGAGGGTACCAAGATGATGACCGTGATTATTTACAATGGAAAAATAGAGGGGATAGAAAGTATACCAAACCCCGAAATGTAGAAAAAAGATATAGCCCTCTAATTTCAAATTGTTACGCAAATCTGTCAGGCAATGATCCAAGAACTCCCAATGACTTAAATGCTTCTTTTTTAGAATGGGATCTAAAACTCCCAGGGAGAAACAGAAATTAAATACATACCGTAGGACCCATAGGGGGAAGAGGGCTGGTAAAAATCGAACCAATAAAAGAAATAAAATAGCCAGGAAAGATAGGGCTACTAACCATGTCCCAGATCAACAGATAACTCAGGTTGATTTAGTGGAGAAATCCAAGGTAGAAACTAAAATTTTCAATTTATCTAAAAAAGAGTTAACCACTCAAGAAATACAGGTGTTACAGAAGGGGCTAAAGTTCGCTCCAACGTATCAGCCGAAACCGTTTGATTTATTTTTGGATGTTCAAAAATTTACACGAAAATTGAGCATAAAACGTTTTTTTCTTGGAAAAGCTTCTAACGATAATCCTCCAACTGTTGAAAATCAATGCAGTGGTACAGGTTTTAGACCTCCATCAACTTTTAATCCAACATTCTGTAAAGGAAGTTGTGTTGATGTTTTTAATAAAGTAGTAATAGAAGAAATTGAGAAGGTGGTGAACACCAAGGGTAAAAGTAATAAAAACAATCTTAATAAAAAACAGTTTAGTGCATTGAAAACCTTGAAAGAGGACTCATCAATAATTATAAAACCTGCAGACAAAGGTGGGGGAGTGGTCCTTATGGACCGGGAAGCATATATTGGTGAAATTCAAAGGCAATTGAGTGACGAAGTCACTTACAGAAAACTTAAAAATGACCCCACGTCTAGGATTATGAAAGAACTCAAAGATTTGACTACTAAAGGCCTTGATCGGAAAGTCATATCACAGACAGAATTTGATTATTTAAATATCAAAGATCCATCTATACCATCTTTGTATGTCCTCCCGAAAATTCACAAGGACCCCCTCCACCCCCCTGGGAGACCAATTGTCTCAGGTTGCAATAGCATAACCAGCAATCTATCAGCATTTATAGACTTTTACCTACAACCGCTGGTTCAAACAACAAAAGCCTACTTAAAAGATACCAGTGACATTTTACGTAAATTAGGCAATTATGAGTGGTGTGAGGGTGACCATCTAGCCACAGCTGATGTGGGTACTCTTTATACTATAATAGACAAAGAGAAGGGATTAATTGCTGTATCCTACTTTTTAAACTTAAGCACTTTAGGATCCGATTTAAAAGAATTTATTTTGGATAGTATTAAGTTTATTTTAACCAATAATTATTTTATATTTGAAGGCACATTTTATTTACAACAAAATGGCACTGCCATGGGCACCAGGTTTGCCCCTAGCTACGCCAACCTTTTTATGGCCTATTGGGAAGATCAGGTCATTTATGGTGGCGGTTGGCTGGGGTCGAGCCTGGTGCTCTGGCATCGTTTTATTGACGATATTATTTTTATTTGGAGAGGAGAAACACAGGATTTGACCTCCTTTTGTAATCTTTTGAATTCCAATGATATGTTGATAAAACTAACTTTCAACATCAGTCAAATGAATAACACATTTTTGGACCTTGAGATATATGTAGACAACGGTTCCTTAAAGACTCGTACCTTTAGAAAGAATACTGATTCTAACAGTCTTATAGACATGTCAAGTCAACATCACTCTAATTGGTTAAGTTCGATCCCCTTTAGCCAGTATATTAGGATCAAGAGGAATTGTACAGATGGCGATGTATGTGAAATCCAGCAGAATGATCTATCAGATAGACTCCTGGCTAAGGGATACTCAAAGGACTCGTTAAATCAAACTAGAGAGAGAGTCAAAAAGATGGAGAGAACCGACTTATTGAAATTAAAACCTCCCAAAGAAAAAGGTGATAAAGAAAACGAATTCCAATGGGCATTTGTCAGTCAGTATAATGCTAAACATAAAGCCATAGAAAAAATTATTGGTTCTAATTGGAAATTATTAAAACAAGACCCCCTATTAGGTGGAGTGATACCCGACAGACCAAAATTTATTTACAGAAAAGCCCCATCATTACAGAACCATTTAGTGAGGAGTAATGTGGAGACAAACCCGAGACAAAGTATTAGAACAAAGGGTTATCATCGCTGCGGCGATTGTCTCATGTGTAGAACTGTAAAATCAAAGGATAGAAAGGTTACCAATTTAGTAATTAATGGCAAATCAATTGTAATAAAAGAATTTATCACGTGCCACTCAAGAAATGTGATTTATGTTTTGGAATGCTCATGTGGTCTCTGTTATGTGGGAAAAACCACTAGAAGCCTAAAAGTGAGGGCAGCAGAACATGTTTACAATATTAAAAAGGGTCTGTCTACGCACACTGTTTCTTCTCATTTTAAGGAATGCCATGCGTCTAAGGAGTGTAATATTAGTAATTTTTGGGGTATACAACAAATTCAGCCTCATTGGAAAACACAGAATGTGGAAAAAAAATTATCACAGACGGAGATGAAATGGATCCACCATTTGGGTACCCTTGTCCCCAGGGGATTAAATGGGGACTTTGAATTAAAATGTTTTCTTACTTAAATTTTTATTGGACATACTCTTCGTGTACATTATGGCATTCCTATTTTTAACAATAATCCTTTTAATGTCGTTATTTGTATTTTGTGCCTATTATTAAAACTGTTTTTATCTTTGAGGTACGTTTATTACTAATTTAAGTATGGAGCGCAATCACCAACTATATACATGTATTCTGGAACGCAAAAGCCGCACAGTGATGATGCATATGATTAACTGGAAACGTCGCATATAACCTTTTGGCTAAGTGGAACGCACAGCCATGATAAGTACGATTGGAGTACGGGATTTCGATGACGACTTCCGGCCGCATGGAACGCACGGCCATCTTGGATCCGGTTATAGTGACGGGACTGCACCGGCGCGGACAAAGCCGATTAGCGGCAATGAAGATCAGGTGATACATGTATTAGCTTAGGGTATTTATAGGGAGTTGGAGGAGCAGACCATTACGCTTCTGACGAAGGATACTGATCCGAAACGCGTTAAGCGTACTGCTCTCCCGTTGGTACTGCCCCAGACCAAGGCTGCTGCTACACTGAAAGTCCAGGTGTTGGAGTCCGGTTCCGGAGCCTGATTTACCAGCTGACCCATATCCAACAGGGTTTTCTACCTGGACCTCTTTGCTGTGAATGCCTAATGGGGATTTTTACTACATGCACTTTTATCATCTATGTTTGTAAGTTTAATGTGTATTAAATCCGTGCTTTTAAAAATCAAAGGATAATTTGCACTATATTACTTTTAAATCTGTGTACCCCTTTATGAGCTAAGGTAGCTCTGTGTTATATGAAGGTGGACACGGTCTTTTACAGGTTCTGTAAAGAAAGAGTTAACGAATCAGCTGTTTTTGATGTGAATGATATATCTACAATTGGTAATATCTTTCCTTTACTCACTATGAAGTGGTGAATCAACTTGGTGACGTGGGTTATTTGTGGAGCGCTGGTGATCATTTTCTTATTTCTATATATACTATTGATCCCTTTAGTGCTATGGGGATGCACTTTTAGAATTTTGATTATAAGCTGCATCACAATTTGTTTGCGCAGATTGTCTCTCAAACACATTTTTTCTTTTGAGACGCCTGGGCAGGCACGGACTGAGAAGCCAGCTGTCCCACATCTGCTATGTCATCAAACCTCTTATGTAAGGAGTTGACACTATCACGTAATTCCTTCCACATATCCATCCACTCAGGTGTCGACCCCGCAGGGGGTGACATCACATTTATCGGCACCTGCTCCGCCTCCACATAAGCCTCCTCATCAAACATGTCGACACAGCCGTACCGACACACCGCGCACACACAGGGAATGCTCTGACTGAGGACAGGACCCCACAAAGTCCTTTGGGGAGACAGAGAAAGAGTATGCCAGCACACACCACAGCGCTATAAATCACAGGGATGTACACTATAATGAGTGATTTTACCCTATAGCAGCTATACATATATAGTATTTGCGCCTAAATTTAGTGCCCCCCCCCCTCTCATTTTTACCCTATTGTGCCTGGAAACTGCAGGGGAGAGCCTGGGGAGCATCCTTCCAGCGGAGCTGTGAGAGGAAATGGCGCCAGTGTGCTGAGGGAGATAGCCCCGCCCCCTTCACGGCGGACTTCTCCCGCTTTTTTTATGGATATATGGCAGGGGATTTTACACATATATAGTCTTAATGACTATGTTATGTGTATTTTTTGCCAATGTAAGGTAATCTTATTGCAGCCCAGGTCGCCCCCCCAGGGCCCTGCACCCATCAGTGACCGGAGTGTGAGGTGTGCATGGGGAGCAATGGCACACAGCTGCAGTGCTGTGCGCTACCTTAATGAAGACCGGAGTCTTCAGCCGCCGATTTCCTGGACGTTCTTCTTGCTTCTGGCTCTGCAAGGGGGACGGCGGCGCGGCTCCGGGACCGGAAGACCGAGGCTGGGCCTGTGTTCGATCCCTCTGGAGCTAATGGTGTCCAGTAACCTAGAAGCCCAAGCTAGCTGCAAGCAGGTAGGTTCGCTTCTCTCCCCTAAGTCCCTCGTAGCAGTGAGTCTGTTGCCAGCAGATCTCACTGAAAATAAAAAACCTAAATATACTTTCTTTTCTAGAAGCTCAGGAGAGCCCCTAGTGTGCATCCAGCTCGAGCCTGGCACAGATTCTAACTGAGGTCTGGAGGAGGGGCATAGAGGGAGGAGCCAGTGCACACCAGGTAGTCCTAATTCTTTCTTAGAGTGCCCAGTCTCCTTCGGAGCCCGCTATTCCCCATGGTCCTTACGGAGTTCCCAGCATCCACTAGGACGTCAGAGAAACATTGTGTATTTGTGTGGGCTGAAAGTAGGAGTGGACATATTGAACCTCGAAAAACCGGATCCCGTGGACAAAACGCCTGAGCTTGAAGGGGCTCAGCTGCGAGAAAGGGTCACAACCTAGCGCATTTAACGAAGTTTGGCACGTACTACAACGTGTTGGAGGAGTGTAAAAGTTTGTGATTTGTGAAGTGTTTTAGTGTTACTAAAGTGTTTTGAAGTGTTTTAGTGTTACTCAGCTGGAGCGGCTGAGGAGCACGGCTTAAAATCGACTCCCTTGATCGTAGGGCATATGGATAACTAGTATCTATAGGCCGTGCGATTGCACCGCACGTCCGAATGTGTTATGCGCAGCGCAACGTGATACCATTTGCGTTATTTTGCGCAGGTGTGTCATAGGCGCTTTGTAAAGCATACGCAGACGTGAATGTGTAAACAAGGGGTTTTTCACTGATGTGCTTCAGGAAATCTCCCTGGTAGACATTCACTGGAAAGGGTGATCGATAGTATGTTTCTCACCCTATACAAATTCCAGTGGAAAGATACCGAAAAGGAATTTTTTGCTGGCCCTCTCAGGAAAATATTCCAACAGAACCTCCACCAAAAGAAATTACTGTGCTGAAGGGTCTGATAGCAGTCCGAAGGTTGGGTACATTGCGATCCCATTATTTGCAGTGGGTCGTAGTATAGGCCAGCAGGGACTGGGGTGAGTGAAAGCACTCAATAAGAACTTTCACCGTCTGCTTGCATTGTTCATTTGGTGTTTGTGCAAAAAAGGCCCACAATGGGAGCCAAGTGCACAAGCGAGAGGCGTTCAGCAGCCAGGGTTCAGGCTGAAGAAGTAGGGCCTAAAGGGTCCGCAAGGTTAGTAATGTGTGGTAAATATGGTCCGCACGTAGAGGCTTTTTTTGATGAATGGAGATGTATGACTGCGGGGGATAAGGCATCATTTCCTAGGATGGGTAGTTTTAAACCAGAGGTACTGCAGAATGTAAGGAATAGAATATGTCTGATCGAGTCTAAGGAACAAAGGATCAGACATAACGACTGTTTAAATATATGACAACAAGAGGGAGATGTGCAAAGGCAGCTGGCTCGCACAGCAAGTTCCAAACCTGATAGGATTGTGATTGCGAGCACACCATCACCGACACATGTCGATGGGGAGGAAACAGCTACAACCAATGGTACATCGGCAAAGGATAGGAACATTCATGTAAATTGTATTAACCCTAACCCATGCATATTGTACCCTGTCTTAAGTTCTCTCCAAGGTCATAGGTCGAAGGAAGATGATGGATCCAGCCTAATCTCAGCCTTCATCCAGGCAGCCACCTTGCAGGAAACTCAGGTGGGCACGGCCCAACCAGTAAGAACAGTGACGGTGTGTCCCACCGAAGGGATGGGTGAGATCATAGCCACCGGTAAGTGTCAGACTGTTCATTATGCAGAGACAGTAACACCTCACAGTGAGCCAATTAGGAATGGAATGGTTGGGTTACATCCTGTCTTGGCAATAGCAACTCCCAATGGGAGAACAGATAGCCAGGGAGTAACCCTCATCAGGAATACTGCAATATATTGCCCGTGGACCAGATCAGAACTGCGGTCAATCATTTCAGAATTCCCTGATCCCCGGAGACATTTAGCTAGATGTCAGAAGTTTATTATGGATCTGGGTAATGCCCACGAACCTACAAACAAAGATTGGCGGAGACTTTTGAAAGCGTGCCTACCCCCTAATATTGACACCCAAAAATGTATCACAGATTGTAAGATAGAGTCAGACGATCCTCTGACTGACGAATACAATCAGGAGAACGTGGAACGAATTAACATACAACTAGGATTGTATTTCCCTACAATTGTAAAATGGAGCAAAATTTTCACAATCAAACAGAGAGAAAATGAAATGACATCTGAGTATTTCCATAGGGCCGTACAAATAATGGCTAGATACACTGGGGTATAGTATATAAGGAACGATGTGAATTACAGGGAGGTGGCTGTCTCTGTGCTAATGGACGGGCTCAATAACGCATTGAAGGTCAGGGTACAGACTTCTTTGCCTAATTGGAGAGGGATCACAGTAGACACTCTTAGAGAGTGCGCTATCGAGCGTGACAGGAATATCTCCAAACACAGAGAACAGCAGGAGAAGAGGCAGAGGACGGTAAGCATACAGGCACTTAAAGGGATGTCTAATCAACCAAGATCCGAGGACCCTAAAGACTGTAAACGAGCAAGAATATGTTATGTTTGTAGAAAGGAGGGGCATTTTGCCAGGGATTGTAGGAGTCATGGGACACATAGTAAATATAGACCTCCTAGACAAAGAACACGAGCCACGTTATCAAGCACATAGATGGGACCAAGGGACATATAGTAAGAATTTAAAGCCATATAGAAAACACTAATTTGGTAAATGGGAAGAACAAGAAAAATGCAACATTACCCTTTGACAAAACCTGCAGAAGTTACGATTGGGCCTCTATGATGCTAAACCTTTTCTTTTTTTTCTAGTAGCTTTGGCCCCTGACTAATTTAATCAACAGAGACCTTGTTAAAAAAAAATATATATACATATAGTGTGCTCCCGCTCAGGAAGTACAAAGCATGTTAGACACCCGCAAAGACTAATGTTGCATTCCACTGTTCATGTCCATCACAGGTAGAGGAAATTATCTTGCAAAATACCGGGTTCCCTATGAATTTAGGATGGACAGGACGCTGGATTGATGGCTGGGATAGTCCCAGTAGTGATACAACAAACACAAACTTTAAAGGGGAGTAGACCAAGTAGGGAATCAATTCCCCGTAGACCCCAATCCAGCTGTCATTTTAATAAAATCCTCTTCACCTCTACAAAACGTATTTGTTAACAACCTCTATTCTGTTTTTCTTCACAGTTTCCTCTTCACCTTTTACGTTCACCTACAGGAGGGTACAATACATGGACCCCATTACAGTTCATGCCTTATCGGTCTTTCAGAGTGCTGTCCGAACTCGGTATATCTCACTAGCACGATGGCACCAGTATTACTGCAGTGTGCCTTGTCATGCACAAAGGGTGGAGAATGAGAATACTGGTGAAGGGAGATTGTGTACAGACACTGATATGCATGATGGTGTTACAGCCTGTTGGTGAACGCAAATCTGATATTTTCTTTCTTTCTCTTCTTTTCTCTCTTCTCTAAAGATGTTTTTACCCTACACAACAAATACACAACAATTAATCAAAATGCAAAATTTGTGTTCCCTACAGGAGAAGGCAGTCTGGAAGGTGAAGGGATATGGGCCCTCATTCCGAGTCGTTCGCTCGCTAATTTTCTTCGCATCGCAGCGTTTTTCTGCTTAGTACGCATGCGCAATGTTCGCACTGCGACTGCGCCAAGTAATTTTGCTATGAAGATAGTATTTTTACTCACGGCTTTTTCTGCGCTCCAGCGATAGTAGTGTGATTGACAGGAAATGGGTGTTACTGGGCGGAAACACGGCGTTTTATGGGCGTGTGGATAAAAACGCTACCGTTTCCGGAAAAAACGCAGGAGTGGCTGGAGAAACGGAGGAGTGTCTGGGCGAACGCTGGGTGTGTTTGTGACGTCAAACCAGGAACGACAAGCACTGAACTGATCGCAGATGCCGAGTAAGTCTGAAGCTACTCTGAAACTGCTAAGTAGTTTGTAATCGCAATATTGCGAATACATCGTTCGCAATTTTAAGAAGCAAAGATTCACTCCCAGTAGGCGGCGGCTTAGCGTGTGTAACTTTGCTAAAATCGCCTTGCGAGCGAACAACTCGGAATGACCTCCACGGTCAGGAGTCCTCAGGACTTTGGAGAGATGGACACGGTAAGCCAGTGGCCCTCAGGGCATGTCTCCCAAGCCTAGCTGAGGCGGCACATGGTCTGACTCATCTGGGCAAGGAAGGTATGTGCAAGTTGGTAAGAGCCTACTGGAGTGCACTAGGGTTCTCTTCTCATGCAGACAAAAAAGCAGTGACATGTCTTACTTGCTTGAGGAAGAATATTGGTAAGACAATACCAACGGAGCCATCCCATATCCCTCCTACAGACGGACCTTTCCAGGTAATACAAATCGACTTCATACAGTTACCACCCTGTAGGAATTTATAGTATGTATTAGTATGTACCGATGTCTTTTCAAACTGGGTAGAAGCATTCCCTGCTGCCACAAATACTGCCGTGTTCACTGCTAAGAAAATCGTGCAGGAATTTGTGTGTAGATATGGTATCCCTAGAATGATTGAAAGTGATAGGGGTACCCATTTTACAGGTGAAGTCTTTCAGGTCATGTGCAAACTGATGGGTATTAATAGTAAGCTGCATACTCCATACCGGCCACAGGCCAGTGCGAAGGTGGAGAGAATGAACAGCACTATTAAGAACAAGCTGAGCAAAGTGATGGCTGAAACTGGACTGTTGTGGCCAGAAGCACTGCCACTAGTGTTGTACAGCATCAGAACCACTCCCAGGTCACCGCTTAACTTATCCCCTTTCGAAGTTCTTTTTGGACGACAACCCCATGTAATGATAGACCCCCAGGATGATTTGAAGTGCAATAATGAGATAACTGTACAATATATGGTTAGGTTAAGCCAGCAACTGAGAAACCAGCAAAGGAATCTAAAACTGTCGATTCCTGACCTACCAAACAGTAATTGTCATGACATTGAATCTGGGGATTATGTGATGATTCAAAATTTTCTACGCTCAGGTTGCCTCATTGTCAGGTGGGAAGGACCGTATCAAGTTTTGTTGACCAGCACGACAGCACAAAGGTTGCCGAGAGAGAGACTTGGGTCCACTCGTCCTACTGCAAGAAGGTCGCTGACCCGGAGAAAACTTGTGACAAAGAGAAAAGTGAAGAGAACCTCGTATCACTAGAGAATCTATTCCGGGAAAGCTGAGAGGCAGGACTGTTGGACGGCACCTGAGCGTGGAGAACAACAAAATCAAGGACAGTTGTCGTAACATTTTTCTTTTTTTCCACCCCCCCCCCCCCCCCCCACTGCATTTTACTTTTTTTTCCCTGTTCTATTTTTGCTCCTTAATGAAATGGATCTACACCAAGAGACTGTGTTCTGGCTTTTTCTGGTAACTCTGTTTTTGATCAGGACAATTTGTTTTTGTGAGGGCCCCCGAGACATCGAGCAAGGATCTGGAATGGGTTCTGATGGAGAGTATGGATTCATAGGACCCCAGGATCAGCGCATCACTTTGGTCAAAGCTGGTATCAGTAAGAGATCTGGTAGTCACGGAGCTCGGAGGCAATGTGAAGGGTTATTGTCTGATGAATACTGCATATGTAGGTTTTGCAAAAACATAGTCGAAGATGGGTGCATCCAGAGATGTCAGTCAAATGATAATATCGACATGAGTGGACATCTGTTTGAGTGATTACCACTCATTAGTGGGTACAGTCTTAAACCATACAGAATGTGCTGGGTGTGCTCACAAGTTACTCAAGGACAAAGTAAGTCGGGATTAGTGTCATACCCTTTAACAATAGATGAGGTACTCGAATTCCGGGAGGGGACCGGTGGACAAGAAATGCAATATATCTAGGCCCCCTAGCTTGAAGCTCCACCAGTACCACGTAGATAGGTCACTGTTGTGCTTTAACGTGTCCAATTTCCGGAAACCAGGAAATTGGGAAGTGACATGGAATAACCAGACAATGACCTTCTCACATAAAGCTGATAAAGTACCCATCAACTCCGAACTTGTACGTAAGATAGCCACAAGTGGGAGGTATTTTCGATACAAGTATACACGTGGGATCAAAACCATGTGGGCTGGAAAAGTGTCGCAGGGGTATTGTGCCCACATCATCCATCTGTGATATGGTTTTGTTGCATTTTGTCCCTTATGTTCTTCCAGATGATGCCTACTTCATATGTGGAAGGAAAGCGTACAAGTGGCTTACTCCGAGTTCTGAAGGGTTGTGTTAAATTGGCAGAGTACTACAAGAGGTTATGACCATTGCACACAAAAAAATTAAAGATATTCACCGCAACACTCAGACTCCTTATACTCATACACATTATGAACACATTGTCAAGAGACACCTCATAGATAGGACAGAGCCCGCAGCCTCTGATTTGATCCATGAATCCACCGGGATTCAATTCTTCTCACATTAGATATCACCCATACTGCCAGAGGAATTATTAATTATAGGTACATCAATGCGCTGGCGGACTTGATTGATAATATCACCGAGATGTTTGATGACACCTTCAGGTATACAGGTAGGGAGTTACAGGCCTACAAGAAGGAGCTGGTCAAGCATAGGACGGTCTTGAATTACGTCACGGCTGTGACAGGTGGGTACTGTGTTACTCTGGCAATTCAATATGGTGTGAAGTGCTGTACTTATATTACGAATAGTACTGAAGACCCAACGGAGATCATAGATCAAAAGATGGACGAGATCTTGCAGTTGAAGTGGGAGTTCAGAAGGAAGCACAACCTTACCTTGATGGCTGTGGGTAATGAATTGACTGGCTGGGCCACATGGTTGAACCCACTCAAATGGTTCTCTGGGTTAGGAGATTGGGCCCAAAATGTAATTGCGAGTGTGGGAAAGTTTCTCCTCTGTATCCTGGGTGTCGTCATAATTATTGGGCTGATATTCAGATGTGTTCAAATTTTGACGCTGCGCAAACACAGGACAAATTTGATGAGTCTAAGGAGCAAGGGTGTTGTAACAGCAGCAGATCTGATTTATGACCCATCCGTAGAAACAGTGTTGTGATAAGGATTGTAAATTAATTTCATGGCCTGTTTCTTTCACCATTTTTTTCTGTTTTCCCCTCTACCCAGAGACATCCAACCGGAAAAGACTTCAGTATACCCAAATTTGTGTAAATGTATTTTTATGTGTCTTACCCTCATCTCTGCAATCTTCAGTTAATAACACACATAGTCGTTAACTGTTATCCACACATAATAGCATACACATACGTCTCCCCTACATGCATCATCAGATAAATGTGCTCCCCATTTGTTGGTATAAGAAGCCGGAAAGGTGAGGGCTAATGGCCCTTGCCTGAAAAGAGCTCGGTAGTGTTTGTTTGCCCATGTACAGAACCTTAATACGGAATGAGAAAGATTTAATGTATACTTCGCAGTACCTCAAAGCTTACTTAGAACATATACGGGCCGATGATACATGCCCCTCAGACATTTACTCATACATACACGCTTTTTCCTATCCCACTAGGCTATATCTTTCCCACCTACAAACTCTTCCCCTGTAACCCGAAATTTTGTACATATTGTAAATGTAATATTTTCAGTATTATTAGTTATGTGTGGCAGTTATTGTTTACTGCCAAAGGGTGGACTGTCGAAGTCGAAAATATTATGCCCACATGCATCACGTGCAAACACCACACAGAGTGGCCTCCATGCGTGTGCTTGTTCTGCCGTGCGTGCGCATGCCCGCAGGTTGCGTATATTGGCTCACGAAGTCCTGCGTATTAACGCGTGGTATGAGTAAATACAGTAGCCACAAAGACATATCTGATATTTAATCCACATAGTGCATAATTTACACATAGCCTACACGCACCAGACCAGCAAGTTCATTTACTTTGGAAGTATAACAACAGAGGGATCCAACTTTACAGGATATGAGGGGACAGAATTAAGTTAAGATGAGGTGTTTGGTATCCAGCTGTATAGTATTTCAAGGGCAATATTCCGATGGCAGTTTGCAGAAAGTAGCACGCTCCTGCACATAGATATGCACAGGAATATATTATTAATATCACACTGTATTTACTGTACTCTTGATATTTGGCGGGAACCCAGTAGAGGACACCTGCAAGTGCATCTGGACCAGGCATCGCCCACCTATTCAAACCAACCTATGACCCCTCATGTACTGTAAATGACCAGCCCTTTGACCTATGAAAGAAGAGATTACAGTTTCCTTTGTTTCATGCTTTGGACTATTGTATAAAGACCAAGCCTCCTGGCCGGCCTCAGTCTATTCTCTGAAGGTCATCTTTCCAGATTGACTGAGGACCGGATCTGGGTGGCGCAGGCGAACAAACGTATGTATCCATTGGTTGTAGCCTTTTCTCTTGTATTGTTGTATTTCTCTGTGAACCCCCTTTTAAGTAAATATTTATTGCTGTGTTGGACCACAACATAACATATACAATTGGTGTTGCATTCCTTTCCTGTTAGGGGTTAAAGTGTATTCGGCCGCACGTGTAGCTATTTTGTGCTTACAGCATGACGGCGTGCTTACGCAACGTGTACGCATTTCATAGAGGCTTAACACACACACGCTTAGAGGTTGCAGCAGCCTGAACATTTCTGTATTAAGGTAGTGCTTTTTCTTCCTGTAAGTTAAACGAACTTAACAGGGGCATATCTGGCACTATTGGGGGCATATGTGTATCTGGCACTGTGGGGGGATATCTAGCACTGTGGAGACATATCTGGCACTGTAGGAGCATATGTGTATCTGGCACTGTGTGGGCATATCTGGCACTGTAGGGGCATATGTGTATCTGGCACTATTGGGGGCATATGTGTGTCTGGCACTACACTATTGGGGTCATATGTGTATCACGCCCCCATTTTCATTAGCCATGCCCCATGTGGCCACACCCACTTTTGGGCATGCGCACACAGTACCACTAAGATTTTTTTTCTACTTGCACCACTTTGTGTATATATATATATATATATATATGTATATATATATAAAGAGAGAGAGAGAGAGATTTACTGTATACTCAGCTCTTTCAGTTGCATTCAGTTCAGAAATGTACAATGAGTGTACAGTTAGACACCCACATGAAAAAGACTTTGTCAGCATGTTTCAATTCCAAGAGAGTTTACCATGTATTCAATGCAATCACCTTTTATTCCCTTGAGGGGCAATAAGTGTTGGCTTCCTCAGTTAATGAGTACAGTCTGTAGAATACATACATTCGATCTCTACTCCAGGGCCGTAACTAGGTGTGTGCCAATGGTGCCTTGCCCACAGCGCATATGCACTGTAGGCGCACCATCTGGCATCACCACCCGCATGGCCGCTCAATAAGAATAAATCTACCAGGACCCAGGAGGCGCCCACCGCACCGCAGCTCCGCACGAGTGAAGAAACAGGAAATAAACTACAGCTCCCAGCAGCCCTTGCTGCAGGAAGCTGTAGTTTATTTCCTGTTTCATCACTCAGTCAGCGTGGGTCGGGCATGTGATGCTGCCCCGGCGCTCTTACTGTTGCCGGCCCCACAGCACAGCACTGCAGGAGAGGAGACAGAGGTACAGCCCTCACTGCTGGGAGCTGAGCTCTCTGGCTGTCAGGGGGCGGAGCCAAGCGCAGGCCGACGTTACAGTCAGAAGGCCCACACTCCGGAGGAGCAGAGGTGACAGGAAGTGTGTAAGTCTGTCACTCTCTTCCAGCTCTCTCCTTCATCTCTACCTCTGATTAACACTCTCTCCTCTCTCTTATCTTTCTTATCTCTCCCCCTGTGTAACACTCTCCCCTCTACCTTATCTCTCCCCCTGTGTAACACTCTCCCCTCTACCTTATCTCTCCCCCTGTGTAACACTCTCCCCTCTACCTCATTTCTCCCCCTGTGTAACACTCTCCCCTCTACCTTATCTCTCTCCCTGTGTAACACTCTCCCCTCTACCTTATCTCTCCCCCTGTGTAACTCTCCCCCCTACCTTATCTCTCCCCCTGTGCAACTCTCCCCCCTACCTCATCTCCCCCTGTGTAACACTCTCCCCTCTACCTTATCTCTCCCCCTGTGTAACACTCTCCCCTCTACCTTATCTCTCCCCCTGTGTAGCTCTCCCCCCTACCGTATCTCTCCCCCTGTGTAGCTATCCCCCTACCTTATCTCTCCCCTTGTGTAACTCTCCCCTATCGTATCTCTCCCTCTGTGTAACACTTCTCCTACCTTATCTCTCCCCATGTGTAAATCTCCTCACTACCTTATCTCTCCCCATGTGTAACCCTCCCCCCACCTTATCTCCCCCCCTGTGTAATTATCCCCCCTACCTTATCTCTCCCCCTGTTTAACTCTCCCCCCTATCTTATCTCTCACCCTGTGTAACACTCCCCTTATCTTATATCTCACCCTATCTGATCTCCCCCTGTGTAACTCTCCCCTACCTTATCTCTCCCCCTACCTTATCTCTCCCCATGTGTAACTCTGCCCTACCTTATCTCTCCCCCTGTGTAACACTTCCCCTGCCTTATCACTCCTCCTACCTTATTTCTCCCCGTGTGTAACTCTCCCCCCTATCTTATCTCTCACTCTGTGTAACTCTTCCACTATCTTATCTCTCCCCCTATCTGATCTCTCCCCCTGTGTAACTCTCCCCTACCTTATCTCTCCCCCTGTATAACACGCTCCCCTACCGTATCTCTCACCCTATATAACACTATCCCCTATCTTATCTCTCACCTTCTTGTATAACACTCTCCGCTATCTTATCTACCCTCTGTATAATCTCCCCTATCGTATCTCTCCGCCTGTATAACACTCTCCCCATAAAATCTCTCCCGCTATATAACACTCTCCCCCACCTTATCTCTCCCCTACCTTATCTCTTACCCTGTATAACACTTTCCCCTATCTTATCTCTCCCCCTGTATAACACCCTCTCCTTCCTCCTCGTTTCATCGTATAACACCCTCTCCTTCCTTCTCTCTACCTCTGTATAACACACTCTCCTTCCTCCTTGCTCACTCTGTATAACACCCTCTCCTTCCTTCTCTCTACCTCTGTATAACACACTCTCCTTCCTCCTTGCTCACTCTGTATAACACCCTGTCCTTCCTTCTCTCTACCTCTGTATAACATTCTCTCCTTCCTCTTCTCTCCCTCTGTATAACACCCTCTCTGTGCTCCCTCCGTATAACACTCTCTCCTTCCTCCGCGCTCCCTCCGTATAACACTCTCTTTCTCGTCTCTCCCTCTGTATAACACTCTCCTTCGTCTTCTCTCCCTCTTTATAACACCCTCTTCTTCCTCTTCTCTCCCTCTGTATAACACTCTCTTCTTCCTCCTCTCTCTCTGTATAACACGCTCTCCTTCCTCCACGCTCCCTTCGTATAACATTCTTTCTTTTCTCGTCTCCTTCTCTGTATAACACCTCTTCTTCCTCCTGTCTCCCTCTGTATAACACCCTTTTCTTCCTCCTCTCTCCCTCTGTATAACACTCTCTCCTTCCTCCACGCTCCCTCCGTATAACACTCTCTTCTTTGTCTCTCCCTCTGTATAACACTCTCTCATTTCTTCTCGCTCCCCCTGTATAACAGCGCCACCTTTCTCCTGGATCTGATGCTCCGCCCCCCTGCAGTGTCTCTAGGGAGGGACATGATGACCTAGGGGTTTGAGGAGGAGGCATTCCAGCTCACAGTGCAGCAGCAGCAGCCGCCCAGTGACCTCCGGTGACCTTTTCCCCACCTGCCGTCAGTCACAGAGCTTGAATGTTTTTGAATGAACAAAAATGTTATTTTATATTTCTCTACCTGGAGTAATGTGTAAAATGGGACTCTACCTGGTGTAAAGTGTGTAAGTGGCGCTACTGTGCGGTGTAATTTGAGTACTGGAGACTACTGTGCAGCGTAATATGAATTGGTATTATTTTGTGGTCACACCCCTTCCCCTGGAAGCCATGCCCCTACAGTTTTGGCGCGCGCCTACGATGCGCGCTGGCCCTGTTTTAAATATTGGGGGGGGGGGGGGGCGATGCTATTTCTTGCACACAGCGCAAAAATGTCTAGTTACGGCACTGCTCTACTCTATGTTGCTTATTTCATTGCAGAAGCTGAATCACCAAGGTCACATTGCTATTAAAACTACTTTTCTATGCATTCAGCCTATTTAACTCAATTATACCCCTTTCACACAGAAAGTGAAATTACCTGGTAAATCAGTTCTACCTGGTAATTTGCGGATAAACACGGGTCCTTTTTCTGTGTGAAAGGGTCAACCTGGGTTGAAATTCCTGGGACTTCGTCCCAGGAATTTATCAGGGTGTACTGCTGCTGCAGCACTCTGTCAGTTAGTGTGTGCGTGAGCCAGTCAGGTGTGTTGCTGCTGTGGCGTGCTGTCAGGTAGTGTGTGTGTGTGTGTGTGTGTGTGTGTGTGTGTGTGTGTGTGTGTGTGTGTGTGTGTAAGGTAGTGTGTGTGAGCCGGCCAGGTGTGCTGTTGCTGCGGCACACTGTCAGGTAGTGTGTGTGTAAGGTAGTGTGTGTGACAGTTAATGGGGGGGGTGCTTGGGGTTTGCCATCACTTTTGGTAGTGGTGCCCCCCCCCCCCCCACAACATTGTTGCCCCGCTAGCCTTAATCCGGCCCTGATGTGAACCCACTGCCTTCTAGAAATCCTGTGTTTGCCCATGGACTGCAATGGAACTTGGACAGCGGTTTACAAAAAGTCATGTGTGTGAAGGGCTGAAAACAGGTTATTTGGGGGATATTTATTTAGCAAACAGTATTTGCAGGATATCCCATGAAAAAGCCTGTTTTTTGGGGCTATCTGCAAATACTAAGGGGTATATTCAATTGCAGTCGAAAGCTGCCATCTGTCGTAAAGACAGCAGTTTTTGACTTTGTTTAGGTCGGAAGGTGTTCAGACCTATTCACTATAACCCCAAATTATCCGACAAGTTGGGAATTCCAACTTGTCGGAAAGCACGTGGATCGACAGAATAGATACCGATCCACGTGCTTCTGTCGGAAACGGGTCCAAATCCGACAGGTTTTGGCCCCCTTCCTGACCATCTCAATCCGACTTTAAAAAAAGTCAGATTGAGATGAGGGACCTGAGAGGAGGAGATGGGGAGAGCAGCGGGGAGACGGGGAGAGCAGCGGGGAGACGGGGGAGAGCAGTTGCTACAGCACAGCGCAGCAGGAGGATGGGGCACTGTCGCCGCTCATGGCAGCGTCCACCTGGCTCCAGCAAGCGAGGTCCCGCTTGCTGGAGCTGGGTGGACGCTGCCGTGAGGTCTGGTGGTGGTGCTACATCCTCCTGCTATGGCGCTACGCTGCTGTAGCCGCTGCTCTCCCCCGTCTCCCCGCGACTCTCCCCGTATCCTCCTCTCAGGTACCTCACTTTTTTAAAGTCAGATTGAGATGGTCAGGATTTGGCCGTTCATTGAATATGCCTTGTTGGATCCATTCCGACAAATGCATATCGGAATGGATCCGACTTTAACTGGATATACCCCTAAGGAACTTGTGGATTTATGTATGGGAGACAGTATGAGCCCCCATTTTCAATAGCAATAGCAGCCCCCATTAGGTTTCTATGGGGGCTGGCAATATACAGAATTTACCAATCACTGGTAGCTTACATCATCTTCAGATGGCATTAGCCATTGTAGCCTATGGGCTACATTCAACGATTTTTACCAGGCAGCAATGGCTGTTCTCACAAGCATGGTCTGATGACAGCACATGAGCAGTAATGTAGGTGATGCCTAATTTCTTATTGCCATGATATACGTCAATAATAAGCTCTAATGATTTGGGACCAAGTCCTAATTGATTAATAATGGGGAGAAGGGGTAGTAAGCTGAAGCTCTGCTCGAAAACAAATTTTCAATGTCCCTGAAGGTGTGTACATTCAAAGATTTATATACATTGTGCCATTAAAATAAATGGCTTCCATTGCATTCATAGAGGAAGTCATATGTTTATAGAACTGCAAATTGTTTTTGTTTTTGTTTTTTTTAAGTTAATCCATACCTAATAAAGAATAGTATAGAATTTTATTTTTGTTATATGAACTACAGTAATCTTGGGAAAGTCTTGTACAGGTACATGACTCTATTGAATTATCCAGTTTTTATTTATTTATTTATTTATTTATTTATTTATTTTCTATACCTTAACCCTAACCCTTTGTCCTATTACATGAAACATATATTTTTGTCTCTATTAATATAAAATAAAGCTACCCATGAAGCTATGCTGAGGAGCTATTCCTCACTGCAGTTTAATGGAACCACTCTGTTGTTTACTATGCTGACGGTCCTTTCTTCACAGAAGATACATTAACAAAGAGAACAGCAGACACCACTAGCAGCGTAACATAAGGAAAAGGAACAATCCCATCAGTTTAGCGATTGTCATACTTTCGCACTAACGTAAAAAAACAAAATGACCTCTTTGGAAATAAAACCAGAGAATACAGTGGAACTGAAATATAAAAAAAAGTATCCAAAATGTATCTATACTGCAATAAATGACAATGCACAGTTTGCTGTGAGGTGGAACAATCCCAAAAGGATCATTATGCAAAATTGTAACCATTCCATGGAAACATCATACCTTTCATTACATTAAATGTTTCCATATTTCTCCAAAAATGCTGCTGGATTTAGCCTTGTTAATGACTTAGATGAATCATAAGAGGTGATATTGCTGCTTTATTACAGGTGGCACTTTTATCTGTTTGAAGCTTTTTCTTGAATTGGGCAAAGAAAGACTGGAAGATACAATATGCGTCCTATAAAAAGTACAGGAGGGGGCTTGGTATGAGTGCTCAATCTAAATGCTGACACTAAATGCAAGGACAGTGGGCCTGATTTAGAAGCAGCATACACAGTTGTGTGTGTGCAGCCCAGAAGAAATCCTTAGTGCACAATGCGTGGAAACACAGTGAAACGTCACTATTAGCTGAGGCGGCTTCTGCGATCCCTGGGCGCTTCAGGGTGGAGACTGGGAGGTGACCTAAAATCTTCAGCAAAAAGTGGATGTGTCATGGGCATGTTATTGGAGTGTCATGAGTGTGTTTCAACATGCGGTTGCGATCTCAGTCACAGCACTGCAGCCATAGTGGCCATATATTACAGGGGAGACTATGCGCCAGGCAGGGACTGCTCTAGGAGTGGCATCTGATGGTGCGCCAGTGTGGAGAGCTCATATCCACTTGTACACATCAGCATTGCTCACATATGCAAAGTTGAGCATTGCAGGGCTTTCGAAGTCCATTACAAAGTAGTACACAAGGGGAATGCTTAGACTTCTGTAATACTCCAGTGAGTTAGAGGTTCTAGTAGGTTACTTCTCCTCATCTTCCTTACCAGCTCCTGGTGACTGTAGTATTGAAAGGGAGGTGATTCCTCTTCTAATTCACCATACAGTTCAGTACATGTTACACACAATTGCTCCACAGTGAATTTTTCAGCTGGAACACGTCTGAAAAGGCTTTTTATCACTGTAAGAGCTTTAAAGTAGTTAACATAGAAAACAGTATATATTACATTCAGATTGGGTTTCATGTACATACTGTACCTTTTTCATAAATAGTACACAAATTCCAAAATACCAGAGCAATAATTGACAACCCTAACAATCTACAATACACTACTAACAATAGTCCCTTATACTGTAAGCAGGGGCGAATTGGCCATAGGGCTCACCAGGAAGATTCCTGGTTAGGTCGACAATGTGTGTGGGGTCTGTTTTGTGTGTTGTCACGTGGCCCCACACCCCACATGACAGGCAGCCCACCACCCCCAGTACATTGCATTGTCCCCATTCATTCTGTTATTTCATCTCTGCAGTACAGCAACTCTGCCTTCCAGTGATGCTGCCATGGCTACATGGTATGTTATACCTCTTGTGCTGCCCATGTCGGCCACTTCAACAAAATTTTACAGGGCCACTTTTACTTCCCAATCCGCCCCTTGTCTCAGACACAACTGCAGCAAGATACATACAGACCCCACCCCCTCATCAAACTGCACCCCCATTAGGGCTGCTTCCATAAATTTCCCAGCCTGGTTTTCCATCCCAATCCGCCACTGACTGTAAGTTACAATATCATACCTCCCAACTGTCCCGATTTTCTTGGGACAGTCCCTTTTTTTGGGACTGTCCCACCCGTGGGCCGCAGTTTCCCGCAGTGGGTGGGCAGTTGGGAGGCTCCTGCACTCGCTGTTCTGCTTAGCAGAGCAGCGGTGAATAGACGCTGTGCACACAGCGTCTATTCAGTGGAGACAGGAGAAGAAGGGGCATGCCAGCAGCTCATGCCCCCTCAGTGCCGAAAACGGGGGTGTATCTCACGATCGCGCGCCCTCCGCAGAACCACTCCCCTTTTCCATAGGCCATGTCCCCTTTTCGGGCGGGCATGCGCTTCACGAGCGGAGGTGTCTCTCCTTTCAATACACAAAAGTTGGGAGGTATGCAATATTTATGAGACCCCGTATGCTAGCTTAAGTTGATTCAGAAGTTCCTGTTGGCGTGCTCAGTTCTCTGTCACTTTGGCTCATTAACAAGTTATCTCAGTTTTGCAAGAGTAGAGCCTTACAAAGCATATACAAGCTTTGCATGGAGGAGCTGGTTATAATCCAGGGAGTAAAGTTTGCCTTTCGTTGCATAGAAATACATAGCAGCTTTCAGCTCACAGTTATGGTGTGTACAGTGGTGTTTACAGTTAGTGCAGATCGCAAGGTGAAAGTCACCTCGCGATCCCGATTCTATGCCGCTGCGCGGTCCCGCGCGGTCGGCTTCACAAAAATAGATAGACTGTGCAGGCAAGTCAATTTTGACTATCTCTAAAGAAGAGATAGTCAAAATTGACACTTAGACAAAATCGCACATAGTCAGTATCGCAAGCACATAATGAGTGTGCTAAAGATACTGACTATGTGCCGACCTAGCCCCTGTCGCATAGTGAGAATCGGGCATAGCCCGAATCTCACCGTGTGTATGGGCCATTAGACAGAATTGTTACTTTATAGCTTCTTCCTGGTTACAAATCCTGCTGCTAGGTATATATAATAAACAGTTACGACAGGTAATGCAAGTCTCTATGTGTTGCCTTTCTCACTCTCTGCCTGGTACACATAATTGTGATGCTGAAAAGATGCACTCACAGCTTTCAATACACTGAGATGAATCCATGTTCACTATTGTTAGGGTACTCTGCTGAACTCAATGTATGGTTCCACACAGGGCCGGACTGGCCATCTGGCACTTCTGGCACATGCCAGAAGGGCCGATGGGCAGGTGGGCCAACGGTCCCTCAGAGAGGGAGCCTCTGGCTCCCTGCTTCAGCCGCCCCCACCGGTCTCTATGGAAATGGGGGCATGCCGTGAGTCCACGGACTCGCGGCGCGCCCCCAGCTAGCGTCGCCATGGTAATGGGGGCGTGCTACGAGTCCACGCCCCTATGACTCGTGGCACGCCCCCATGACGAGTGCGCAGACGGTGCGTGCATGGTCATGAATGCCTGGGACGATTTAGAGCCCCAGTCCGTCGCTGGTTCCACACCTCCCCCCACCCTTCATTTCTATGCTATGCCAACGAGCTGGATTGGACTCTAAACTGCTACAAGACATTGGCCCTCATTCCGAGTTGTTCGCTCGCAAGCTTCTTTTAGCAGCTTTGCACACGCTAAGCCGCCGCCTACTGGGAGTGAATCTTAGCATAGTAAAATTGCGAATGAAAGATTAGCAGAATTGCGAATAGACACTTCTTAGCAGTTTCTGAGTAGCTCCACACTTACTCGGCAACTGCGATCAGTTCAGTCAGTTTCGTTCCTGGTTTGACGCCACAAACACTCCCAGCGTTCGCCCAGACACTCCCCCGTTTCTCCAGCCACTTCCGCGTTTTTCCCAGAAACGGCAGCGTTTTTTCACACACACCCATAAAACGGCCAGTTTCCGCCCAGAAACACCCACTTCCTGTCAATCACATTACGATCACCAGAACAAAGAAAAAACCTTGTAATGCCGTGAGTAAAATTCCTAACTGCATAGCAAATTTACTTGGCGCAGTCGCAGTGCGAACATTGCGCATGCGCAATTAGCGGAAAATCGCTGCGATGCGAAGAAAATTACAGAGCGAACAACTCGGAATGACCACCATTGTGTGTTGCTGTGGCAGCTTGGACAACATGACATAAACTGGGATGGTGTGACCAGTATGACCGAGCTGCTTCAGGGGTGTCATTAATATAACACTTAATCAAACACTTTTTAGCACCTACACTGCTTTTTTTAATGGATCAATTTTTAACATCCTAATTATGACTTCTTTAACACTTTTAGTACTGAGCTGCAACTTCTTATTAATGTTACAACTTTAAACACTTAAACTTCTACTTCTCACTAGTGTAATGCCTTGGGATGGTTGGGTTGTGTTCGCCCGGGGGGTCACTTTCTCTAGAGTTGAACCTTAGGAATGTTAGGGCGCACCTGTCACTTGGCCTGGTAGGTAGACCCATATTATGTTAATATTAAAATGTTAAATTGCAGAGTTTATTATAATTGTTCTGATTGGCAGTGCTCTTAGGGGGTTATTCCGAGTTGATCTCTAGCTGCCATTGTTCGCAGCACAGCGATCAGTAAAAAAAATGGCTAATCTGCGCATGCGTATGCACCTCAATGCGCACACACGTCGTACGGGTACAAAGTCCATTGTGGTTTTGCCCTGGTTCTAGCGACAATTCCAATCGCACAGCTGGCCGCAAGGAGATTGACAGAAAGAGGGCATTTCTGGGTGTCAACTGACCGTTTTCAGGGAGTGCTTAGAAAAACACAGGCGTGGCAGAAAAAGCGCAGGCGCGGCTGGCCGTTCACTGGGCGGGTGTGTGACGTCAAAAGCCGTCCCTCCGTCATTAGAATCAACGCACACGAAGAGTAACTACAGGGCTGGTCTTGTTTTGCACAAAAAGATTTTGCAGGCGCTCTGCTGCACAAGTGTTCGCACTTCTGCAAAGCGAAAATACACTCCCCAGTGGGTGGGGACAATGCGTCGCGGCTGCTAAAAACTGCTAGCGAGCGATCAACTCAGAATGACCCCCTTAGTGTTTGGAGTGTGCACCTACGTTTGCTCTTTTTTTCTGTGCACTACAAGTCTCAGCATGGTAGCACCTCTTATTATGGTTCCAATTATGGTGTTCAGTCCCACCCCCCATACATTCAGAATACTCTATCACTGTCTAGGATTGGCATGCATACTCAGTATACTTCATCACTGTCAATTCATGGCATGCACATTCAGTAAACTCCATTGCGGTCAATGATTGGCATGCACATTCAGTAAAGTCCATCACTGTCAATGCACTTAACTTCTTCAACTATCTGTTTGTCAATACAGGTCAATGTGCTCTGCTTAAGAGGTGACAACTCCAAAGAGGCCCAGGGCCTATCACTGGTCCCCAAAATTGTCTTTCAGGCATCTTTTGAAACTCTGTCTCCTGTTACCAGGACAAAAAAAAGATATATATATATATATATATATTTGTAGAAGGTCTGACCTATCTCCTCAATGTGAGTGCAGTGGAATCCTGGGTGTACACCCCAAATGCTCATACTGCAAGGGAGATGGGACAGACATAAAAGTGGAGGACTGGCTGCCAAAGTAAGTATAGCAGTGGAGTGGACAGCATGACGCAATGGGGAGGGTGGGATGGAGCTGTGATGTAGTGGAGTGACAGCGCAAGTGTGGGTGGGTGTGGGGGGGGGGGGGAGGAGTCAGAGTACAGCAGACTGATGCCAGGACAGACCTGAGCAGAGACTGAGGTGACTAAGATGACTGAGAGGTGTGCGTGTGTGTGGTTGTACAGTATATAAGAATAAAAAAGAGGGGTGCACTCATGGGCTGCTTAACCCCTGTGGTGCTGAGTGTCTTATCATCCTTTTGCTAAGGTCAGTTCTTACACAAAATATCATTAGTCTTTTTACTCATTCTAACACAGCACAAACTAAAATGTAACTCAGGTGGTCAATGAAATTTCAAAAAGGGAACCAAAAGCAAATGTGAATAATTTTCTTCTTATAAACACCATAAATAAATCATGGGTGCGAAACATAACCCCCAATAAACGTCCGCATCGGGGGGAGAAGCACGCTGCATCGTGGCTATTCTATTAGCAGCGATAAATTACTGTTGCTAATAGGATACTCCCCTTAATTATTAAAAAGAAAGATATACAATGCAGGGTCAACAGTAAGAAACAAATGCAGTAATTATTTAGCAACAAATAACAATACATGAAATTAGAATAATATAAGTATATACAGTACTGTACAATATAAACATAAAAATACCTAATATAAAATAAACCTTAATAGATCTTCACAAGCTTCTAAGGAAATGCCAATATGTGTTTTCAAACATCCGCAGCAATCACCCTCAGAAAGGCTTGTCTCATGATCCCAGCTAAGTTTCTCATTTTTTAAGGATTTACTACTAACTTCTTAATATCAATAACAGCCATCTTTCATCAAACTTAATAACCTGGATTATTTTATTAAAGATGAGTTATCTTCACATTTTATTTACTTTTGTAGGGGAATCCACATCCAGTCCCTCTCCCATCTGAGACAGAGATTTCTATTGTGGTAAAGGGCTGTCCAGGGACAAAATAGTGGGTAGGTGTGGGTCCATGATCCATAATTTCCTGATGTTGCCTCATTATTTATTGATAAGGTTTTCTTACGAGTGTTACTATTGTATTCAAAGCTATAAATAAATCAAATATATGGATGGGGATTAGGAGACACTTTTTATCATATTACTTTTGTTATGGTGTTTGATTCTATAGAGACCACCTAAGTCCAAGGTTTTGATAACAGGTCTTTTAATTAATAATAGAATAATATAGAGTTATAAAAAGATGACACATAAGTGTAACTTCTGGTTCATACAGTAACTTTCCTAATTCCTGTCAACAACATCTGGCTGCAGTTCACCATCCACTGCATGTCTTGCCTTTGGAATAAAATGACTTTTTAATTATTCTATGCATGCATATAAAAAACAGACATGATTTTAAAATCATTTTTGACATAATTTTTTTATTTGTGATTAATTGAAAGAAAACTACATGGGAGACATTTACTAAATAGTATTTGTGCCAAATCAAATTTTTTCCGCAATTTTAAAACCACTAGTTTTCTTAAAGGCAAACAACTGGTAAAACCGCTACAGTATTTTCAAAATTGTTTCCCCAAAAATACAAACCACCAAATTTATCAATATTGTGGTTTGGAAGGCTGCCACAAAAAAAAAAAAAAGAGGCACCTTTAACAGGTGAGACAGCTCAAACTGCAGGCTGTTTCATCTATTTGCACAATCAACAGGGTGTTCGGTACACTTATTATGAAGCCAATCACTGTATTGATTAAGGAGGAAAAAAATCATAAAAAATTCTCTTATGGTGAAATTGTTACAATATTTGGCAGATCTTGTAACTACCAATGATTACTCCTTCTATTCACTACACTTACTAAGAATTGGGCTAACTGTGAGATTTCATGATAGTGTCCATGCAATGTTGGCATGGGCGCCAAATCACCAGCAGACTCAATAAATAAATGTTTACTACTGTAGTGGTAAGTAAGAGCACCCCAGCAGATGAGGCCACAGCGCCGGGTCCAGTAAGAGGGAGTCAGAGTCCATTGCATGACAAAAATAGAAGTAAAAGAACATCAAATAAATACACATAGTAGTGATCATCCACTGTCATTACAATGCACCTAACAGAATTAAGGAAATTTCAGCATTCAGCATAGTCCTAGAACAATGTCCCAGACAGCAGCAGTATTAGAGAAGGAAGCCCTCTTAAAATCCAAACGTCTTTCAGATTGCAAAAGAAATGGTACAGCAAGTAAAGCACCCTTTCCGCTGCATTCGTACCAAATGATTTCTACTTCATAAGAGTATGGGTGAATTAGGAACTGGGGCCTCTGTTTAACCCTGTAGCCATACAGTCCAGAGCATACTGCACTACTTACATTTGTAAAAAAAAAAACATTCTAACAGGATACTGGAAGCGGTCTGTGTTCCAGCTGAATATGACAAGTTCCAGAAAGCTATCTGTGTTCCAGCAGATCATAAAGAAAAGTTCTATGTGTTCCAAATACTGTAAGTTTCCTTAGAAGATGGCAATGCATTCTGGCTATATAAGACAGGGATGGATTTGTGTTTCGTGGTCCAGAAATGGCAATCTCATACAAACTTGTCAGAAACATGGACACATATTTTCCTTCAGGTTCATACTATACTATACGTAGTCTCTAAGCAATGTGAATCTATGCCGGTGATTTATGTAGGCCCAGATATAGTTACATAGTTTCAGAGCTTGAAAAAAGACAATTTGTCCATTGAGTTCAACCTGTTTGTGTTCTCCTACACTGTAATATTTTCAGGACTAATTTTAACTGTTAATAAAGTCGGCCATTGTGTTGTGTTTTTCCCCTCATTTTATTATAACTATAGTGCCTGATCTATGCACAATAACCCTGTATATCCTTATCCTGGAGCAAACAGTAGAAAGGAATCCAGAAACTCCATATTAGAGAGTGATGGCTGTCAGGTACCGGGGGTCTCTGGATGAGAGTGTGGAGAAGCCAGGCCTCTCTTGTGATTACAAACAGGTATCCAAGGTGTCTGCGCTGGAGGAAGTGTGGGAGGGTCCAATCTAGTATGTAATTGTGTCCATTCTGGGAGCGATGGCGTGTTGATGGAAAGGGCAGAACAGAATCGCGCCAAGCCTTCCGGAGACTGTAAACTAAGATTACGACCATCAGGAGAGGCTTGGATGCTCAGAGGGAATCCCCAATGAAAGAGAATATTCTTATGTTTTAAGGCATCCGTAAGTAGTTTGAGGAGCCGTCTGTGTTGAAGAGTATTCCAGGACAGGTATGGGAAGATTTGGATTTTGGAACCACTAAATTCAATCTCGTCTAATTTCCTTGCTTTTGCCAGAACATCTTCCTTGACGTGGTAGTAATGGAGGCAGCAAATAATATCCCTGGGAGCCTCAGAGGGAAGGCCTTCTTTCGGACGCAGTGCGTGGTGTGTGCGATCAAAGAGAATGACATTGTCCGGTTCAGCATTGGTAATTTCATTAAAAATTTGGTGAGTACTTCCATGATTCCCGGCCCTTGTACATCCTTAGCGATGCCACGTATCCGAAGATTGTTTCTCGTCCCTCTGTTGTCCAAATCATCCATACGGCGCAGAAGCGCCTTGAGTTCTTGAGCGTGTGTAAAGACGGTGTCTCCAAGTCGTCGCTGTAAGAATCCAAATCACCGAGCTGATCTTCCATGTGAGACACACGATGAGTAATTTGGGATAGATCAGCCTGAAATGCAGATATCTCCGCCTTGACTGTAGCACCAATTCTCTTTTCCAAATCCAAAAAATCAAATTTCGTAGGGAGATCTTTTTGGTAGGAAGGGATCTAAGATGTTTTAAGACATTGGCCATGGTGTTTTGCGGAGAGGTATCAAACCCATTCTGAGATGATGATGCCACGATGCCGGTGGTATCAGCAGGAGAAGATTCAGGAATGGAACGATTATCATCGCTCTGGGTGTCGTTTCCAGGGACAACATAACAGAGCAGATTAGACTGCGAGGCTGTGGATCCGGACAACTTGGTGCAAGACGTCTGCCCACTTTTTCTGGTTCTTCCCATCAAAAATAAAATGTCCACATACGTAGTGAAATACAGCAGGACTAGTAGGGAGGGCTATAAACAGCACATCTGCATATAGAGGAGACCCTGGTCATGGCCACAATATGCCCCGCCCCGTACTGCGTGGGTGAGTTAGGGGGTCATGGCATTAAAATGGTCGACACTGCATCAGCCCCAGTGGGACAGCAAAGGAAACATGAGTATCACAGCTGTAAAAGGAAATGTTGCACAGAGATTGAGCAATAGTGGAGGTGAGACTAATAAGAAAGCGGTGCTGTTGTAGGGGTCTCAGATTATTCACACATCAGAAGCAACAATTCAGGAGAGTGAAAAAGTAAAAAAGGTATATAAAGCAACACAGAAGTATTAGTATTATGTTGGATCAGCACCAAAACTGCAGAGTATCCCTGCAAGTCCCTGTCAGGAGACTGGCAAGAGTTAAGCACAACAGAGTCTGTAGGGAGAGTAAGTGCAGGGAGGTGTGTCTTCCAGGAAGCAGCACAGCGTGGGTCCCAGCGGTGATATGCTGTGATAGGGGAAGAGCAATGACTCCAGGGGCATACACTAGGAAGCGTGAGGCCTGTCAGCTCTGGAGTAAGGCCCACCTTGCTAGGGTAGGGTAGCAGATAGTGGTGTGAGTCAGGTTCCATCTAAGATGGCTGCCGGGCGTCCAGCGGCTCTGTCAGGCTGCTTGAAATTTTGTTGGCTCCTGGCAGAGGAGGCAGGCAGGGGCAGCAGAGGTACGAGCCGGCCTGGAGGAAAAATCGAGGCCCCGGTCTGGGCACTGCAGGTAGGCCACAATCCACGGGAGCTCCGGAGCTCACTCCCCTATTCCACGAGGATGGCAACAGAGGTAGGAGAGGTGCACAGGGGGAGGAGGTATTAAAGGGTTTAGGCCACAAACAGCAGGAGCTCGCATCAGACATGTCTGCCCCCTTCAGCAGCCAGACCATGCGCCCCTGTGTATCCTTATCCATTAGGAATTTATCTAGCCCATTCTTAAAAGTATTGACCGAGTCTGCCAATACTACTCTCTCAGGCAGGGAATTACAAACTCGTATTGTCCTTACTGTGAAAAAACCTTTTCGCCTCTGTGTGCGGAATCTCCTTTCCTCTAACTTAGGTGGGTGTCCACGTGTCTTCTGTGTTGATCTTACCAAAAACAGATCACCCGCAAGCTCTGAGTATTGTCCACTTAATTATTTATAAATGTTGATCATGTCCCCTCTTAGTCTCCTCTTTTCCAATGTAAACATATCAAGCCTTGCAAGTCTTTCATGGTATTCTAGCATCTCCATCCCCTTAAAGAGTTTAGACGCCCGCCGCTGAATCTTTTCTAGTTCCAGGATATCCTTTTTTGTAGTATGGTGCCCAAAATTGTGTGCAGTATTCCAGATGGGGCCTCACTAGGGATTTATATAGTGGAAGTATAACACTCTCATCCCTTGCATCAATACCCCTCTTTATGCATCCTAGTACCTTGTTTGCCTTTTTTGCTGCTATCTTACTTTGGGTACTACTGCTAAGTTTGTTATCTATGTGAACACCTAAGTCTTTTTCCAGTACAGAGTCCCCTAAAATCACCCAATTTAGTATGTAGGTGTTATTTTTGTTCTTGCAACCAAGGTGCATTACCTTGCACTTGTCTGTATTGAAACTCATTCTCCATTTTGCTGCCCATGATTCCAGTTTAACTAAGTCGTTCTGGAGAGACACAACGTCTTCCTCCGAGTTTATAACCTTACATAGTTTGTTATCGTCTGCAAAAATTGACACCATGCTCTCTAGACCTTCTGCTAGATCGTTAATGAAAATGTTGAACAATAGTGGTCCGAGAACAGACCCTTGTGGCACATTACTTAGTACTTCAGTCCAATTTGAAAAAGTTCCATTTACCACAAAGCGCTGCTCCCTATTATCTAACCAATTACTAACCCAACTACATATTGTGCTCCCTAGCCCAAGTTCTTGTAACCTATAGATAAGTCTCATGTGCGGACTGTGTCGAAAGCCTTAGCAAAGGTTATAAGCTTTAGTAAAGTCTATATGTGAATCACTCCCAAGGGTTGGCTACTTTTTACTTTTATTTGTTATATATTTGTATTTCTGCTGGTGTTTGTACGTAGCATGAAATACATATTAAATAATAGCTGATGCAGGTTGTGGATATGTAGAAATGCATCAGAAATATAAATTGAGGCCTGCCATTCTGTAGCTGGTTGTGAGGCCAGTTATTTTCTTCTTTTTTCGTGTGTTTGTGGGCAAAATTTGGTTGATCCTCTTTTTCCTCTTATACCTTGGCTTGGCATCCAACTAGCCAATACCCCTACACAGTGGCATGGATTCACACAGTCAATACTCAGACGTACAGTACGTTATTTCTTTATTGCAGTCTTATGAGTATGCAACTGTGTGAACACACTGTGTCCTACGATCAAACAACCCCATTCAGTCCATCCAAGGGGGTCATCCCGAGTTGATCGCTAGCTGCATTCGTTCGCTGTGCAGCGATGAGGGAAAAAATGGCACTTCTGCGCATGCGTATGCGGCGCAATGCGCACGCTCGATGTACTATTACAATAAACGATGTAGTTTCACACAGGGTCTAGCGAAGCTTTTCAGTCGCACTGCTGGCTGCAGAGTGATTGACATGAAGTGGGCGTTTCTGGGTGGCAACTGACCGTTTTCAGGGAGTGTGCGGAAAAACGCAGGCGTGCCAGGGAAAACGCAGGCATGGCTGGCCGAACGCAGGGCGTGTTTGTGACGTCAAAACAGGAACTGAACAGTCTGAAGTGATCGCAAGCGCTGAGACTACTCAGAAACTGCACAAAATTATTTTGTAGCCACTCTGCGATCCTTTCGTTCGCACTTCTGCTAAGCTAAAATACACTCCCAGTGGGAGGCGGTATAGCGTTTGCACGGCTGCTGAAAACTGCTAGCGAGCGAACAACTCGGAATGACCACCTAAGTTCAAGCAGTCTTTTATAACAAAATCATGCATGTTATATTATTTACATGGGCGCATATGGGTACCCTTACTGTTTTGGAATGTAAAGAGCAAATTCACAAAAGATACATTATGGAAAAATGGCATACTGCTCACTCTGTATCTGTTATGTATATTGTACAAATACACTGCTTTAATGATTTACATTTTTTAGTTCTCTTACTGTATGATTTTCCCTAAAATAAAAAATAAGTCACTTATATATGTATGTGTATGTATATATACTGTAGATATAATAAATATTTTAGGAAATCAAATCCGAGTTATCTTGTAATTCACTATTTGTGTTAATGATGACTGTAAGTACCCTTTTCCTTGACCTACCTAATGAAGTGCCTGTATCTAATAAAATACAAACATTACATAAGAGTCCTACAGAAAACCCTGATTATAACTCCTGTAAAAGCACTACAACCTCAAGGACACTTTGCAATATTTTAAAAGTCAACAACTGTTTAGATTTTCCCACAAATGTCCAAATTAATTAAGAAACTCTAAAGCTGGTTGAGTGGTTGTAGACCAATCTAGCTAATTAAGATAAAACATGTTTAGAATTGTCCAGTGTATCATGCTCTAAAGCACAACCAGTGCACCAAACACTGTGGTCAAATGTTTACTAGTGCTATGATGGCTGCCCGCCCAATAGCAGAAGCTGTAGCAGTCATTTCCATTGCACTGAGAATATGGCAGATGAGGTTTACAATACAAAAATCTTGCGTGTTTCTTGGTTTTGGTATTAAGCTATTTTCCTGATTAATTTAAATAAAAAGTTCTTCTACGTTGCTTCGGGTGTGATATTCGTGAACGAAAGTCAGGATGCTGGCAGTCACATGACTGACTGTGGCATCCCAAATTTTAGAATGCTGATGGGAACAGGGTTATTAATTTACCCCTCCCCTACCCTAACCCACCTGTGGTGGCCGCTAGGGCTAAAGACACAGGAGGAGTCAGCAATGGCTCATCCCGGAGGGTGGTGGCTAGAGCTAAAGACAAAGGGGATGGCGGCTATGGCTACACCCCCCTCTAGTGCCTAACCCTAACCCTCGCCCCAATACTTACCTTCGTGATGCTGTCAGTTGGGGTTCCGGCGCCGGGATTTCAAGTGGTGTCAGGATTCCAGCATCAGTTACCTGGCTGCCGGCATCCAGAGCGCTGGGATGCTGACTGCATCTCGTTGCTTCATATGTATGAGCAACACCATCTTTTGTTAATCCTATTAAAGGCAACAAAAATGCCAATTGTAAAGAATGTTGGAGACAAGCCCCTAATTTGCAAATTCAATTAGCCCCAATAATTTATCTGTTTGAAATATCTATATATTTAAAATAGGGATTTTATTATAAATTAATTAAAATATTATATACAACAGGGCAAGTGCCACACATAAGTAATCCTCTCTGGGGTGGAATATAATTCACAGGTAAGGCCGTCGGCCGAAAACAGCAATTACCAGCCTGATGTTATAACAATTCCAACCTCAAGGGAGAAATACAAATAATGTGTCTCGCCTGCACTCTTCCAACGCGTTTCTACCCGCTAGGGGTCTTTATCAAGGAACAAGAGTGCCAGTGCAGCAAGAATATTTAAACCAAACCACCGGAAATTGATACAAATATGCTTTTAATTCAGAAAAACGGGTTGCCATGGCAATGCGTCTCCACGTTTACCCAGCATTCACTGTGTTCTAATTGGTGTTTACTATTTCCTTCTTGCATGTCCGACAAGGTATCACATAATGCGGGACATTTCCGCCCTTACAATGATGTAACTTCCGCCGCGCGTCTCCATGGAAACAAATCTCCATGGTAACGTGCTTTAATGCCTCAATTCCGCGGCGAGTTTCAGTATCCCATACTACGGGACACTTCCGCCCATCAATGATGTAACTTCTGCCATGTGTCTCCATGGGAACCAATCTCCATGCTAACGCGCTTCAATACCGCAATTCCGCGTCCTTCTGTATGTCTGGTTACTAAGAAACCAAGCAAATAGTGCTTCTGCTATTTAACTATATATATTTGCATCACCCATGTTTTAAATATCGTGGTCCATAGTCTCCATTGCAACCCGTCTTCCGAACCAATTACCTCTTAATAGCACATACACATAATTACAATGATGTACACCAATTAAATAAAAACAATAAATACAAACATCTCAAAACATTTATAAAAATATTCAAACAATGCCGCCTACAAAAACCACCTCAATTCAAATTCATGGTTTAAACCATCAGGTACCATTGTTTGTAAATTAAATATCCACTTCATTTCACTTTTGGCTAGCCTGGTATCTCTGTTATTATTACGCCATGTATTTATTATTTTTATTTAATTGGTGTACATCATTGTAATTATGTGTATGTGCTAACTGTCTAATTAGACACTGTCTATCTATCAATCGGATACCGGTACTATATAAATTTCATTGACTATTTAATGCATGCACTGTGCAGTTTAGGAAAAGCAACATCTGGTGGACAGAACGTTGTATTACACTCTTCGGCTTTTTCGGCATCTCAGTGCATTACAATGCGACTCAATACAGCATGAGGGGACCTAGAATGCCAAGCAGTGGCATGGCATGGCAAGGTGCAAGTAGCAGGGTACGCTACATGGCGCATGAACGCTAGATGTAAGACGACGCATCTGTATGTTTTATAGTGATAATAAATGTGCAAGTTTAGTGCACTATTTGCTGTTCTTTTATATTCCCTATGGGTCATTATTGGATGTTCTGTATACAGGAAACTGGATAAATGTTTGTTAAAAATCAGTAAGCAATGCTGGCGTGATCATTATTTTGTGTAAGCGCAATATCCTCAAGGGTTATAAACCCTATGTATTTCCTTACTATGCACCTACCTGTTCTTTTCATCTGGAGGGTGGCACAAATCAATTCTGAACTGCTGAGTGTTATGTATACTAAGATAATCAGCGGGATGTACTAAGCGGAAAATGCGGTAAACCCCCTGTTTACCGCATGTTCCTGATGTACTATCCCCCGGACGCGAGGTCAGCGCCGCGGCGGGGTTCGCCAGCTTTAGCTGGCGATAGTCCATAGAAGCCTATGGGCTTCTCTCCGCGGCGCTGGGTGAGGGATCCGATCGGATCCCTCCCAGCATGCTCTGCGGCCACCCCCGTCACCCATCGCATGCGCAGACTGACTTCTGGGGCCGAATCCCGGAATTCAGGCTGCCGCTGTGCATCGCGGAGGACAGCTCTTATCGGTAGAGCTGTCTTCCACAACGCTGTACTAACATATGCGATCAGCATCGTGGTGCAGGGCGGCGATGGGCGGCGATGTACATTAGTACATCCCGCCCAATGTGTTTTTTATGTTGTTTTCCTATTTTGGGTTTGAAGAATCAAGTTACAGAATAGAGCATCTCCTTGCAAAGCATCTTATGGGCCCTACACACTGCGCGATAGTAATGAAAGATCTCGTTCATTAATGAACGAGATACCATTCATATCTTTCAGTGTGGAGGCACCAGCGATGAACGATGCGTGGCCCCGCGCTCGTTCATCACTGGTGCCCCGTCGCTTGTGCATGCAGGCCAATATGGACGATCTCGTCCATATTTTCCTGCGCTGCTATGGAGCCGGGTGACGGGGGGAGTGAAGAAACTTCACTCCCCCCATCACTGCCACCCCGCTGCCGGGTCGCCCGTTGGCCGTATCCGCCATCGGGCAGCTCGGCGGCGGATCTGTCAGCGTGTAGGGCCCATTAGACTACCCTTTATTTAAAGGAATAATTTTGCATATGTTAGACAAACTTTGGCAACAATTAAGACATACAGTAGCTATCTGTTTCCACAGTGGCTATATTCAGGTGCTAATTGGAATGCGCATCATCGTGCTTGTCAACTCCGCTGCCGGTGTGTAACTGTTTACACACAAGCATTTACTTTAATGGAAACATTTTCTCCAACTTTGGGGTAAATTTACTAAGGTAGAAGTTTTTTTTAGAACTAATGATGTTGCCCATAGCAACCAATCAGATTTATCAATTATCTTCTAGAAGCAGCTAGAGAAATGTTAAGCAGAATCTGATTGGTTGCTATGAGCAACATCACCAGCTCTAAAAATAACTTCCACCTTAGTAAATTTACCCTTACATGTCAGAATACCTTTGTATGTTAGTTGTGTTAGAATTATTGCTTTTGTGGACAGAGAGGCAGCCAGGAACAGGGGTTTCTGTAGATTCTGTAGATAATGGCCTTGCCAAGACTAGTTCCGAAAATTTATGGAGTGCAATCTTGCAACCCAAGTATTAGTGATATTGAATATGATCATTATTACCACAAGAAACCAGATTAACCATTAACAAAAACTCCGGTTCATTGAATGTATGTGCCTTGGGGTATCCGGTCTCTAGGTCAAGCACACTTAGGTCAACAGTCATTAGGTCGACCACTATTGGTCGACATGCATTAGGTCGACAGGGTTTCTAGGTCGACATGATCACTAGGTCGAGATGTACTGGTTCGACATGACAAAAGGTCGCTATGAGTTTTTCACAACTTTTTTTCAATTTTTTAACTTTTTCATACTTTATGATCCACGTGGACTACAATTGGGAAGGGTAACCTGTGCCGAGCGAAGCGAGCCATGCGAGGGGACACAGTGCACTAATTGGGGGTTCCCGGTCACTCTACGAAGAAAACAACACCCAAAAAATGTAAAAACCTCATGTTGACCTTTTGTCAAGTCGGCCTAGTGATCATGTCGACCTAATGCATGTCGACCAATAGTGATCGACCTAGATACTGTCGACCCTATGAACCACACCCGTGCCTTGGATGAGCTTTCATCTTTACATCTAAGTGGAGATGTTCCCTGACTTAAGCTGAGTGCACACCTTTGCCATCACTCAACTGATCAGGAATACACACCTGATCATCCCAAGTATTGTGTCCTCAGCTTGACCCCCTGTGAGTCCCATACACAGAACACACAGAAGCTGCTAGAACAGCTCAGGTTGCACAGTATTCTGTCCTCTCTTCCAAGTAAGCAGAGAAAATCTACTTCCATTTGTTCTGGTACTTCAGGCAGTGCCGTAACTAGACATTTTAGCACTGTGTGCAAGATAGGGCATTGGCGCCCCCCACCCCACTATGTAAAAAAGGGTCAGTGCGCGCCGTAGGCGTGTGCAAAAAATATAGGGGCGTGGCTTCATGGCCACAAAATAATACCAATTTATATTACATATAGTAGTCTCCATTATTCCAATTACGCCGCACGGTAGCGCCACTACACCAGGTACAGCCCCTCTTACACATTACGGCAGACAGATTACCCTTTTTACACATTACGGCAGACAGTATCCCTTTTTTACACATTACGGCAGACAGCTTCCCCTTTTTACACATTACGGAAGACTGCGTCCCCCTTTTTTACACATTACGGCAGACAGTGTCCCCTTTTTATACATTACGGAAGACTGCGCCCCCTTTTTACACATTACGGCAGACAGCATTCCCCCTTTTTACACATTACGGCAGACTATGTCGACTTTTTACGCATTACGGCAGGTAGCGTCCCCTTTTTACACATTACGGCAAAGAGCATCCCCCTTTTTACACATTATGGCAGACAGCGTCCCCATTTTACACATTACGGCAGACTGTGTCCCCCTTTTTACACTTTATGGCAGATAGTCCCCCTTTTTACACATTACGACAGACAGCTTCCCTTTTTTACACATTATGGCAGCCAGTCCCCCTTTTTACACATTACGGCAGACTGCGTCCCCTTTTTACACATTACGGCAGACTGCGTCCCCCTTTTTACACATTACAGCAGACTGCACCCCCCTTTTTACACATTACGGCAGATTGCATCCCCATTTTTACACATTACGGCAGACAGCATCTCCTTTCTACACATTATGGCAGGCAGCGTCCCCTTTTTACACATTACAGCAGACTGCGTCCCCCTTTTGACACATTACAGCAGACAGCATCCTCCTTTTTACACATTACGGCAGACAACGTCCCCTTTTTACACATTACGGCAGACTGCTTCCCCTTTTTACACTTTACAGCAGGCTTTTTACACATTATGGCAGATAGTCCCCCTTTTTACACATTACGGCAGATAGTCCCCCTTTTTACACATTACGGCAGACAGCGTCCCCTTTTTACACATTATGGCACACTGCGCCCCCTTTTTACAAATTACGGCAGACAGCATCCCCTTTTTACACATTACGGCAGACAGCGCCCCCTTTTTTACACATTACGCAGACTGCATCCCCCTTTTTACACATTACAGCAGACTGCGTCCCCCTTTTTACACATTATGGCAGACAGCGCCCCCTTTTTTACACATTACGGCAGACAGTGCCCCCTTTTTTACACATTACGGCAGACTGTGTCCTCCTTTTTACACATTACGGCAGACTGCGTCCCCCTTGTTACACATCACGGCAGACAGTGCCCCCTTTTTTACACATTACTGGAGACTGTGTCCCCCTTTTTACACATTACGGCAGACAGTGTTCCCCTTTTACACATTAGGATGACAGAATGATAGATAGATAGATAGATAGATAGATAGATAGATAGATAGATAGATAGATAGATAGATAGATAGACAGAATAGATGATGCCATTTCTCCGCTGGCTCAGGCAGTCAGGCTTCTCGGTGAAGGAGGAGGGGGGGGGAGGAGGAAGCCACAGCAGTTCACTGTAATTGCTGGCGGCACCGCATGCAGCTGTCTCTCTCCTTCCGAATTGGCTGGCAGCCGCCGCTGTGAATGCTGGGATGAGGGAAGCGCATCCCAGCATTCACTGCGGCGGCGGCCAGCCTATGTGGAAGGAGAGGGACAGCTGCATGCGGTGCCGCCAGCAATTACAGTGCGCTGCTGCGGCTCCCTCCTCCTCCTTCTCCGCTGCTCCCTCTCTTTCTCCGGCACAGGCGGCTTGTAATGAGTCAATTTGACTCATTACAAGCCGCTGACTTTAGGGAATGGGGGCCGTTGCACCCTCAGTGCGACTGCGCTGTGTGCCAGGCACACCTGGCACACACGTAGTTACGGCACTGACTTCAGGCTTCGCAAAGTAAAGTGATAATTATATTGCAAAACATTTTTCCTTTAAGAGGTCTATTTATTAACATAAATTTTTACTAAAATAATGTGGAAAAGGGTGCTTTCACACCCTTTTCACATTATTTTAGTGTGTCCGATGGACACACAAGCTGAACAAAGTGTAAAAAGTAGAAAAAAAAGTAAAAACAAAACAAATCATACTCTCCTGTCCAAGGAGCTGGTGTCCGCTGCTCCGCTGAGCGCTGCCGGGTGCCGGGTCACCCATATGCTGCAATGTGACCCTGGTATTGTAAAGTGATGCAGCAAAGCAGCAGCTCACTTTACAGTACCGGGGGTCACTGCAGCACACAGGATCCGGCGCCCGGCAGCCCAGCAGAGGCATCGCGTACTGGCTCCCTGGACAGGTGAGTATATTATCCTGCTGGGACAGGTCCGTGGCGCATGGGGGTAGTCGTGACGGGGGGAAGGGGTTGACCGGGCGGCGGCGGCGATGGCAGCGGTGATGGCAGCGGGGGCGGTGCATGCGCAGCAGGATATCGGGGTATTTTTTACAAAAAATACCCCGATGATGCTGCGAAGAGGTATCGCAGGGACAATGCTTGACTGCAAGCTCTGTCCCTGCATGCGATAATTGATACATCCCTGCGATGTAATCATTTATCAAAGTGCGAGTTTGGGCGATTTTATCACATGACATACGCATCCAAGATGCGGATAGTGATAAATAAGCCCCTAAGCCTTATATCAATTTCATCGACAAATATTGTAAAGATGCAGATCAATTGAGAACCGGATTGTTCACAGAGACCCAAGCTAAATTGACTGAATTGCTGGATCATTCCACTCGCAATCATATTCAGTGAAATACTGTACCTTGGCCCTCATTCCGAGTTGTTCGCTCGCAAGCGGATTTTAGCAGATTTGCTCATGCTAAGCCACCGCCTACTGGGAGTGAATCTTAGCATCTTAAAATTGCGAACGATGTATTCGCAATATTGCGATTACACACCTCGTAGCAGTTTCTGAGTAGCTCCAGACTTACTCGGCATCTGCGATCAGTTCAGTGCTTGTCGTTCCTGGTTTGACATCACAAACACACCCAGCGTTCGGCCAGACACTCCTCCGTTCCTCCGGCCACTCCTGCGTTTTTTCCGGAAACGGTAGCGTTTTTTCCCACACGCCCATAAAACGGCCTGTTTCCGCCCAGTAACACCCATTTCCTGTCAATCACATTACGATCGCCAGAACGATGAAAAAGCCGTGAGTAAAATTCCTAACTACATAGCAAATTTACTTGGCGCAGTCGCTGTGCGGACATTGCGCATGCGCATTAAGCGGAAAATCACTGCGATGCGAAGATTTTTACCGAGCGAACAACTCGGAATGAGGGCCCTTGATAAAGCTAAATATTTATCTTATATAAAACCCTTTATGAGGTCTAAGAACACTGTACGCTATTTACGTATGGAGTACCGTAAAGGTACGCTCGTTGCGTAACAATCGCTTAGCCGTGGTCGAGACGCTCAAGCGTCACGTTCGCTCACGGCCAAGAGATCACAGGCAGGCACGCTATTGGCTGCCGACTAACGTAATGGTTCACTATAGCGTAACGGACGCTGTATCGGGAGCGGGCTGCTCGAGCGATACAGACGCTCACGAGAATACGCTGTTGGTATCGGGCACACTTATAGGTGAGCGACTACCGTAATGCTACGCTATCAGCGTAGCGGACGCTCGAGACCACGAGGAGATCACGAGCGGCGCAGACGCTCACAATGTTAAACTTTTATATCTAAACCATAAACAATGTAATATGCTGTAAAACCTTAGTGTAGAGATAGGGTGTAGATGCAACACAGTGTAACCTTATTAACTTAAAAGCTGTTTGAGCGTCACCGACGCTCTGAGAATACTTAACACTATAAGAAATACACAGATACCGTGCTTAGGGTCCAACGCCTAATATATATATTATGAATGTTATACTTGCAAAAGAATTAATACAATACAAGTCATACACTACAATATAACATAGACTACCTAACCAGATAACTACACATGAAATACAATACAATACTATTACGTTTAAGAGAATACGAGAGAAAGAGAAGAGAGAGAGAGAGAGATATGGCCCATAACAACAAGAAAGACAATGTGATTGCGGAGAAAACTTACGCACAAAGGAAACGATCGCATGCGCCTCTGGACATCCAGCTCCCGATTTTCAGCAATGATAACCGTTGAAGAGTGAGAGCTGGATGTGATCGGCTTGTCTATTTATGCCCCACACACAATACAATTCAATGGTCCCTACAATCTCATTGTTCATTGGACACAGGAATTCCTCCTCGCATTATAACAAAAGGTCATAGGTTGATTCATACAGGTGGGCTGTGACTATTTCCAACAGCTCAGGTGGGTGGGAAACTAGGTTTCCCGCCGCATGGGTAATTAAGTGCAAATAATAGTAAATGGACATAAACTTCTTATGTCCATAACTATTCGCACGAGCGATTAATCCGCTTCAAACCAACACCGGAATATTGCTAATTAAATACTCTTCCGATGGATACTAAACACCACTGTATTACTCCTGTCTGACCCTTCGTATCAAACAAAGGGGGATTTCTCTGTTCATGAACATTCTACATTAACCAAACTTTCAGAATCTATCAAAGGGACCATGATCTACAAAATACATTATATAGTGAAAATATGTAACGATTGAGTCGCACGCTACGAACACATGAACTCTACCGTAAATGCACATACCGCGCGCCCGCGGGTGCCCGCAACAGCGAGTATGCGCACGCACGGGAGAGCGCACGCATGCGCAGCGCAGACCTGTGTGAGGTGCAAATATGGCAGTGTGCATCGTGATATTTTTCTGACTTTGACAGTCCACCCTTTGGCAGTCAACAATAACTGCCACTTCCTAAAACATTTCAAAACGAGAAAAATATATGTCAGGGGTTAATACATTTACATGGTTGGGTAGGGGAGGAGAGGAGAAGGTAGGAAAAGGGTATGACCTAGTGAGATAGCAGAAGCATGTGTGTATGAATCCGTGCTTGGGGGTCATGTATCATCGTGCCGTACGTGTTTTAAATCAAGCTTCGAGGCATTGCGAAGTATACATTTGAATTCCTTCTTATCCCGCGGTACGGGTCTGTGGATGGGCTGTCAAACTTTACCGAGCTCTTTTCGGAACAAAATGGGGAGCACATTTTAGTTGATGATACATGAATGGGGGAATATGTGATTGCTGATATCTGTGCCTGTATTCCCTATACTATGTGTGTAATTACCTGAAGGTTGTAGAGATGAAGAAAAGACATAATTACGGTAAATGCAGTGGTATTCTATGTCAGGTAAATGAACATTTGTCGGTTGAAGTCTTGTTCGGTGTCTGTTGAATGCAGTCTTCTTTGTGCTTTTGCCCATAAGGTGCGAGCAAAAGCTTCGTCAATGTCCATAGATTTACAAAAGTGTTGGGCTAGCGTAATTTTAAAATTTCTAGGGAAACTGGGGATCTATGGCAAAGTTCATCAAAAATCTGTGTATCAGGTTGTCAAAACTTCTTCTTTAATCCATCTGTTGTCTGTATATCGGCTCATCAAATTCCTCGTCCAAGTGGGTCTTTTTACCTTGGAGAAAACGGAAAAACAGGTGAAAGAAACGGACCGTAGAAATCGCATTTTCATCACATCATTGTTTCTACATTTGGGTCATAAATCAAATCCATTGGAATTACAATTTCCTCACTCCTTAAACTCATCACCCTGGTACTTCGTTTGCACTTCGTTAAAGCCTGACCGCATCTAAATATCAAGCCAATCGTTATGATAACACCTAAGATACATAGGAGAAACTTCCCTACATCCATTATGACTCCTTGAGCCCATTCTCCTAAACCGGAGAACCAATTTCGCGGGTTCAACCATGACACCCAACCAGTCAGCTCATTACTCACAGCAGCAAGGGTGAGATTGTGTCTCCTGCGAAATTCCCACTTCAGTTGGAGAATATCGTGCATCTTTTAGTCTATGACCTCGACCGGGTCCTCGGTACTATTTGTAATATATGTGCAACATTTCACGCCGTACTGCGTTGCCAGTGTGACACAATATCCACCTGTTACTGCTGTGAGATAATTGAGAATCATTCTATGCTGAACTAGTTCTGTTTTATAAGCTTGAAGTTCTCTTCCAGTATACCTAAACGTGTCATCATACATTTCTGTGATATTGTCTAGCAAATTTGCGAGCGCAGATATGTATTTATAATTCTACACTCCTCTGGCGGTGCGAGTGAAATCTAATGCGATTAGAACCTGAATCCCGGTGGATTCATGGATCATGTCAGAGGCCGGATGCTCTGTTCTTTCTATCAGGTGCCGTTTAACTACGTGCTCGTAATGGGTGTGAGTATAAGGAGCTTGGGCAACACGGTGTATATCTTTCATTTTGGCATGTGATACAGTCATTACTTCAGGCAGTACTTTTCCAATATAACACAATCCTTCAGAGTTTGGGGCAAGCCACTTATACGCCTTCCTCCCGCATATGAAATATGCATCATCGGGGAGAACATATGGGACGGAGTAGGACATAACCATATTACACATCTTCCATGTGAAATCTCCTAACCCTAATTCTCCCATCTGTCTAGTACACGTATCAGCTTGTACGATATGTGCACAGTATCCTGGTGATACCTCTCCAACTCTCGTAATCCTATTTCCTAGGGTATACCTATATCGGAAAGATTTTCCTCTACTGGCTATGTGGCGTATAAGCTCTGTATCTGTCGGCATTCTATCTGCTCTATATGAAAAGGTCATGGTTTGGTTACTCCATGACACCTCCCAATTTCCCGGCTTTCGGGGATTGGAAATGTTAAAACATATGAGGGATCTATCCACATGATATTGGTGGAGCTTCAAACTAGGAGGACTGGAGATATTAAACCTCCTGTCCACCGGCCTCCCACCACTTAGCTCAAGTACCTCCCCTATCGTTAAAGGAAATGGTACTAGTCCTGATTTGCTATGACCTTGAGGTACTTGAGAGCATACCCAACAATCTGTTTGATTTAACACACTACCCACTAAGGAGTGATAGTCACTCAATGGATGCCGGTCCATATGGATATTAAAACTGGATTGGCATTTCTTAATGCACCCATCCTCAACTACATTGTCACAGAGCCTACAGATACAGTTTTCCTCAGCTAACAATCCTTCACAATTCCTTCTATGGTCAATGCTATCGGATCGTTTTCTGATACTCGCCTTTGCTTGTTGATTATGTTGTTCTTGGGAAACTACGCCTCCATCTCTGTCATCAGAACCCATTCCAGAACCTCTCTCGACCTCCATGGTACTCTCGCCGGAACAGACTGCTCTGGTCAACATCATGGTCAACAGGAAAATCCGGATCACAGTCTCTTGAGGCAAGTCCATCTTAGGAGGAAACGAAGAAGAATGAGAAGGGGGAAAAAATAATTTGAGGGAGAGGGGATGGGAAGTGGAGAAAAACAATAAAAGGGAAACGGGGGATCGACAACTGCTTTTGATCTTGTGATTCTCGATGCTCAGGTGCCGCCTCAGTCCTCCTGGAACAGACACTCCAGTGATACAACGTCCTCTACCGTCTGTTCCTTATCACGGGACCTCTCTGGATCAGCAACCTTCTTACAATGGGACGAATGAACCCAAGTCTCTCTCTCGGCAACTTTCAATGCTGTAGTGCTAGTCAATAAGACTTGGTATGGTCCTTCCCATCTGTCAATAAGGCAACCTGAGCGTAGAAAATTCCGTATCATTACATAATCCCCAGGTTCAATGTCATGACAATTACTATCTGGTAAATCAGGAATCACTAACTTCAAATTATCATTTTGATTCCTTAGCTGTTTACTCATGTTAATCAAGTACTTTACAGTCACTTCATTGTTATACTTCAAATCATCCTGAGGGTTAATCATAACATGCGGTTGTCGACCAAACAAGATTTCAAAGGGAGACAGATTAAGAGGGGACCTGGGAGTGGTTCTGATGCTGTATAGTACAATGGGTAAAGCTTCTGGCCATGTCAATCCTGTTTCTGCCATAACTTTGCTCAGTTTATTTTTAATGGTGCTGTTCACTCTTTCCACCTTCGCACTCGCCTGTGGACGGTATGGAGTGTGCAGCTTGCTATCAATTCCCATCAACTTACACATTCCTTGAAAGACATCACCTGTAAAATGGGTACCCCTATCACTTTCAATTATTCTAGGGATACCATATCTACATACAAATTCCTGCACAATTTTCTTAGCAGTAAACATAGCGGTATTTGTGGCCGCAGGAAATGCTTCGACCCAATTTGAGAAAACATCTATACAAACAAGTACATATTTAAAATTTCGACAAGGGGGTAATTGAATGAAGTCAATCTGTATTACTTGGAAAGGACCGCCTGTAGGTGGGATATGAGATGGTTCTGTTGGTATTGCCTTTCCGATGTTCTTTCTCAAACAGGTAAGGCATGACATTGCTCTTTTACCTGCATGAGGTGAAAATCCTGGGGCGCACCAATATGCTCTTACCAACTTGCACATTCCCTCCTTGCCCAGATGAGTCAGCCCGTGTGCTGCCTCAGCTAAACATGGAAGATATGCTCTGGGGGCCACCGGTTTACCTTGTCCATCCGTCCAGAGTCCTGAGGACTCCTGGCCATATCCCTTTGCCTTCCAAACTGCCTTTTCCTGTGTGGAACACAAATTTTGCATCTCACACAACTTCTGTGTGTTGATGGTATTAAATACCATCAGTTGTGTGGTGTCTGTCTGTCTGGGGGTACCAGCTGCTAACTTAGCTGCTTCATCTGCTCGGCTGTTACCAAGTGATACTGAGTCTTGGCTATATGTGTGTGCTTTACACTTGATAACAGCCACTCTGTCGGGTTCCTATATCGCTGTTAGAAGCCTTTTGATGTGGGCTGCATGCGCTATCGGTGTACCAGCTGCCGTCATGAAATTTCTGAGGCGCCATAGGGCTCCGAAATCATGGACTACCCCGAATGCGTATCTAGAGTCGGTGTAGATATTGGCTGATTTGCCCTTAGCCAATTCACATGCTCTGGTTAGGGCGACCAGTTCAGCAACCTGGGCTGAGTGAGGTGGGCCTAGCGGTTCCGCTTCTATGGTGCCTTGGTCATCTACGACTGCGTATCCAGTACACAAGTCTCCTGAGTCTGACTGTCTGTGACAACTACCGTCCGTGTAGAAAGTTAGATCTACATCTTCCAGTGGGTTGTCACTGATGTCAGGCCTTGCGGTAAAATTTTGGGTCAAATATTCCATACAATCATGTGTGTCTTCCTTTGTGTTAAATTCTCCTTCCCCACCACTCTCATCCTCCACCCTTTGTGCCTGTCCAGGCACACCTGGGAGATATGTTGCAGGATTTAATGCACTGCATCTCCTTATGGTGATGTTTACGGGGGCCATTAGTGCCAATTCCCATCTTGTAAACCGCGCTGATGAGACGTGCCTGGTTTGGGCAGAATTTAGCAAGGCTGACACTGCATGAGGTGTATGAATTGTGAGGTTGTGGCCTAGCACTACATCTTCGCTTTTCGTTACTAGCAATGCTATCGCAGCAACGCTTCGCAAGCATGTGGGGAGGGATCGCGCTACCGTGTCTAGCTGAGCGCTGTAGTATGCTACTGGCCTGATGGCATCACCGTGCTTTTGGGTTAAGACGCCTGCCGCGCAACCCGCACTTTCTGTTCCGTACAGCTCAAAGGGTTTCCCATAGTCTGGCATACCTAATGCTGGTGCCTGCGTTAGGCACTGTTTAAGTCTCTCAAATGCCATCTCGGACTCGTCTGTATGCGAAATCCGATCAGGTTTGTTTGAGGAAACCATCTCCTGCAAAGGTAACGCTAGAATGGAAAACCCTGGGATCCAGTTACGGCAATACCCACACATTCCTAAAAATGTTCTGATCTGTTGCTGGGTTTGTGGCAGAGTCATGTCTCTAATTGCTTGAATTCTATCAGCGGTCAGGTGTCTCAGTCCTTGTGTTAGACAGTGTCCCAAATATTTTACCTTAGTTTGGCATAATTGCAACTTGTCTTTGGAAACCTTGTGTCCTGTGTCTGAAAGATGAAACAGGAGCTGTTTCGTATCCTTCAGGGATGCTTCCAATGAATCAGAGCACAGTAGTAGATCATCCACGTACTGTATTAATACTGATCCACTCTCTGGTTGGAAAGACTGTAAACAATCATGCAAAGCCTGGGAAAAGATACTTGGACTGTCTATGAACCCTTGTGGTAATCGAGTCCATGTGTATTGGACTCCTCTGTATGTGAATGCAAACAAATATTGGCTGTCAGGGTGCAGAGGTACCGAAAAGAAAGCGGAGCAGAGGTCAATAACAGTGAAAAATTTCGCAGTGGGAGGGATTTGCATAATGATGACAGCTGGATTTGGCACTACGGGGAACTGACTCTCAACTATTTTGTTAATCCCCCTTAGATCCTGCACTAGCCGGTAACCCCCCCCCCCCCCCACACTCTTTTTCACAGGGAAGATGGGACTATTGGCAGTGCTGGACGTTCTTACCAGAATGCCCTGTTGTAGCAAGCGCTCTATTACGGGATACACTCCTAACTCCACCTCTGGCTTCAGAGGGTACTGTGGGATTTTTGGAGCTATCCTACCATCTTTTACTTGTACAATTACCGGAGCTACGTTTGCCATTAATCCAGTGTCCTGTCCGTCTTTAGTCCAAAGTGACTCTGGTATCTGGGATGTCATTTCCTCTACTTGGGATGGAGTCCTATTTGTCATAATGTTATGTGACATTAATTTTGACGGGGAGTCTAACATGTCTCGCACTTCCTGAGCGTGATTCTCAGGTATGTCCAAGAATACACCTTCAGGAGTACAATAAATGACGCACCCCATTTTGCACAATAAGTCTCTTCCCAGGAGATTAGTCGGTGCCGATGCAGCCAGCAAAAAGGAATGCTTGGTATGTAACGACCCTACTGTAATCTCGGCTGGTTTGCTAACAGGGTAGTGCTGGACTACTCCTGTTACTCCTATGGCTGGAATTGTCTTACCAGTGGTTCTCATGCCCACTGTCGAATTTATCACTGATTTGGCCGCCCCTGTGTCTACAAGAAAGTTTAAAGATTTACCAGCTACATTGATTGCAATTTCTGGTTCACTCCCAAGACTTGCAATCAATTTTACTGGCTGCAGATTACAGGTATGGCCACACCCCTATTGGGTATGGTGACCTCCCTGAATCCCGCTGGCAGCAACTACTTGTGAAGGGGTTAAATGGGAACTACCAGTGGCTTGCCAGTCTCTGTTCGGGGGGTATCTTTTTGTTTCCCCTGTATGTGGCTCATAACTCCGTCTCTGCGGACCTTGCTCCCAATGTCGTGTGTCGTGTCGTTGTCTAGGGGGTTGGTAGGATCTTTGCGAATTTTTCGCTCTACAGTCTCGTGCTATGTGTCCCTGTTTATGACAAAAATAACGTGTTACCACCTTTGACTTACCCACAGGGTTTGATGATATAAACACAGGCTGTTTTGTGGTCAGGGCCTGTATACTTACTGACATTAACTTATCACCTTGCGACTCCCTGTGTCTGGTGATATTCCGGTCATGATCAATAGCAGCCTCTCTCAAAGTAGCCACCGACAGACCTCGCCAACATGGTTGTGTGGTCTATACCCTGGTCTTTAATGCCTCTTTTAAACCATCCATTAGCACAGATACTGCTACTTCTTGATGATTTGCACTGGTCCTAATGTCCTCTATGCCAGTGTACTTTGCCATTTCTAATAATGCCCGGTGAAAATAATCAGCAGCTGTTTCTGACTCTTTTTGTTTAATGGAAAAAATTCTATTCCATTTGGCTACAGCTGGGAAATACTCCTTTAACTGTAAATTTATTCTTTTTACGTTATCTTTGTTGTACACATCTGTAAGAGGTACATCCTGATCCAGTCCACAGTCAGCTAAAAATTGAGCTGCGTCGACATTGGAGGGTAAACATGCCCTCAGCAATACCTGCCAATCTTTGTTATTGGGCTCTAAAGTGTTTCCTAGGTCTCTGATGTATTTTTGGCTAGCAACTAAGTCTTTTCTGGGGTCAGGGAATTCAGACACTATGGTCCTTAATTCCATTCGGGAAAACGGGCTGTACATGGCAATGTTCCTAACAGGAGTGACTCCTGAAGTGTCCGTTTTCCCATTTGGCACTACTATTACCTTAACAGGATTAAGTCTACTAACATCATTCTGTGTAGATTCTACAGCCTGTGGTGAAATAGTCTCAGCATAGTGTATGGTGCCGTACTTACCTGTAGATACGACCTCACCTATCCCTCCGCTAGGGGCTTTTGTTACTAATCTCGTGGGTGGAGCCGTGCCTACTGTTGTTTCTGATATGGTGGCTGCTAGAGAGAGCGCCGATATTGTTGCCGATTCGTCTTCCTGATCACACTCCTGGGGAAAGTTCAAAACAGGGTACAACTTGCACGGGTTAATACTTGCATGGGTTAACTTATCAACATTATCCTTAACATTTATACAGTTGCTAAGTGCCTGTTTGTTACCCCCTGATGCGTCATTCTCCGCAACCAATTTCTCTCCTGATATGTATGGTGGCGGCGGGGCCGTGGCTACCAGTTTTCTGATAGGGCCAGATCCCGCCGCCTGAGCCAATCCTCTCTGTATTTCACCCTCCTGTTGCCATAGCTGCAAATAATCATAATGTTGGATTCGTCTCTTTGCTGATTTAATGAGACATATCCTTCTCCTTAAATTCATTAACACTTCTGGGCTGAAGCTACCTACTCTTGGGAATTTCTCCCCGTCATGTACAGTCATTTTCTCCCATTCATCACATAAAATTTGTGTGTGCCTTCCGTATTTTTCACACATTACGTACCTTGCCGACCCGACTGGTCGGTTTACAGAATCAACCCGAACCGAGGTTGATCGCCCCCTTCCTGAACAACTGGCCCCCATAATTTGCAGGTGTTGCTTGCTCTACCTCTGACCTTTATATCAGGGTCTTCAGCGAACCCTTACAAAAAACCAAAATATTCAAAGATAGGTTGACGGTGAAGTTTACCGAGCACCTCACTCACTCGCCCACGCCGACCAATATGCCCACACACTGATATAGTGCTGGCGTACTCGACCCAGGGCCCCTATTAACCTGAGTTTACTGGAACATGTGGGTGTGATCCGAAGAGCATTAACCCTTTCCAGTAAAGGTGGGGTTGTCGGATAATTCCTGAGTGACCAGAGAATCTCCCTTTTTGGTTAAAATAAAAAATTACACAAATCACGTTAGAATGTACAAATAGCGTTTATGACCGGGTTTGTACACAAATGGTACTGGTCAGGTTACTAACTAATGCACACAATTACGTGCGGTACAATCGTTCAGTACATAAGCAACTAATCTTATGTACGGAGCGACCAGTGGAATCGACATTCAGCAGCTGCGAATTCCTTCAGCCTGAGCTTTATTTTCCTATATGGGTGTCGCACCAACCCTTCTTTGGTGTTGTGCCTTGTCTCTATAGCGGACTTCCTTGTCTGCTGTACCTGGACCTCCTGGTCTGTTATGCGACCTCCTGGTCTGACCTCCTGGTCTGTTACAGTATGACCTCCTGGTCTGCTACACTCTAATGCTCAAATTTTATATATGTTTAACCAGGGATGCCTCCCTAGCCACCATGTATGTCACTTACACGTATGTACCTTCACGAGAACTCGATGATTTCTGTGGTTCAATCCCCAAAATTGTAAAAACAAACACTCACTCATCACATGTACACTTTTGTTTCTATTTCTATTTCTGCGCAGAAATTTTTCTTTAGACCAGATGTGTTGTAAATTGGGAGAAGGATCTGTTAATTTAAATTTCGGATTAAAAATAGATTTGCGCTACTTATCGCCTGATGCGCTATTTATCGCTTGTTGCGTTACTTATCGCCTGTTGCGCTACTTATCGCCTGTTGCGTTACTTATCGCCTGTTGCGCTACTTATCGCCTGTTGCGTTACTTATCGCCTGTTGCGCTACTTATCGCGCCTGTTGCGCTACTTAAAAATCAACACTATCGTGTGACTTGAGTTACGTGGGCGTACCCAGACGCTCCGTTGCGTAATTTACGCTGCGTGCGTTGGCCTTTGCGTACGCGAGTCTCAGCCCTTTGTTAGAGACACGTGTACACAGAACCAATGTCCACCGTAACACAACTAACACGTTTATCAATGTAGATGATCCTCGATCGTCTACCGCGCAACACACCAATCTCTCCTTTTACCTTTAGGTAGAGCTGTGTGTGCTTTACACTTTATCCCTTAACGCATTACTTTTACACTTTAACTATGAAATAGCGACAAATCTCTCTTAGCACGTTTTATCAATTATAAAATGGCAAACAGGAGAGTGATATATGAAAATACACGAATGAAAAAGAAATGCAGATATGTGCGTGTGTACGCAAGACAGAAATAAACAGTTTTAAAAGACACTAGCGTTTTGTTCTTACCTCCGGTTCCGGATTCCTTCAGCACCCTTTACTAAGCGAAGCAGACGCTTATCCCGTCAGCACTGCGAAGAATATGATCTCCCGCCCTTTGCTGATGGATAATGTCTGCTGAAATTACCTAGCAGAGATATGTGAAGGACAGGACGAGCCGCCAATTGATAAAGCTAAATATTTATCTTATATAAAACCCTTTATGAGGTCTAAGAACACTGTACGCTATTTACGTATGGAGTACCGTAAAGGTACGCTCGTTGCGTAACAATCGCTTAGCCGTGGTCGAGACGCTCAAGCGTCACGTTCGCTCATGGCCAAGAGATCACAGGCAGGCACGCTATTGGCTGCCGACTAACGTAATGGTTCACTATAGCGTAACGGACGCTGTATCGGGAGCGGGCTGCTCGAGCGATACAGACGCTCACGAGAATACGCTGTTGGTATCGGGCACACTTATAGGTGAGCGACTACCGTAATGCTACGCTATCAGCGACCACGAGGAGATCACGAGCGGCGCAGACGCTCACAATGTTAAACTTTTATATCTAAACCATAAACAATGTAATATGCTGTAAAACCTTAGTGTAGAGATAGGGTGTAGATGCAACACAGTGTAACCTTATTAACTTAAAAGCTGTTTGAGCGTCACCGACGCTCTGAGAATACTTAACACTATAAGAAATACACAGATACCGTGCTTAGGGTCCAACGCCTAATATATATATTATGAATGTTATACTTGCAAAAGAATTAATACAATACAAGTCATACACTACAATATAACATAGACTACCTAACCAGATAACTACACATGAAATACAATACAATACTATTACGTTTAAGAGAATACGAGAGAAAGAGAAGAGAGAGAGAGAGAGATATGGCCCATAACAACAAGAAAGACAATGTGATTGCGGAGAAAACTTACGCACAAAGGAAACGATCGCATGCGCCTCTGGACATCCAGCTCCCGATTTTCAGCAATGATAACCGTTGAAGAGTGAGAGCTGGATGTGATCGGCTTGTCTATTTATGCCCCACACACAATACAATTCAATGGTCCCTACAATCTCATTGTTCATTGGACACAGGAATTCCTCCTCGCATTATAACAAAAGGTCATAGGTTGATTCATACAGGTGGGCTGTGACTATTTCCAACAGCTCAGGTGGGTGGGAAACTAGGTTTCCCGCCGCATGGGTAATTAAGTGCAAATAATAGTAAATGGACATAAACTTCTTATGTCCATAACTATTCGCACGAGCGATTAATCCGCTTCAAACCAACACCGGAATATTGCTAATTAAATACTCTTCCGATGGATACTAAACACCACTGTATTACTCCTGTCTGACCCTTCGTATCAAACAAAGGGGGATTTCTCTGTTCATGAACATTCTACATTAACCAAACTTTCAGAATCTATCAAAGGGACCATGTTCTACAAAATACATTATATAGTGAAAATATGTAACGATTGAGTCGCACGCTACGAACACATGAACTCTACCATAAATGCACATACCGCGCGCCCGCGGGTGCCCGCAACAGCGAGTATGCGCACGCACGGGAGAGCGCACGCATGCGCAGCGCAGACCTGTGTGAGGTGCAAATATGGCAGTGTGCATCGTGATATTTTTCTGACTTTGACACCCTTGTCTCAAACTAAGGGGCAGATGTATTAAGCCTGGAGAAGTGATAAAGCGGTGATAAAGCTGTGACAAGAGCAAGGTGATAACGCACCAGCCAATCAGCTCCTACAGTAACTGTCAATTTACATATTTACACACTTCTCCAGGCTTAATACATCTGCCTCAGCCCCAAAGCCCAGTAAATGAGCCTCTGTTGAGGCAGTATTATCAGGATCATTATATAAAAGGCCCAGAGTACAGGGCCGTCTTTTCATATGGGCTCAATGGGCTCTTGTCCAAGGGTCCCAGGAGTAAAAGGGTCCTAGACTGATAGCTGAGGGTCCCCTCTTTCCAGGGGTACCAGATTTTTGAAAATCGGCCCTGGGGATCCGGAGGTGTCCGACTTCAAAGCAGTGGTCCCCATCCAAGCCTGTTAATTGTTCTTTCCAGCCAGATATATTGGGTTCTATCTGACTTTATTTCTGAGGTTATACTCCGAAAGCTGTGACTCTCCCCTCTCAGTGCACACTGACAGCTTGTCTCTACTATGTCCAGAACCAGAGATATCAGCCTTCCAGCAGCTGGTCCCTGCTCCAGCTCCACATGCCTAATATGCAATTTTATATATTTGTTGGTGGATTGCTCTGGTTCCTGAAGTCTGATCCCCAAGTCCCAGTACCTCCTGATAGGTGGGACTCTCTAATTTTTTTTTATCCCATTAAAGCTAAGAAATCTATTTCCAGGAACTGGAGATATCTGCAGTAAAGCAAGCTGCCCTGACCCCCGGATAATGATGAATATTTAGCCACTCCACTATCCACCCCTCCCCTGTGTATTAAACACCCCCTACCACCCTGGAAGTCATGTACCAGGGCCCCTTCATTCAGCACAATGCCCCCTTTCTACAGTTTAGTGTTCTCCTTCCCACCCCATATGTACAGTAAAGGAGTAATTAGCAGAAATTATTTCTCCAGGTCCTACATGCTGAGCGGAAGATAGAACCCCCCATCCTTACCGCTGATGGGTGGGTAGGGGCCCCAGTGCATTGCTGTGCCCAGGGGCCTACACTGCTGTTAAGACGTCCCTGCCAGAGTACAAATGTAGGAAACTACTGAGTGTAATATAGGACTGTCGGGGTCCACACTAAATGCTCACATCTGTGGATCACGCTGCATAAGAGAAATTATTATTCCTACACCTAATCTGTAACTGCCTCTGTAGTTGTAAAACAATTTTCTATTGCTAGGAAATGTGTCAAGGAAATTTTACATACTGTAAGTTCATAAACTCCTTTCCTTAAGCTTGAGAAGCCCAATATGATATGCCTCCTCTTTAGCAAACAGTCTTTGAAAATATTGTCTGCAAAAAAGGTGAGTTTATGATGGGTACCTTTCGTCAAATTACTGTACATTTCCTGATAGTCTCCACAGTTGGCTCTATATCGAGGGCAAGCACAGAGAAAGACATAGGTTAGATTAAAGAAAGACATTATTATAGATTATAGCAGAAGGACTGTTAATCATGTCTTTAAGGAAATCCCCAGTAAAAAAAAAAAAAAATATAAGACACTTAGGGAGTAATTCAGAGTTGATTGCAGCATCAAATTTGTTAGCAGTTGGGCAAAACCATGGGGGTCATTCCGAGTTGATCACTAGATAAAAATGTTTGCAGCGATTAAGTGAAAAAGCGGCACTTCTGCACATGCGTATGCGGCGCACGCGCGACGTACTTTCACAACAGCCGATGTAGTTTTACATAAGATCTAGCGAGGCTTTTCTTTCGCAATGTCCGCCGCAGAGTGATTGACAGGAAGGGGGCATTTCTGGGTGTCAACTGACCGTTTTCAGGGAGTGTTCGGAAAAACGCAGGCGTGCCAGGAAAAACGCAGGCGTGGCTGGGAGAATGCAGGGCGTGTTTGTGACGTCAAATCCGGAACTTAACAGTCTGAAGTGATCGCAAGCGCTGAGTAGGTCTGGAGCTACTCTGAAACTGCACAAAAAAATTTTTTTGTATCCGCTCTGCGATCCTTTCGTTCGCACTTCTGCTAAGCTAAAATACACTCCCAGTGGGAGGCGGCATAGCGTTTGCACGGCTGCTAAAAACTGCTAGCGAGCGATCAACTCGGAATGACCCCCCATGTGCACTGCAGGTGCGGCAGATATAACATTTGTAGAGAGACTTAGATTTGGGTGGGTTATATTGTTTCTGTGCAGGGTAAATACTGGCTGCTTTATTTTTACACTGCATTTAGATTTCAGTTTGAACACACCCCACCCAAATCTAACTCTCTCTGCACATGTTATATCTGCCCCCCGTGCACTACACATGGGGCTTAATTCAGACCTGATCGCTCGCAAGCTATTTTTTGCACTGCTGCGATCAGATAGTCGCCGCCTACAGGGGAGTGTATTTTTGCTTTGCAAGTGTGTGAATGCATGTGCAGCCGAGCAGTACAAAAAAGTTTTGTGCAGTTCCTGAGTTGCCCAGTACTTACTCAGCCGCTGCGATCACTTCAGCCTGTCAGGTCCCGGAATTGACGTCAGACACTTGCCCTGCAAACGCTTGGACACGCAAGGGTTTTTCCAAACACTCACAGAAAATGGTCAGTTGACACCCACAAACGCCCTCTTCCTGTCAATCTCCTTGCGTTCGGCGGTGCGAATGGATTCTTTGTAAAATCCATCGCACAGCAACGATCCGCTGTGCACCTGTACGATGCGCCTGCGCATTGCGGTGCATACGCATGCGCAGTTCTGACCTGCAGTTCTGACCTGATCGCAGCGCTGCAAAAAACATTAGCGAGCGATCAGATCTGAATTACCCCCATGGTTTTACCCAACTGCTAACAAATTTGCTGCTGCAATCAACTCTAAATTAGGCCCCTAGCCCACTGAGGACTGTCAAACGCTTTCCTTGTATGCAGAGAAGTCAATAATTGATTAAGCCACTTGCTAGCATGTACCGTACCAATAATGTCTTTCAGATCATCAGAAACAACAGTGGATAATTGTAGGTAATACATACAAGGTGACACAAGGATGTAAAGGAAAGTGGATTTCCAGGAAACCTTTATATCAAATGATGTGTTAGAGGTCTGTAATTACTCCAGAGCAGTTCAGTGAAAAGCATAGATCAGAAAAAAGCACAGGATTTCATTGGATCCACAGAACAGCTTGCGGAAATACCCAGTGAGGGCAACTAATCAAATGAAAAATTGCGCAGGATAGGTAGGTGTTATTAACCAGCAGGTAATGCAAGTATGGGATGTGATAATGCTGATATTATCTTAGACCGCAATGCTATACCTCTAAATACACTTTTACCGTGGAGCCGTTATGGCCGCTAGACTGAATACACGTGCTACGCACTTTGTACGCTATTTGCGTACAGAGTACGCTCAGCGTGTGCACACACAATGGATAACCTTTAAACCTTGTTAATGATACAATGTAATGATATGCTTACACTTTAAACCCTTAACAGCAAAGTACTGCAATGATGTTATACCTTAAACCTTAAGTAGCACTGACGGTATAAAGTAACCGCAGTGCGTACACCTTACCAATACCTATACACCTTATACAGATAAATACACTCTAAAGCCCTTGCAGGAAAGTGAAAACAACACTGATTTGTAGTTGCAACCACAGGGTTCTAAGGCCTCAGTGGATTAATTCCAAAAGGTAAAACAATACAAATCATACACTACAGGCTAACAAGTAAATCTAAACAGAATAATGGCCACAGAGAATGTACATACGTGAGAATGTTCGCAAGCGCAACCCGGCCGATCCTCCGCTGGTCATACAAATAGCGTTCAGAGTCTTCTGACCGGCCAGGCAACAATGGTCTTTTTATACACAACATGCATACACAATACAATGGTCACTGTAATCTCATTGTCCATTGGACACAGGGATGTGTCTCTACATTACAGAAAAGGTCATAGGTGGATTTGAATAGGTGGGCGATGTCTTTCCCCAACTGCTCTTGTGGGTGGTATCCTCTGGATTCCCGCCGCATACATAATAAACAGTAATTACAGTTAATGTTCATATTCTACTTTTGTACATAACTATACGCAGGAACAAGCGATCTTTCTCTAACCAACACCGGAATGTCACCCTCAAAATACCCTACAGCTGGATACTAGACATCACCTTCCAACCTTTATCTGACCCTTCCTATCATGCAAAGGCGAATATCTCTGTCCAGGAACTGTTTAAACTATTAATACTCGCTGACATGGTCTAGGGGAACTATATCTAAAATGTACACTATTTGGGTTAAATATGTAATGCTCTAATAACCCTCTATGCGTTCACAAACTCTACCGTAAATGCGCATACCACGCGCTAAGGCGCATGGCCGTGAAAAGCTCCGTTACGCAAATTGCGGATATGCGCACGCACGGCAGACTGAGTGCACGCGCAGCGGGCATGTGCATGGGGTTAGTACAAGGCATATGCATTACAATATTTTTCGACTTTGACAGTCCACCCTTTGGCAATCAACAATAACTGCCACTATCTAAACATTAAACAGAAAAATATACAATACAATATCTATACAATAATTGGATGGTAGGAGGAGAGGAGTAGGCGGGAAATGTATGACCTAGTGGGATAGTTAAAGCATGTATGTATGAAATCCATGTCTATGGGGCATGTATCATCGTGCCGTACATGTTCTAGATAAGCTTCGAGGTATTGCGAAGTATACATTAAATCCTTCTCATCCCGTATTAAGGGTCCGTAAGTGGGCCAACAAACACTACCGAGCTCTTTTCGGCTTCTTGTTCCAACAAATGGGGTGCACATTTAGTTGATGATACATGGATGGGGAAACACATGTGACTGCTAATATATGTATCTATATCACCTGTCGACTATGTGTGTCACTACCTGAAGGTTGTAGAGATAAAGATAAGACAAGTATCACAAATACATTCACATAACATTCGTGCAATCGTTCTTGGGTGTTGGTTGAAGTCTTGTCCGGACGGGTGTATCTTTGCTGAAAGTGTTAATCAAAGTCGTTAGAGTGTCCATCAAAGTCTTTAGATGTCCATCAAAGTCTTTAGAGTGTCCATCTAAGTCTTTAGAGTGTCCATCAAAGTCTTTTACGTGTTCATCAAAGTCCTTTACGGATGGATGTATTTTTGCTGAGGGAAAACAAAGGAGAACGGGTGAAAGAAACGGACCGTGGAATCACGTCTTATCACAACATTGTCTCGATTGATGGGTCATAAATTAAATCAGTTGTTGTAACAGTGCCCCCGCTCCTCAAACTCATCACTTTGGTACTGCGCTTGCGCCGCGTTAAAATTCGAACACATCTAAATATCAAACCAATCATTATGACAACTCCCAGGATACAAAGGAGAAACTTTCCTACACTCACGATAACATTTTGAGCCCATTCACCTAAACCTGAGAACCAATTACGTGGGTTCAACCATGAGACCCAGCCGGTCAGTTCATTACTCACAGCATTAAGGGTAAGGTTGTGTCTCCTTCGGAACTCCCACTTTAATTGCAAGATATCGTCCATCTTTTGATCGATTACCTCGGTTGGGTCATCAGTGCTGTTTGTGATGAACCTGCAGCACTTCACACCATACTGAGTTGCTAAGGTGACACAGTACCCGCCTGTTACCGCTGTGATATAATTTAGAACCATCCTGTGCTGGATCAGTTCCGTTTTGTAAGCTTGCAATTCCCTCCCTGTATACCTGAAGGTGTCATCATACATCTCGGTGATATTGTCTATCAGGTTCGCTAGCGCATGAATATACCTAATTTATAATTCCTCTGGCGGTACGGGTGATATCTAACGCGAGTAGGAATTGAATACCGGTGGATTCGTGGATCAAATCAGAGGCTGCGTGCTCTGTCCTATCTATAAGGTGTCTCTTAACGATGTGTTCATAGTGAGTGTGAGTGTAAGGAGCTTGAGCATTGCGGTGAACGTCTTTCATCTTATTATGGGTTATGGTCATAACGTCTGGCAACACTCTTCCAATGTAACACAATCCCTCTGAGTTTGGGGCAAGCCACTTATACTAGAGATGAGCGGGTTCGGTTCCTCGGAATCCGAACCCCCCCGAACTTCAGCCTTTTTACACGGGTCCGAGGCAGACTCGGATCTTCCCGCCTTGCTCGGCTAACCCGAGCGCGCCCGAACGTCATCATCCCGCTGTCGGATTCTCGCGAGGCTCGTATTCTATCGCGAGACTCGGATTCTATATAAGGAGCCGCGCGTCGCCGCCATTTTCACACGTGCATTGAGATTGATAGGGAGAGGACGTGGCTGGCGTCCTCTCCGTTTATAGTTACTGTTAGTACTAGTTAGTTGATCTGATTGCTGCTTAGCTTATTGTGGGGAGGATTGGGGAGAGCTGTTAGGAGGAGTACAGTCAGTGCAGAGTTTTGCTAGTTTTTTTTAATCCGTTCTCTGCCTGAAAAAAACGCTCCATACCATATCTGTGCTCAGCCTCAGTGTGCTGCATGATATATCTAATCTATGTATATCTGACTGTGCTGAGTGCTCACTGCTCACACAGCTGAATTGTGGGGGAGACTGGGGTGCAGTTATAGCAGGAGTACAGTGCACACTTTTGCTGCCAGTGTGACTGACCAGTGACCACCAGTATATTGTCTGCCTGAAAAAGTTAAACACTCCTGTGGTGTTTTTTTTTTTTATTCTATAAACGCATTCTGCTGACAGTGTCCAGCAGGTCCGTCATTCATTATATTATATAAATATTTACCTGCAGTAGTGTTATATTTTTTTTGTTCATCTCTATCATCTTTATCATCTCTATATTAGCAGACGCAGTACGGTAGTCCACGGCTGTGGCTACCTCTGTGTCGTCAGTGCTCGTCCATAATTGTATACCTACCTGTGGTAGTTTTTTTTTTTCTTTCTTCTTCATACTAGTAGTTTAGGAGTCTGCTGACAGTGTCCAGCAGGTCCGTCATTATATTATATATACCTGCAGTAGTGATATATATATATTTTTTATATCATTATCATCTCTATACTAGCAGACGCAGTACGGTAGTCCACGGCTGTAGCTACCTCTGTGTCGTCAGTGCTCGTCCATAATTGTATACCTACCTGTGGTGGGGGTTTTTTTTCTATCTTCTTCATACTAGTCGTTTAGGAGTCTGCTGACAGTGTCCAGCAGGTCCGTCATTATATTATATATACCTGCAGTAGTGATATATATATATTTTTTATATCATTATCATCTCTATACTAGCAGACGCAGTAAGGTAGTCCACGGCTGTAGCTACCTCTGTGTCGTCAATGCTCGTCCATAATTGTATACCTACCTGTGGTGGGGGGTTTTTTTCTATCTTCTTCATACTAGTAGTTTAGGAGTCTGCTGACAGTTTCCAGCAGGTCCGTCATTATATTATATATACCTGCAGTAGTGATATATATATATTTTTTATATCATTATCATCTCTATACTAGCAGACGCAGTACGGTAGTCCACGGCTGTAGCTACCTCTGTGTCATCAGTGCTCGTCCATAATTGTATACCTACCTGTGGTGGGGTTTTTTTTCTATCTTCTTCATACTAGTAGTTTAGGAGTCTGCTGACAGTGTCCAGCAGGTCCGTCATTATATTATATATACCTGCAGTAGTGATATATATATATATTTTTTATATCATTATCATCTCTATACTAGCAGACGCAGTACGGTAGTCCACGGCTGTAGCTACCTCTGTGTCATCAGTGCTCGTCCATAATTGTATACCTACCTGTGGTGGGGGTTTTTTTTCTATCTTCTTCATACTAGTAGTTTAGGAGTCTGCTGACAGTGTCCAGCAGGTCCGTCATTATATTATATATACCTGCAGTAGTGATATATATATATTTTTTATATCATTATCATCTCTATACTAGCAGACGCAGTACGGTAGTCCACGGCTGTAGCTACCTCTGTGTCGTCAGTCACTCGTCATCCATAAGTATACTAGTATCCATCCATCTCCATTGTTTACCTGAGTTGCCTTTTAGTTGTGCCTATTAAAATATGGAGAACAAAAATGTTGAGGTTCCAAAAATAGGGAAAGATCAAGATCCACTTCCACCTCGTGCTGAAGCTGCTGCCACTAGTCATGGCCGAGACGATGAAATTCCATCAACGTCGTCTGCCAAGGCCGACGCCCAATGTCATAGTACAGAGCATGTAAAATCCAAAACACAAAATATCAGTAAAAAAAGGACTCAAAAATCTAAAATAAAATCGTCGGAGGAGAAGCGTAAACTTGCCAATATGCCATTTACCACACGGAGTGGCAAGGAACGGCTGAGGCCCTGGCCTATGTTCATGGCTAGTGGTTCAGCTTCACATGAGGATGGAAGCACTCAGCCTCTCGCTAGAAAAATGAAAAGACTTAAGCTGGCAAAAGCACAGCAAAGAACTGTGCGTTCTTCGAAATCACAAATCCACAAGGAGAGTCCAATTGTGTCGGTTGCGATGCCTGACCTTCCCAACACTGGACGTGAAGAGCATGCGCCTTCCACCATTTGCACGCCCCCTGCAAGTGCTGGAAGGAGCACCCGCAGTCCAGTTCCTGATAGTCAGATTGAAGATGTCAGTGTTGAAGTACACCAGGATGAGGAGGATATGGGTGTTGCTGGCGCTGGGGAGGAAATTGACAAGGAGGATTCTGATGGTGAGGTGGTTTGTTTAAGTCAGGCACCCGGGGAGACACCTGTTGTCCGTGGGAGGAATATGGCCATTGACATGCCTGGTGAAAATACCCAAAAAAGCAGCTCTTCGGTGTGGAAGTATTTCAACAGAAATGCGGACAACATTTGTCAAGCCGTGTGTTGCCTTTGTCAAGCTGTAATAAGTAGGGGTAAGGACGTTAACCACCTCGGAACATCCTCCCTTATACGTCACCTGCAGCGCATTCATCATAAGTCAGTGACAAGTTCAAAAACTTTGGGCGACAGCGGAAGCAGTCCACTGACCAGTAAATCCCTTCCTCTTGTAACCAAGCTCACGCAAACCACCCCACCAACTCCCTCAGTGTCAATTTCCTCCTTCCCCAGGAATGCCAATAGTCCTGCAGGCCATGTCACTGGCAATTCTGACGAGTCCTCTCCTGCCTGGGATTCCTCCGATGCATCCTTGCGTGTAACGCCTGCTGCTGCTGGCGCTGCTGTTGTTGCTGCTGGGAGTCGATGGTCATCCCAGAGGGGAAGTCGTAAGACCACTTTTACTACTTCCACCAAGCAATTGACTGTCCAACAGTCCTTTGCGAGGAAGCTGAAATATCACAGCAGTCATCCTGCTGCAAAGCGGATAACTGAGGCCTTGGCATCCTGGGCGGTGAGAAACGTGGTTCCGGTATCCATCATTACTGCAGAGCCAACTATAGACTTGTTTGAGGTACTGTGTCCCCGGTACCAAATACCATCTAGGTTCCATTTCTCTAGGCAGGCGATACCGAAAATGTACACAGACCTCAGAAAAAGACTCACCAGTGTCCTAAAAAATGCAGTTGTACCCAATGTCCACTTAACCACGGACATGTGGACAAGTGGAGCAGGGCAGACTGAGGACTATATGACTGTGACAGCCCACTGGGTAGATGTATTGACTCCCGCCGCAAGAACAGCAGCGGCGGCACCAGTAGCAGCATCTCGCAAACGCCAACTCTTTCCTAGGCAGGCTACGCTTTGTATCACCGCTTTCCAGAATACGCACACAGCTAAAAACCTCTTACGGCAACTGAGGAAGATCATCGCAGAATGGCTTACCCCAATTGGACTCTCCTGTGGATTTGTGGCATCGGACAACGCCAGCAATATTGTGTGTGCATTAAATATGGGCAAATTCCAGCACGTCCCATGTTTTGCACATACCTTTAATTTGGTGGTGCAGAATTATTTAAAAAACGAGAGGGGCGTGCTAGAGATGCTGTCATGGCCAGAAGAATTGCGGGACACTTTCGGCGTACAGGCACCACGTACAGAAGACTGGAGCAACACCAAAAACGCCTGAACCTGCCCTGCCATCATCTGAAGCAAGAAGTGGTAACGAGGTGGAATTCAACCCTCTATATGCTTCAGAGGTTGGAGGAGCAGCAAAAGGCCATTCAAGCCTATACAACTGAGCACGATATAGGAGGTGGAATGCACCTGTCTCAAGCGCAGTGGAGAATGATTTCAACGTTGTGCAAGGTTCTGCAACCTTTTGAACTTGCCACACGTGAAGTCAGTTCAGACACTGCCAGCCTGAGTCAGGTCATTCCCCTCATCAGGCTTTTGCAGAAGAAGCTGGAGACATTGAAGGAGGAGCTAACACTGAGCGATTCCGCTAGGCATGTGGGACTTGTGGATGGAGCCCTTAATTCGCTTAACAAGGATTCACGGGTGGTCAATCTGTTGAAATCAGAGCACTACATTTTGGCCACCGTGCTCGATCCTAGATTTAAAACCTACGTTGTATCTCTCTTTCCGGCAGACACAAGTCTGCAGGGGTTCAAAGAACTGCTGGTGAGAAAATTGTCAAGTCAAGCGGAACGCGACCTGTCAACATCTCCTCCTTCACATTCTCCCGCAACTGGGGGTGCGAGGAAAAGGCTCAGAATTCCGAGCCCACCCGCTGGCGGTGATGCAGGGCAGTCTGGAGCGACTGCTGATGCTGACATCTGGTCCGGACTGAAGGACCTGACAACGATTACGGACATGTCGTCTACTGTCACTGCATATGATTCTCTCACCATTTAAAGAATGGTGGAGTATTATATGAGTGACCGCATCCAAGTAGGCACGTCAGACAGTCCGTACGTATACTGGCAGGAAAAAGAGGCAATTTGGAGGCCCTTGCACAAACTGGCTTTATTCTACCTAAGTTGCCCTCCCACAAGTGTGTACTCCGAAAGAGTGTTTAGTGCCGCCGCTCACCTTGTCAGCAATCGGCGTACGAGGTTACTTCCAGAAAATGTGGAGAAGATGATGTTCATTAAAATTAATTATAATCAATTCCTCCATGGAGACATTCACCAGCAGCAATTGCCTCCACAAAGTACACAGGGAGCTGTGATGGTGGATTCCAGTAGGGACGAATTGATAATCTGTGAGGAGGGGGATGTACACGGTGATGAATCGGAGGATGATGATGAGGTGGACATCTTGCCTCTGTAGAGCCAGTTTGTGCAAGGAGAGATTAATTGCTTCTTTTTTGGTGGGGGTCCAAACCAACCCGTCATTTCAGTCACAGTCGTGTGGCAGACCCTGTCACTGAAATGATGGGTTGGTTAAAGTGTGCATGTCCTGTTTATACAACATAAGGGTGGGTGGGAGGGCCCAAGGACAATTCCATCTTGCACCTCTTTTTTCTTTCATTTTTCTTTGCGTCATGTGCTGTTTGGGGAGTGTTTTTTGGAAGGGCCATCCTGCGTGACACTGCAGTGCCACTCCTAGATGGGCCAGGTGTTTGTGTCGGCCACTAGGGTCGCTGAGCTTAGTCACACAGCTACCTCATTGCGCCTCTTTTTTTCTTTGCGTCATGTGCTGTTTGGGGAGTGTTTTTTGGAAGGGCCATCCTGCGTGACACTGCAGTGCCACTCCTAGATGGGCCAGGTGTTTGTGTCGGCCACTTGGGTTCGCTGAGCTTAGTCATCCAGCGACCTCGGTGCAAATTTTAGGACTAAAAATAATATTGTGAGGTGTGAGGTGTTTAGAATAGACTGAAAATGAGTGGAAATTATGGTTATTGAGGTTAATAATACTTTGGGATCAAAATGACCCCCAAATTCTATGATTTAAGCTGTTTTTTAGGGTTTTTTGAAAAAAACACCCGAATCCAAAACACACCCGAATCCGACGAAAAAAATTCGGTGAGGTTTTGCCAAAACGCGTTCGAACCCAAAACTCGGCCACGGAACCGAACCCAAAACCAAAACACAAAACCCGAAAAATTTCCGGTGCACATCTCTAACTTATACGCCTTCCTCCCGCATATGAAATATGCATCATCGGGGAGAACATATGGGACAGAATATGACATTACCATATTGCAAACCTTCCAAGTGAAAAGTCCTATCCCTAACTCTCTCATCTGTTCAGTACACGTATCAGGCTGTATGATATGCGCACAGTACCCTGGTGATACTTCTCCAACCCGCATGGTCCTACTTCCTAGAGTATACCTGTACCCAGGGCCGGATTAACAATGGGGCGGGTGGAGCTGCAGCTCCAGACCCTCCCATGAAATTAGGCCCACAGGACTCCCTGCAGTGCTGTGCAGCCAGTATTCACAGAAGAAAAATCCTGTCACCAGCAACAGCCCTGCTCACCTCCCAGCCACCCCACGTACCCCACGATCAGCAGGAGATGTCACTTCCATCTACACACGGAGCAGTCTGAAGCTCCGCCCCCTGGTCGTCCGTAGCTCCGCCCCCTGATCGGCCGTAGCTCCGCCCCCTGGCTGTCTGAAACTCTGTCCCCTTTGCCTGAGGCTGTGACGTGCCTCAGTTGGCTGAATCCCATTCACGGCCCCTCCAGACCTCAGCCTCTGGGTTTAGTTACCAACAAGGCACTAATGGTGTGATAGTAAATGCTGCTGTGGGTGGAGCACAGGAGGAAATACAGCTGTCACTGGCTGTGCAGAAACCAGCAGGCATGCCTGAACTACCTTCCCACAGGTCAGTGTAAGGTCTCGCCCCGTCTATGTATTTGCATGTACCGTATCTGCCCCATAACAAGGCATCAGTGCGTCCTGTGCAGCACACGCCCCCTGAGCGGCACCCTTAAATCTGTGCCCCATGGGGTGGGTGAAAGTGCCTTCTAGGGTGCAGGTGTTGTGGCATCGAGTGAGTAGTGCCGCCACTAGCCGTCCGCATGTCAATCTGCTAAATCTCCCTTTCAAAATGGCCCATGGCTCACTACAACCTTCGGCGGCTCACTAAACAGCGGGGAGCTGTTTGGGCAGCATTACTCCCTAGCAACAACTAACAAGCATACACCCAGTGCATGAAATCCCTAGCAACAAGCATTACCTCCTGGCAACGAGCTTGACACCCAGCGCATGAAACACCTGGCAACGAGCATGACACCCTGAGCATGAAAACCCCTGGCACCGTGCATGGAACCAAGATTATGAAACCCTTGGCAACGATCAGGTAATTTAAAAGTAATTAGAAGCCTTACTGTAGGGCTTAATGTGTAATGGACATTGCGGTGTGTGGCATAATATATAACGGGCATTGCGATGTGTGGCATAATGTATCACGGACATTGTGGTGTGTGGTATAATGTATTACGGGCATTGCGGTGTGTGTCATAGGGCCTAATTCTGAGTTGATCGCAGCATCAAATTTGTTAGCAATTGGGCAAAACCATGTGCACTGCAGGGGAGGCAGATATAACGTGTAGAGAGAGTAAGATTTGGGTGAGTTATTTTGTTTCTGTGCAGGGTAAATACTGGCTGCTTTATTTTTACACTGCAATTTAGATTGCAGATTGAACACACCCCACCCAAATCTAACTCTCTTTGCACATGATATATCTGCCCCCCCCTGCAGTGCACATGGGGGGTAATTCCAAGTTGATCGCAGCAGGATTTTTGTTAACAATTGGGCAAAACCATGTGCACTGCAGGGGAGGCAGATATAACATGTGCAGAGAGTTAGATTTGGGTGGGGTGTGTTCAATCTGCAATCTAATTTGCAGTGTAAAAATAAAGCAGCCAGTATTTACTCTGCACAGAAATAAAATAACCCACCCAAATCTAACTCTTTCTGCACATGTTATATCGGCCTCCCCTGCAGTGCACATGGTTTTGCCCAATTGCTATAAAAAATCCTGCTGCGATCAACTTGGAATTACCCCCATGGTTTTGCCCAACTGCTAACAAAATTCCTGCTGCGATCAACTTGGAATTACCCCCATAATGTATCACAGGCATGACAGTGTGTGGTATACTGTATCACAGGCATTGTATGTGGTATAATAACTCAAGGGCATTGTGTGTAGCATAATGTATAATGGGCATTGTGATGCATGGCGTAATGTGTCACCAGCATTATGGTGTGTGGTATAATGTCTCAGGGACACTGCAGTGTGTGGCATAATGTATAACGGGCATTGCGGTGTGGCATAATGTGTCACAGGCATTAAGGTGTGTGGCATAATGTGTCGGGGGCATTGCGGTGTGTGCATATTGTGTCATGTGCATTATTGTGTGTGGCATAATGTCTAAGGGCCATTGCAGTATGTGGCATAATGTATACTGGGCATTACTATAAGGAGGAAAAATGACAAATAATGTAAAAAGCATGAATCAGGATTATTATTTTTTCCTGTGGTCGCCAATGTCTCGGCGTGCAGGTTGCAAAACTGGGGTATAAGGTAGTCTTTTCTTGCAACGCCACGCCCCTTTCAGTGAAGCCACACCCATTTGGACGAAGCCACACCCCTTTTGGCTTCGGCACACGCAAATTCTTCACTTTGGCTTGAGGGAGAAAAGTTTCTAGTTACGCCACTGCGAGTGAGTATGGTTGGCTCTGCCCTGCCCTTCTTAAAGCCCTGGCGTTTATATACAATACAGTGTGTGTAAACTGTGTATATATAGAGATATATGGGCGGGATGCAGCATTCATGCATATCGGCTTTTACAAACACTTTATGCATGAAGAAAATTACAGTGGACAGCTCTTACTGTAAGAGCTGCCCTTCGTGATGATAGGAATTCTGGGTTTAGGACCCGGAGTCCTATCTGCGTATGTGTTGAGTGACGCATGCCGTGGGGTGTCCAGTTTGATCCCTCTCATCTGAAGATGGCGTTGCCCACCACATCCAAGCATTCCGGGGCTTGGTGCATATGCAGCACACGCCCAAACCTCCAGAAACTGCATTTTCTGAGGTGTGGCTGCAATTTTCCACTTTCTGCATCTCGCCTATTGTGTGTAAGACAATATATATATCAGGGACGTGCAGTCAGGGGAGGCAGGGGAGGCAGTGCCTCCCCTGTCATTAATGATTAAGATAATACAAAGAAGATGCATATGACACATATTCTGTGTCATATGTATCTTCTTAATATTATTCTGATCATTGCTCCCCTCCTTATGTGTTTGGGAGGCACCGATCGTGGTGCCTCCCGTTATCTCTGGGGATAATATGGGGAGCGGGGGGCGGACACGGGCGGGGACTAGCCATGGGCTGTAAAAGCCCATTGAAAATGTATGGGAAAGCGGCACCATTAGTGGTGCCGCTTTCCTACAGGGACGTGCTTTCAACCTATGAAAGCACGTCCCTGTCAGTGAGGCTACAGTGATTGGCCAGCGGATCCGTCACTGGATCCGCTGTCAATCACTGTGCGGGCGGCTGAATGCGGCGATTGTGCGGGCGGCGGGATGCGGCGGCGGTGGTGCGGGCGGCGGTGGAGCAGGCGGCGGGTTGCGGCGGCTGTGCGGCGGCGGAAAATTACCTTTATCTGCAGAGTTTGGCAGCGGAGCGGTTCCAGTTTCAAAAATGGCGCCTCAGCGTCATTTTTGAAATTCAAGATGGCCGCCGCGAGCCAATCACGGCTCGCCGCGTCATCGCTCCGCCCCCTCCGGCTGACTTATATAAGTCAGCGCGAGGCGGAGGAGAGTCAGTCCGACGGCGGAGGAGGAGCTGTGAAGAGCTCCTGAAGAAAGAAGACGGCTGGAAGTCCTGGCTGGGCGGCGGCTATGCAAAAGAGCTTAGCAGCCGCCGCCCACCAGGTGAAGACGCTGGAAGCCCTGGGGGGGTGGCGCCCCCCAGGTGAAGACGCCGGAAGCCCTGGGAAGGCGGCGGCCACGCAAAAGAGCTTAACGGCCGCCGCCCCCAGGTGAAGACCCAGTTAAATAAAGCTTCTTTTCAAGACGTGTGGCGTTTTATTTTAATATTTTCTTTACAGGTGGACTATAGGTGCCAGCGGGCCCTTTATGTCCGGGCATGCTGGCACTTGTGGTTCTCCAAGTGCCAGCATGCTGGGGCAGGCTTGCTGGGACCTGTAGGCCACCTGTAAAGAACAATATTAACACACAATGAACCCCGCACCCACCGCCACCAGGGGTGCGGGGCATAGCACTGGGCTATCAGCCCAGTGCTGGTTATTGCTCGGGAGGGGGGACCCCATTTTTATTTTTTGGGGTTCCCACTTTCCGAGGAATTCCAACCCTGGGCTGACTGGCTGGGGGGCAGATTAATGTTATGGCAGGGGGACCCCACACTGAGTGTCTCCCCTGCTATGGCATTACTCCCCCTGGCTGGTTCTGCCTAGTGCTGGTTTTCCTGATGTGTTGGGGGACCACACTTTTTTTTTTTCCGGGGGGGGGGGCTTGTTAGCTGCCAGTGCCTCCCCAACCTGTGATCCCACCGCACGTCACTGATATATATATATATTATATATATATATATATATATATATATATATATATGGTCAACGTTTCGGAGGGGCTTTACTCCTCTTTCGCCAGGACATTGATACATATACAGTGCATCTGGAAAGTATTCACAGCGATTTGCAAAAAATCTCAAAAAAACGTTATTCACGTTGTCATTATGGAGCATTGTGTGTAGAATTTTGAGGGAAAAAATTGATTTATTCCACTTTGGAATAAGGCTGTAACATAACAAAATGTGGAAAGAGTGAAGCGCTGTGAATACTTTCCGGATGCACTATATGTATATATATATATATATATAAAACCAAAGAATAAAGTGCCCCTTTTTTGCGCTAAGAAACTATAAAGCTCGCACCACTGAGAAGTGCCTCCTGTCAGACAAGGCAAAAATGAAGAACTGTTCTAAAAAATTCTCATGGGAGCTAGACCACTTCAGATTGTACATACAAATGTGTTTATTTAAAAAAGGGAATTTTTTAAACAGTAAAAACTGTAATCATATAAAAATATCAATAAAACATACACATAGCAAATGTACAGTATAGACAGATATTGATCCTAGTAATTTTTATATTGGTGATATCCACATCAATTCTTCAATGAAGCGTTCAGATATATGTTCAAATCACAAATGCGTAAATGCCCTATGCATTTACGCATTTGTGATTTGAACATATATCTGAACGCTTCATTGAAGAATTGATGTGGATATCACCAATATAAAAATTACTAGGATCAATATCTGTCTATACTGTACATTTGCTATGTGTATGTTTTATTGATATTTTTATATGATTACAGTTTTTACTGTTTAAAAAATTCCCTTTTTTAAATAAACACATTTGTATGTACAATCTGAAGTGGTCTAGCTCCCATGAGAATTTTTTAGAACATATATATATATATATATATATATATATATATATAAAGGCGTTGGGTATGCATTGCCGGCTGCCAGAATCCCAGCGGTCATCATACCGGCACGGGATCCAGGCAGCAGAATGCTGGTGGGGGGGAAGGGGGGACAGGTGAGTGCAGCAAAGCCCCTTACAGGCTCGCTGCGCTCGCCATAGATTCTATTCCCACTTTATGGGTGTCATGGATATCCATTAGTGGGAATAGTTCCTGTGGGTCATTCCGTCTGCCGGCATTTTTAGCATTCGGGATTCCGGCGTTGGCATGCTGACTGCTGGTAACATAACCACATCCCATATAAAGCACTAATCCACGGCACTCACCTATTCCTAGATTTGGGGTGCAGCACGGTGTGTTACCACATTGTTTAAATACTCACATACATACATAGACCCACAATTGGAAGGGTACAGGAGCTTGAGGCACACAAGTGAAAAGGAGGGTGGACAGTATGGAAGGCGTCAGAAGCCCTCCAAACACCATATAGAGCACCTGGGCACTTCCTCTGCGCTGTGTGATGTTACACACCACTCCACCCAGCACAGAGGCAGAGTACCTCGTGACTGACTGACTCAGACCTGTCACCTTATAGAGTTGAAGCTGAGGTAAATAATCTGAATCCTAGTCAGGTTTTTTTTGTCATTATAATATGTGGTGTCTGGAGGGTAGATTAATGTATTTATATTTATGCCTTTTTTCATATGTTTTTATGTATATATATATATATATATATATATATATACTGGGGTGTACAGGACGGGTGGGGCATGTCACCCAGGTGACGGAGAACAGGGTGGCTGGGAGTGAGCTGCGGCGTATAGGTGACGTGGACCGCGGCTGGTCCTTCCTTGGCTCTGCTTTACTACAGCGCAGGCTCGGTGTGTTTGTGCTGACACACTGGAGGGTAAGATTAGTTGTTATGGGGGAGAAGTGGTATCAGCAGGGCCGGCTCCAGGCCTACTAGCACCCTGAGCGAGAAAATGTAAAAGCGCCCCCCCCATGCGTGCGCCGAAGGCGCGCGCGCGCTCCCGGAAAAGTGGATGTGGCCTCTGGAAAAGTGGGCGTGGCCTCAACTTCATATCATCAAACTATAAACATATTTTCACACAATTAGCAGCCTTACACATAGTCACAGTAGTGTTCCTTACACACAATGTCTCCAGTATAGTGCCAGATACACATAATGTGCAGTGCCAGATAGACATGACATGCCCCCCAGCAGTGCCAGCTACACATGACATGCCCCTCAGCAGTGCCAGCTACACATGACATGCCCCGCAGCAGTGCCAGCTACACATGACATGCCCCGCAGCAGTGCCAGCTACACATGACATGCCCCGAAGCAGTGCCAGCTACACATGACATGCCCCGCAGCAGTGCCAGCTAGCCAGCTACACATGACATGCCCCGCAGCAGTGCCAGCTACACATGACATGCCCCCCAGCAGTGCCAGCTACACATGATAGTGTTCACTTTTTAGGGCATGGTGCTGATCACAGGGAGGGCACATTTTTAAGTTAGGAGGGCAAAATGATGTACATACTGCTTGTTGTTGTTCCCATACCTATATGTCAAAGAATGGACAGTGCGCGCCGAAGGCGCGCAGCAAAAATTAAGGGGAGTTACTTCGTGGGGAAGGTACGTGGCCACATAATAGTGGCAATTTGCATTACACCACACAGTAGTGCAGCTAATACACACTGCACCAGGTAGAACCTCCTATACACTTTGCGTCAGGCACAGCACTGAGACACACTGCACCAGGGAGAGCACTGAGACACATTGCCTAGCCACAGACGCCTAGCGGGAACACTACATGAAATGCCCCCCAGCAGTGCCAGTTACACGTGACATGCCCCCCAGCAGTGCCAGCTACACGTGACATGCCCCCCAGCAGTGCCAGCTACACGTGACATGCCCCCCAGCAGTGCCAGCTACACGTGACATGCCCCCCAGCAGTGCCAGCTACATAAATGGCCACACAGTGCCAGATATGCACCCACAGTTCAGATACATAAATGCCCCCAAAGTGCCAGATACATAAATGCCTCCACAGTGCAGATATGCCCCCCACAGTGCCAGATACATAAATGCCCCCAAAGTGCCAGATACATAAATGCCTCCACAGTGCAGATATGCCCCCCACAGTGCCAGATACATAAATGCCCCCACAGTGCCAGATACATAAGTGCCCACATAGTGCCAGATACATAAGTGCCCCCACAGTGCCAGATATAAAAATGCCCACACAGTGCCAGATATGTCCCCACAGTGCCATATATAAAATTGCCCCCACAGTGCCAGATATGCCCCCACAGGGCCAGATACATAAATGCCCCCAGTGCCAGATACATAAATGCCCACATTGCCAGATGCATAAGTGCCCCCACAGTGCCAGATGCATAAGTGCCCCCACAGTGCCAGATAAATGCCCCCACAGTGCCAGAAATGCCCCCCACAGTGCCAGAAATGCCCCCACAGTGCCAGAAATGCCCCCACAGTGCCAGAAATGCCCCCAGTGTGCCAGAAATGCCCCCACATTGCCAGAAATGCCCCCACATTGCCAGAAATGCCCCTTACAGTGCCAGAAATGCCCCCACACAGGGCCAGATAAATGCCCCCACAGAGCCAGATATGCCCCCAGTGTGCCAGATATGCCCCCAGTGTGCCAGATATGCCCCCAGTGTGCCAGAAATGCCCCCAGTGTGCCATAAATGCCCCCAGTGTTCCAGATATGCCCCCACGGTGCCAGAAATGCCCCTACATTGCCAGAAATGCCCCCACAGTGCCAGAAATGCCCCCACACAGGGCCAGATAAATGCCCCCACAGAGCCAGATATGCCCCCAGTGTGCCAGATATGCCCCCAGTGTGCCAGATATGCCCCCAGTGTGCCAGAAATGCCCCCAGTGTGCCAGAAATGCCCCCAGTGTTCCAGATATGCCCCCACGGTGCCAGAAATGCCCCCACATTGCCAGAAATGCCCCCACAGTGCCAGAAATGCCCCCACAGTGCCAGAAATGCCCCCACACAGGGCCAGATAAATGCCCCCACAGAGCCAGATATGCCCCCAGTGTGCCAGATATGCCCCCAGTGTGCCAGAAATGCCCCCAGTGTGCCAGAAATGCCCCCAGTGTTCCAGATATGCCCCCACGGTGCCAGAAATGCCCCCACATTGCCAGAAATGCCCCCACAGTGCCAGAAATGCCCCCACAGTGCCAGAAATGCCCCCACACAGGGCCAGATAAATGCCCCCACAGAGCCAGATATGCCCCCAGTGTGCCAGATATGCCCCCAGTGTGCCAGATATGCCCCCAGTGTGCCAGATATGCCCCCAGTGAGCCAGATATGCCCCCCACAGTGCCAGAAATGCCCCCACAGAGCCAGATATGCCCCCAGTGTGCCAGATATGCCCCCAGTGTGCCAGATAAATGCCCCCACAGTGCGATCCATAAATGTTTGACCCCCCCCCCCACCAAATACCTGAGGCGCTGAGTCTGAGAGGGGGAGGAGGAGTGCTGGCGGGAGTGCTGGCGGGCGGGAGAGTGAGGATCCGAGTGCGGGTGGGCGGGCGGCCACGTGTGTGCGCTATGCGCGGCGCCGGCGTCTGACGTTAGACACCGGCGCCGCGCAGCGCACGCCGCACAGCGCAGCGCACGCCGCACACACGGACGGCGGGGACAACGCTGCGCTGCACACACACACAGGGCCGGCTCCAGCTTCGAATATGGCGGCGCCAGCGCGCGGCGCCCATTAAGGGTGGCGCCCTGCGCGGCCGCTCTATTCGAACATGCCTAGAGCCGGCCCTGGGTATCAGGGCATGTTATGCACGCTGACTCTGCTTCTCCCCCATGTATTACTGTGGAGATGTGTGTTGCGCTCGCCACAGGATCTGTTGTGGACACACACGAGTGGGAATAGCCCTGGTGCGCCAGTATTTCAGCTGTCGGCATTTCAACGTCGGTATCCTGAACGCTGGGATCTCAACAGCCGGCATTTTAACTGCATCCCATACCTGCACGATCCATGTCAGGATAATTTATCTCCCCTACTGTCTCTGGAGCACACAATATCAAGGGAGCCAGGAGGACAGAGGCGGGAGTAAAGACCAGAGAAGGGAGGCGGGACTGTGCCTGGTGTGCCTTGTTTATCCAAGCATTCTTCCAGTGAGGTGTCTGACCAAAGCCACTGCCAGTGCCCAATGCTAAAAAGTGTGAATTCCAATAATTTCCTATTATAGATAGACACGGTAGATATACTTGCAGTCTGATTTATTTAATTCCAGATCACAGGCAATAGTGTGTGGCTGTGACGTCTTATGTATTTTGTGGTGGTAGTTGGAGTTCTCTATTTTATATGGTACTCATTACAATGTTCTTTGCATTGTATGGCGGTCACTTGGATGCTCTCTAAATAATTTGAATGTCACTGTAATGTTCTCTATATTATCTAGCCATTACTGTAATGAGCTCTGTATTATATGGCATTGACTGCAATGCTCTCTAATTTATATGGCGGTCACTGCAATGATCTCTGCATTATTAATTTAGTTAATTTACTTTTGTGGCTAGGTATGAGGGATGAACACTAATAGAAGTATGGAGATACCCATGGCACAGGCCACACCCCCTATATAGACCACACCTCCACATCACTAGTCATACTGCCACAGCGCTAGTCACATTGCGTCATACAATAGGCCTTTCCTGATTTTCAGCTCCAGGCCCATGTGGACCTTAATCTGGCACTGCCTGTACCGAAAATACCTTCCACCGTCGGCTATTTGGCGTATAAGTTCTGAGTCTACGGGCATTCTGTCGGCTCTGTGTGAAAATGCCATGGTTTGGTTATTCCATGTCACTTCCCAATTTCCCGGCTTTCGGGAATTGGAAATGTTGAAACATACTAAGGATCTATCCACGTGATATTGGTGGAGCTTCAAACTAGGGGGCCTAGAAATATTAAATTTCTTGTCCACCGGTCTCCCACCCCTTAATTCGAGTACCTCATCTATTGTTAAAGGGTACGGTACTAGTCCTGACTTGCTCTGACCTTGAGGTACTTGTGAGCACACCCAGCATTCTGTTTGGTTTAAAACCTTACCCACTAATGAGTGATAATCACTCAATGGATGACGGTCCATGTTGATATTAAGGCTGGACTGACATCTCTGGATGCACCCATCCTCAACTATGTTTTCACAGTTTCTACAAATACAATTTTCCTCAGCCAATAACCCTTCACAGTGTCTCCTAGTTTCTTGACTACCAGATCGTTTTCTGACACTCGCCTTTGCTCGGTGGATGTGTTGCTCTTGGAATTCTACTAATCCGTCCTTGCCATCAGAACCCATTCCAGATCCTTTCTCGACCTCTCTGGTACTCTCACCGAAACAGACTGCTCTGGTCAACAACAGGGTCAACAGGAAAACCCGGAATGCAGTCTCTTGGGGTAAGTTCATCTTGCTAAGGGGAGAGAAAAAGGAGCAAGGAAGGGGGGAAAGGAGGGTAATGGGAGATGGAGAAAATAATAAAAAGGAAAAGAAAATTTGGTGCGACAACCGCCTCTGGTCTTGTAGTTCTCTGTGCTCAGGTGCCGTGACAACAGTCCTGCCTCTCAACCTTCCCGGAACAGGCAGTCCAGTGATATGATTTCCTCTACACTCTGCTCTTTGTCACGGGCTTTCTCTGGGTCAGCGACCTTCTTACAGTGGGACGAGTGGACCCAAGCCTCTCTCGGCAACCTTTAGTGCTGTCGTGCTGGTTAGTAAGACTTGGTACGGTCCTTCCCACCGGTCAATAAGGCAACCTGAGCGTAGAAAATTTTGAATCATTACATAATCCCCAGGTTCAATATCATGACAATTACTGTTTGGTAGGTCAGGAATCACCAGCTTTAGATTGCTGTTTTGATTCCTCAGCTGCTGGCTCATCTTAACCATATATTTACAGTCACCTCATTATTGCATTTCAAATCATCCTGGGGGTCAATCATTACATGGGGTTGTCGACCAAAAAGAATCTCAAAGGGTGATAGGTTAAGGGGGGACCTGGGAGTGGTTCTGATGCTGTACAATACAAGTGGCAAAGCTTCTGGCCATAACAATCCAGTTTCAGCCATCACTTTGCTCAGCTTGTTCTTAATAGTGCTGTTTACTCTTTCCACTTTCGCACTCGCCTGTGGGCGGTACGGAGTATGCAGCTTACTATTAATTCCCATCAGTTTGCACATAACCTGAAAGACTTCACCTGTAAAATGGGTACCCCTATCACTTTCAATTATCCTAGGGATACCATATCTGCACACAAATTCCTGCACAATTTTCTTTGCAGTGAACGTAGCAGTGGGAACGCTTCTACCCAATTTGAAAACACGTCAATACAAACTAACACATATCATTTAAATTTCTGCAAGGTGGCAACTGTATGAAATCAATTTGTATTACCTGAAAAGGGCCGTCTGTTGGCAGGATATGGGATGGTTCTGTTGGTATTGACTTTCCAATATTCTTCCTCAAGCAGGTAAGACATGTCATTGCTCTCTTACCCGCATGAGAAGAGAATCCTGGCGCACACCAGTAGGCTCTCACCAGTTTACACATACCCTCTTTGCCCAGAGTCAGACCATGTGCCACCTCAGCTAAGCTTGGAAGATATGCTCTGGGGGCTACTGGCTTACTGAGTCCTGAGGACTCTTGGCCATATCCTTTTTGACCTCCAGACTGCCTTTTCCTGTGGGGAACACAAATTTTGCATTTCACTTAATTTTTGTGTGTTGACGGTATTGAATACCATCAGTTGTGTGATATCTGTCTGTGTGGGGGTGCTGGCTGCTCATTTAGCAGCTTCGTCTGCCCGGCTGTTACCAAGTGACACTGGGTCTTGACTGTAAGTGTGGGCTTTGCACTTGAAACAGTCACTCTGTCAGGTTCCTGTATCGCTGTTAGAAGCCTTTTTATATGGGATGCATGCGCTACCGGTGTGCCAGCTGCCGTCATGAAATTTCTGAGGCGCCATAGGGCCCCGAAATCATGCACTACTCCAAAGGTATACCTAGAATCTGTATATATATTGTCTGACTTACCCTTAGCCAATTCACACGCTCTGGTTAGGGCGACCAGCTCAGCAACTTGTGCTGAGTGCGGTGGGCCTAGGGGTTCAGCTTCTATGATACCTCTGTCATTTACGACTGCGTATCCAGTACACAAGTCTCCCGAGTCCGTCTGTCTGTGGCAACTACCGTCAGTGTAAAAAGTAAAATCTACGCCTTCCATTGGGTTGTCACTAATGTCGAGTCTTGCAGTGAAAGTTTGGTTCAGATATTCCATACAATCATGTGTGTCAGTGTCTGTACTAAATCCTCCTTCACCATCACTCTCATCCTCCACCCTTTGTGCCTGTCCAGGCATACCCGGGAGGTAAGTTGCAGGATTTAGTGCACTGCATCTCTTTATGGTGATGTTTACAGGTGCCATTAGTGCTAATTCCCACCTTGTAAACCGTGCTGATGAGACATGTCTGGTTTGGGCAGAGTTCAGTAAGGCTGATACTGCATGAGGTGTATGGATGGTTAGGTTGTGTCCCAACACTACATCTTCACTTTTACTCACTAGCAATGCTATCGCTGCAACACTTCGCAAGCATGTGGGGAGAGAGTGTGCTACGGTGTCCAACTGTGCACTGTAGTAAGCTACCGGCCTGCTGGCATCACCATGTCTCTGGGTTAGGACACCTGCCGCACACCCAGCACTTTCCGTACCGTACAACTCAAAAGGTTTCCCAGAATCTGGCATGCCTAATGCAGGTGCCTGTGATAGGCATTGTTTAAGTCTCTCAAATGCCAGTTCGGACTCATCTGTGTGAGAGATCCGATCTGGTTTGTTCGAGGAGACCATTTCCTGCAAAGGTAAAGCCAGTATGGAGAACCCTGGGATCCAGTTTCGGCAGTACCCACACATTCCAAGGAAAGTGCGGATCTGCTGCTGGGTTTGTGGCAGAGTCATGTCGCGAATCGCCTGTATTCTATCAGCGGTGAGGTGTCTCAGTCCTTGTGTCAAGCAATGTCCCAAATATTTCACCTTGGTCTGGCACAACTGTAACTTATCCTTTGAAACCTTGTGTCCCGTATTAGAAAGGTGAAACAGAAGCTGTTTCGTGTCTTTCAAGGATGCTTCGAGTGAATCTGAACACAGCAGTAGGTCATCTACATACTGTATTAATACTGATCCACTCTCAGGTTGAAAGGATTGTAAACAGTCATGCAAAGCCTGGGAGAAAATACTTGGGCTGTCAATGAAACCTTGGGGGAGACGAGTCCAGGTGTACTGTACTCCTCTGTATGTAAATGCAAACAAATATTGTCTGTCAGGGTGCAGAGGGACCGAAAAGAAAGCGGAACAGAGGTCAAAGACAGTAAAAAAATTGCAGTAGGGGGAATTTGCATGAGGATGACAGCTGGATTTGGCACTACGGGGAATTGGCTCTCAACTATCTTGTTTATCCCCCTTAGATCCTGCACTAGCCTGTAACCCCTCCCTCCACTCTTTTTCACAGGGAAGATGGGACTATTGGCAGTGCTGGACGTCCTAACTAGGATGACCTGTTGTAGCAAGCGCTCTATGACTGGGTACACTCCTAATTCCACCTCTGGCTTCAGAGGATACTGTGGGATTTTTGGAGCTATCCTACCATCTTTTACTTGCACCACTACAGGAGCTACATTTGCCATCAATCCAGTGTCTTGTCCATCTTTGGTCCAGAGGGATTCCGGTATCTGGGAGATCATTTCCTCTACCTTGGATGGACACCTGTCTATAACAGCAGAGTGTGACATTAACATTTGTGGGGTGTCTAACATATCCTGCACTTCCTGAACGTGATTCTCGGGTATATCTAAGAAGACACCCTCAGGAGTACAATATATGACACACCTCATTTTGCACAATAAATCTCTCCCAAGTAGATTAGTCGGAGCCGATGCAGCTAGCAAAAAGGAGTGCTTGGTCTGCAAAGGCCCTATCGTAATCTCTGCTGGTCTACTTAAGGGATAGTGTTGCACTACTCCTGTTACCCCCATTGCTGAAATTGTTTTACCCGTTGTTTTCATACCTACCATTGAATTTAACACTGACCTGGCCGCCCCTGTATCTACAAGGAAAGGTGTGGCCTAACCCCTATTGTATGTTGTGACCCTCCCACAGCGCGCTGGCAGCTACAATATGTGAGGGGGGTAGCTGAGAATTTCCAGAGGTCTGCCAGTCCTTCCTAGGTGGGTACCTCCTTGTTTCCCCTGCATGTGGCTCATAATTCCTCCTATGCGGTCCCTGATCCCAATTACGTGTGTTATGCTGTGAGTCATGTTCTGGTCTAGGGGGTCGATATACGTTGCTTTTATAATTACAGTTCCGTGAGTAATGTCCTTCCCTCTGGCAATTATAACATTTTACTACATACGACTTACCATCAGGGGTCTGGGGTTTAGGCTGATGTGGCTTCGTTGTCAGGGCTTTGATACTTACGGTCATCAGCTTATCCCCCTGTGACTCCCTGTGCTTAATGATGTTCCGATCGTGCTCGATAGCGGACTCTCTTAATGCAGCCACCGAAATACCTCTCCAGTTAGGCTGAGTGGTCTGTACCCTTGTTCTCAATGTTTCTTTCAAGCCGTCCATTAATACGGACACAGCTACCTCTCTATGGTGTACATTTTCCTTAATGTCCTCGACCCCAGTGTATCTAGCCATTTCCTGCAGTGCTCAATGGAAATATTCAGAAGCAGCTTCACCTTCTTTTTGTCTAATGGAGAAGATTTTATTCCACTTGACAACAGTTGGGAAATATACTCCTAATTGCAGATTGATCTGTAGTACATTCTCCTGAGTGTATTCATCAGTGAGAGGTACCTCTGTGTCTAATTTACAATCAGCAATGAATTTCACAGGGTAAATATTGGAGGGCAAACATGCCCGTAGCACTGTCCGCCAATCTTTGTTTGTGGGTTCGGTGGCGTTACCTAGTTCTCTAATAAACCTCTGACATGCGGCTAGATCTTTTCTGGGATCGGGAAATTCAGACATAATTGTCCTCAATTCTGTCCGGGACCAGGGACAATGCATAGCAATGTTCCTGACGGGAGTGATTCCCTGAGCGTCAGTCTTCCCATTGGGGACTGCGATCACCCTGACAGGATTTAGTTCAATTACATAATTCTGGGTTGCTTCTACAATGTGAGGTGCAATTGTCTCTGCATAATGTACTGTACCGTACTTACCTGTGGACATGACCTCACCTGTCCCTCCGCTAGGGGCCTTTGCTACTGCTCTTACTGGTTGGGCCGTGCCCACTTGTGTGTCTTGTATGGTGGCTGCCAGAGAGAGTGCCGATATCGTGCTGGGCTCATCTTCTTGGTCGCAGTCCTGAGGGAAGTTTAAGATGGGATACAACTTGCACGGGTTAGCATTAATACATTTATCAAGTTCACTCTTATCATATATTAGTATGCCATTCTCTGTAGCCACTTTCTCCCCTGTAATATACGGTGGTGGTGGTGCAGTTGCAATCAGTTTCCTGCTAGGGTTGGAACCAGCTGTGTGAGCTAGTTCCCTTTGCATATCACTCTCTCGTTGCCATAAATGTAAACAGTTTGAGTGTCTGATCCTTTCTTTTCGGGATTTTAACAGACATATCCTAATCCTTAAATTCTGCAACACCTCTGGATTAAAACTGCCTACCTTAGGGAATGGTTCCTTATCTTCCGCAGTCATACGTTCCCATTCATTGCATAAAACCTCTGTGTGTGAGCCATATTTCTCACCCATTATGTACCTCGCCGACCCCTTGGGCCGCGGAATATCAACCTGAACCCTGGTTGATCGTCACCTACTTGAGCAACTGGCCCCCATCTTTTGCAGGTATTACTTTCTCAGCAAATTCCTACAAAAAAACAAAATACTCAGTGGTAAGGCAACGGTGAAAGTTCTCCGAGCGCTTTCACCCACTCACGCCCACGTTGGCCAATACACCTAAACACTGTCGTCAGCGCCGGTCGTACCCAACCTCGGGCCCCTATGTAACCTCTATTTACTGAGAGTGTGTGGGAGTGACTTACCCTTCCCAGTAAATATTGGTCGTTGGAGATTTCCTGAGTGACCAGCAAAACTCCCTTAAAACAAAAAAATTGTTACACAAATCACGTTGCGTGTACTACACTTAGCGCCAATGAGCCCGCGATTTTTACGCACAACGCGTAAAAGGGTATTGCGGTGGGCTAAGTATTGCACTCACGAACGCGCGGTACAATCGCACAGAGTATAGGTAACTGTTACTTATCCGCCGTGCGACCAATGGAATCGTTTTTTAGGCTGCGAAACCTCAGCCAGAGCGTATCTGAACGGGCCTATATGGGTACTACACCAACCACCTGGGCTGCGCTCTCTACACAAAACCTCGCTGACCTTTTAGGCCGAGATATTCAGAGCTTCGCTTGACTTTGTCAGTGGTTTTCTGACTTCGCTGACCTCTTGGTCTGCTGTTATACTAATTGCTCCTTTATACCTTAATCAATGTTAACGTGAGCAAGCCACTCTCAAGCCACCAAGTGTCCACTCACCTGGTGTGGTCTCCGACGGGATCCCGAATTCCCTGGGTCCACAAAACCTTTATTGTTTGCACACTCACGCTCGTTCACTCATATACACTTTGGTTTTTTCTGTACAGAAAATTAACTTTCATTCAGGAAAACAGCCCCAATTCCAGAGGTGATACAGTAAAAAAGGTATTTAAACTAAATATTGGAAAACTGATGAATTTGTGCTATTATTGCGTGGCTACCGTTTCGCGCCTAAACTAAAACAATGCTATTGTGTGCTTTGTATTTAGCGGTCGTACTTTTAAGCACGTTGCGTGAACACGCCACGTGTGTATGCCTTTATGTTGCGTACGCAGTCCCGTATGCTGTACAAGACACGTGTACAAAGGCCGTACGTCCGCAGTACTACAAAACCCACACTTCTAAAAATGTAAGCGATATTTAACTATAATCGCTTACTGAACACACCACACAGTTTCTACTGTATAAACCTTTATAAATAGGCCAGGCTGCGTGTGCGTCTTACACTTACTTCCTTAACTATTAACACTATATTTTAACTAAATAGCAACACGTTTTCTCAGTACAGGTCAAAATGAATCTAGTAATCAAATGCTTATGGCAATAATGCGATCAGATATGCAAAGTACAAAATACAGGTGTGTGCGTGTGTTGCGTGCGCATATGTCGCCAAAACAGAAATTTACAGATTTTAAAAGGAAAAACAGCTTTTGCATTCTTACCTTACGGATCCCTCCAGCATCCCTTCAAACCATGCAGCGCAGACGCTTATCTAAGCAGCACTAGTGTATCCACCGACCAAGAGAAGGTTTACAGGGGATACCTTTCCGCCCTTTGCTGATAGATAAAGTCTGCGAAAACTCTGCTAGGCTGCGGGTATGAGGAGGAACCGGACGAGCTCTCAATTGATAATGCTGATATTATCTTAGACCGCAATGCTATACCTCTAAATACACTTTTACCGTGGAGCCGTTATGGCCACTAGACTGAATACACGTGCTACGCACTTTGTACGCTATTTGCGTACAGAGTCCCGCACGTGGTACGCACTTGGCGTACAGAGTACGCTCAGCGTGCGCACACACAATGGATAACCTTTAAACCTTGTTAATGTAACAAAGTAATGATATGCTTACACTTTAAACCCTTAACAGCAAAGTACTGCAATGATGTTATACCTTAAACCTTAAGTAGCACTGACGGTATAAAGTAACCGCAGTGCGTACACCTTACCATTACCTATACACCTTATACAGATAAATACACTCTACAGCCCTTGCAGGAAAGTGAAAACACAACACTGATTTGTAGTTGCAACCACAGGGTTCTAAGGCCTCAGTGGATTAATTCCAAAAGGTAAAACAATACAAATCATACACTACAGGCTAACAAGTAAATCTAAACAGAATAATGGCCACAGAGAATGTACATACGTGAGAATGTTCGCAAGCGCAACCTGGCCGATCCTCCGCTGGTCATACAGATAGCGTTCAGAGTCTTCTGACCGGCCAGGCAACAATGGTCTTTTTATACACAACATGCATACACAATGCAATGGTCACTGTAATCTCATTGTCCATTGGACACAGGGATGTGTCTCTACATTACAGAAAAGGTCATAGGTGGATTTGAATAGGTGGGCGATGTCTTTCCCCAACTGCTCTTGTGGGTGGTATCCTCTGGATTCCCGCCGCATACATAATAAACAGTAATTACAGTTAATGTTCATATTCTACTTTTGTACATAACTATATGCAGGAACAAGCGATCTTTCTCTAACCAACACCGGAATGTCACCCTCAAAATACCCTACAGCTGGATACTAGACATCACCTTCCAACCTTTATCTGACCCTTCCTATCATGCAAAGGCGAATCTCTCTGTCCAGGAACTGTTTAAACTATTAATACTCGCTGACATGGTCTAGGGGAACTATATCTAAAATGTACACTATTTGGGTTAAATATGTAATGTTCTAATAACCCTCTATGCTTTCACAAACTCTACCATAAATGTGCATACCACGCGCTAAGGCGCATGGCCGTGAAAAGCTCCGTTACGCAAATTGCGGATATGCGCACGCACGGCAGACTGAGTGCACGCGCAGTGGGCTTTTGCATGGGGTTAGTACAAGGCATATGCATTACAATATTTTTCGACTTTGACAGATGCTAAATGCAAGGTGACTAGTGCAGTTAAATTCTGGTTCATGGGTATAGTCAGCCTCAGTTACTGCAATATAGATATGTCAACTTTCACGTATAAGAGTAAGGTGTGTGTTTTAGGTGGGGGGGTTGGCCTATTCCAGTTCCCTGCTTCCATCTGAGATTGGGCCACATTAGAGGAAGCAGGTGTGTCATTGAGGTCTCAATGACCTTTGAGGAAACAACTCCAGTAATAAGATCTGCTGGTGGAAATAACTGCAGTGCTCAAGATGATCAAGTCCACAGCTGGTTGAGAATGGAAGGCAACATGTCAGGAAGGTACATAGTTAGCCATGAATATGCCGATCCAGGTCCCAAAGTGATCGTCAGCTACTGTTGAGAAGGACTATGAATGGCGGCAGTAGGATGAAGGAGGGGGAGCTCCCGATGTTCTTACATTTACAAGTGACAATGCAGAGCTCATGAATGCCATATCCTTTCAATATTGCAGTCAGGATATGCCTTAAACAAGTTATACGGTTTATTTTATCTTTTATTATTACATTCTTACTTCACTGAGGTATCATATGTAGCTCTGTGAACTGCATTGTTGAGTGAAGGAAAGGAACAGGATTTGTGTTATGCAGAAGTTGTGGGCAATCCATGCTTTCTCTTTTTCTTAAATTGTCTTTATTGTCAGGGTTCTCTTTCCATAAATGTAGGGAGATATCACAAATTGTAGTGCACACTGTATATTTCCTTTTAGATATATAATAGTGCAATCATAGCTCTCACCTTCCTGAGATGGTAAGCTCACATTGGACTGTAGAGTCCTACAGTATTTCCTCATGATCTCACAGTGGTTCCCAGGGAAAGGTGCAACATTGGATACCATAGTGTATTAGTATAATTGTAATATAATCACAAGATGTAATTAGGTATTGTACTCACCTTTTGATAGCTGATAATGTGCTTTGGACATTTATTTCAACCCTGATGGAATAGATTATAAAGATTAGACTAAACGTGTAGTCACACTTGTGATCTCTGCCCTGAATGTTACACACCATGCCCTTCTGTGTGTACACATAAATAATGACGCAGAGTGTGAGTGTGCATGAAACAAAGTGCAAGCTGTGGCTGAGATAGTTGCAGTTTACGTCTGAGTCTGAATAACGCCAACAGTGCGCATTCATTTTTATTGTTGTTTTATATCTCCACGGTAATGATCTGAGATGTTTCTGGATGTAATCAAGAATTTTGATGCTGAAAAGTTCTAATTTATTGATTTAACACATTATCACTCTATGGCAGGGGAAATGCGTAATAATCTTTGTTTAATACTTGTACATCCCATATTCAACAATATGCACTTTCAGACTGAGTCAGATGCAGCGGCAATGCTGGACGCAGTGGAACGATTATTTACTTCTGTGAATGTATCTACTACTGTAAGATGCACTGTGCATGTGACCAGATTCTGAATGCACATTGACACTGTTGTGTATAGGAGATGCGCAGGTCAGAAATGTTTAGGAGATTCCTGGGTGGTGACAGGGTGATTCTTGGGTGGTGTCAGGGTGATTCCTGGGTGGTGACACCTTCTGGGCGTGTTTAGAGAGTATTGTGAGCATAGTGATTGTGTATGGAGGCACAGAATCGTTCACATACAGTAGGGGCCATATTGAGATGGATAATATGCACCTGCTGGTGCAACATTTCATGGTGCCTAAAGACGCACCAAGCAGTATTTCAGCATATATGGATGCTGAACCTGGGTGTCTCAGTCCATGTACAGTTGGGCGCGTGGCTATACACCAGGGAAGGGCTTTGTAGCCGCATTTCCATAAAGTCATAGGCATCAGGCACATTATGTCTTATAAGGACAAAATCATATCAGTTGTGTGACCTGGCTACATGCAAAGCCTAGATTAAACAGGTTGTAAGAAACTCACACTACTGGGTAAATGTAATAGGGTCCCAGGTGCTGGAGGCAGGGCAGCCATCGGGGGGGACTGCGGGGACTGGAGTACCGGGCCCTTATAGAGAGGGAGCCCACTCCTGGTTCCTACCGCCAATACCTGGAGAGCTGCACAGGCTGCACAACAACAACGGTCTGTTGCACAGGGTGGACTACAAGCAAGCCTTCTCTGCGCATCAGCTATCTTTGAATCGTTTGTGCAAGTGCGCAATGCTCCACTATATGTAACACCATGATGAGTGACACCACATAGGGGTGGAGCGGTGTGGCAGAATCTTTATTTTTATTTTTTTTGGTGGTGGGGCCTGTCTATTTTGTCAGTCCCGGGCCCCACAATTTCTGATGGCAGTCCTGGCTGGAGGTACGGGACCTCTGTGTTTCTTGGTAAAACAAACCTACTGTGTCAGTTCTCTAAAACCCTGTGCTCTTATTGTCTAAGTACAAAGTAACAGCATTTACAGTACAGTATATATAATTTTTGGTATCACTCCCCCTTCCCCCCACCCTCCCCCAACAAAAATAACAACAGTGTCTTCAATCAGTGTTTGGAACTTTGAGCTCTGAGCTTCAGTGCACATATTACAAGAACATTCTCATTTTTCAGAATAGTAATTGCTTTACAGTTAGAATGTAATCATAAAAACAATATAATAATACATAACTGAAAAAAACATCAACTATACATCAGTACACAGAGTCAATAGCACATTGCTAAAGGCAACGAATAAGTATGCTAATGATGAAAATATTAATATTTACAACAGTTGCCAGACTGAACATTTTGGATTCAAACTGTAACATACCCATAACTTTTTATTTCCAACCTTTATGCCGCATAAGGAATTAACCCAGTCAGTACTTGCAGTGTAAATTCTGCAAATAACGCAGAATAGGAAAATGCATCTTTCCATAGTCATGGGAGCGGGTGCCAAATTAACACAGCCATCACCCTCATCCCACTATAGCCCCCTTCTTCAGCTTGCTAAATTTCAGCAAAAAAAAATATGAAAATCTTAACACATTCTTATCTAATTTACAAACTAGAAAAACAAACTGACCGCACCTGCCATCACAAACCGTATTGAAGTTAATAAAGAAGAAAATAAATGGCTTTTTCAAGCTATGAAGTCCCCAGCCACTTGCTGTGTACCACTGTAACAGGGATAGTGAGGTTTCCCCTACAATAGTGAAAACCAGCATGAGATTGGTCAGATCAGGGCAGGAATTTGTATGGGAGGAGGAGCTGTAAAACATAGCATTCATCCTCATTCATCCATATATGAAACTGTATCCAAAAAAATGAAATGTATTTGACCAGTTGGTGAGAGCAAAGAATAACAAAACTACACAAGATCAGCTTGTCTAAAGCACAGTAGTGAAATATTTGCATGTCTACCTTTGTTCTAGGACTGTAACTAGAGGTGGGAGAATGGTGCAGCTGTTCAGGGCCTATGTGGCGGCACCATAACTGTATATGGGATGCAGGGTCCCTGTAATGGTAATCTGCTGCCTAGAAAGTTGTGCCTGCAGCATCCTTATGGTGATCTAGACGCTGATCTTCTCCCTGATCCCAGAGGTAAACTGCTGCACATCCGCTTGGTGTGTCTTTAGGGTGCTCATCTCTTTCCTTCTCCTTGGTCCCTTTTGGGGGATAGGGTTTGCAGCAGGGCCGCCATCAGGGGAGATAGCCAGTGCTTCAGTCCCGGGCCCAGACCAAGAGGGGGCCATGGTGGGAGTAGTGTATGGGGGCCAGGCCACCAGCTAGCTACCAGCAGACAACCATTGAGGGACAGTGGTATTTAGAAATTAGCACCAGCAGTGAGCCAATCGGAGCTCGTGGACCATCAGCCAATGGGGCAGTGTGTGTGTGTATGACTATGGGGCATTGCATGTGTGGTGGGGGGGAGGGGTCTTGCCTAGTTTGTCAGTCCTGGGCCCCACAATTTCTGAAGGCAGCCCTGGTTGGCATAGACAACATTTTTGCATTCTATCATCAAATTATTATGATGATAACTTAACATATTAAATAAAAAAATACTTTAACGTTTGAATAATGCATTTTTTCTCTAATCAATATCCACAGTATATACAATTATGTGGAGCTGGAACCACAGGTGTGAGCTTTCAGTTATGCTGTGCATGCATGAACTGTCTATAAAGGTCACACATTCACATGCAGTATGTCCTGACATGTGCCAAGCAAACCAGTGACTTAACTCTTATTGCTCTACAGTAGGGCAGTATTACCAAGGCAGACAAGTATCGCCATTGGTGTTTCTGTAATGGGTGCAATGTGTGCTGTGCACATGGGCCCCTCGATCCAGGGTGGGCTACACCGCACACACTGCACCCATATTTTAATATATACCTTTCCGGAGTCAAGAGTCAGCTAAAATGGCTGCCACACATGCGCTGTAGTCTAATTGGCCTCTGGAACATGGCATGCACCATGTTACCTGAGACTTGCAAATGCGCAGTAGACCCAGGTACAAAGCCGGAGAATACCGTGTCGTGCGGAGGAGGGGACCCATCCGGAGGTGCACACGGGACCCCTCCTCCGTTAAAACGCCACTGAGTATCACTAATCTAATCCAATGATAAATTACTGCGAACTATTGTATTGCAGCTAAAAAAAAAATCAGCTTTATCATCTCATTTTAATAAAAGACCCCTTATTGAGCAGCATCTTTATCATTAAACTTTAATGTCTTGATTTTATAAAGGTCACATTTATTGCATCTTGTCCCCTGCTTTTTATGCTGGTGGTATACTGTTTTGAGTCTTCTTATTTCTAAATGACATTGAACATACAGTAATCAAATAGTTCAGGTCTGATTGATTATAAAATATACTGTGAAGTGAACTACATTTTTTTTTTAAGTTAAAAACGAAAATAGAAAAATAGGTTTCTAAAAATGATCTTACTTTATCTGCTCGTCAGAACTGTCAAAATTCTGGAATTGTATTAGATTCTCTTAAACAAATGGTCTCCAGTGGTCTGGAATTGGATGTAATCATTAAAGTCGGTTGACTTTAACAATCTCTACATTCATAATGTTGATACCAGTCTTGAGGAAGTCCCGCGAATTAACGGGACGAAACGCGTTGACGTCATCACCTGCCGGTGTCTCGTTAGTTTGAACAAATCAGCCGTTGTTGGTATCCAGTCCTGTGCTGCCTGTGCCGTGTCCGTCTTTGCTGAGCCGCTGCAACCTGTGACGTGTGCCGCTCACTGAGGACACCCGATACATCTGAGGCTGTCCGTGTGCGGTGGTCTTTGGACTGCACTCGGTGTAGCGCCGACCGCCAGGTACACTCTCTCCGCTGTCTCCCACTGTGTGCTTATACGCTGCCCACCAGCTGGACTCTCTGGATCCTCGGGGATTATATGCTTGCACTTGTGTTATAGTGCATTACCGGAGGACATTTCCACAAAGGGGGTAAATATAATCCCGCTTGATCGGGTAACAACACAAGGGAGAACACACTCTGCACTGGTACGCCAGTGTTAGAGTATATTGGAGACATTGTTATATATCTTTGCTTCAGCAATTAGAATTCAATCTATGGCACTAGCGGCAATTAGAAGAGCTAATTGAATACTCTCTATATAATAAGAGGATATCACAATTTGTATCTAACGGCTGAATTCAATTTTATTAGAACGAGTATATACAGAGCCGTCTTAACAGCAGTGTAGGCCCCTGGACACAGCAATGCACTGGGGCCCCTATCCACCCATCAGCGGTAGGGGTGGGGGGTGCTATCAGCGGCAGCTTTGATGTTCCGTGGGGGATGGGGGCTTCTATCTTTCGCTCAGCATGTAGGACCTGGAGAAATAATTTCTGCTAATTACTCATTTACTGCACAAATGGGGCGGGAAGGAGAACACTAAACTGTAGAAGGGGACATTGTGCTGAATGAAGGGGCCCAGGTACATGACTTCCAGGGTAGTAGGGGGTGTTTAATACAAAGGGGAGGGGTGGATAGTGGAGTGGGCTAAATATTCATCATTTTCCGGGGGTCAGGGCAGCTTGCTTTACTGCAGATATCTCCAGTTCCTGGAAATAGATTTCTTAGCTTTAGTGGGATAAAAAAAAAACTAGACAGTCCCACCTTTCAGGAGGTTCTGGGAACTTGGGGATCAGACTTCAGGAGCCAGAGCAATCCACCGACAAATATATAAAACAGCATATTAGGCGTGTGGACCTAGAGCAGGGACCAGCTGCTTGAAGGCTGATATCTCTGGTTCTGGGCATAATAGAGACAAGCTGCCAGTGTCCACTGAAAGGGAAGAGTCACAGCTTTTGGAATATACCCTCAGAAAAACTCTAAGTCAGACAGAAACCGAGATATCTGGCTGGGAAGAACAATTAATAGGCTTGGATGGGGACCACTGCTTTGATGTCTGATATCTCTGGTTCCCCAGGGCCGATTTTCAAAACTCTGGTACCCCTGGAAAGAGGGGACCCTCAGCTATCAGGTTAGGGCCCTTTTACTCCTGGGGCCCTTGGGCAAGAGCCCATTGAGCCCATACGAAAAGACGGCCCTGAGTATATACTGCAACATATTGAATGATAGGTGACAGCTTAGAACTGTTACAATTTTTATGGTTACATTTTTTGATTACTGTTACATTATTAAATGTGATATTTTGTATTAGTAAAATATTTTTTATATTATAAACAAGTCTCTTGGTTTTTCTGAGTGAAAACAGACATCCATTTATTTATCATTGTGTTCTTAGGCACTGAAGCACATTGACACTTTCTTTATTTGTTGATACCACAATGTCAACATTAATTGTCTGAACATTTTTAACACGTCTACATGCATCATGTCAACATTATCAGAATGTTCACGTGTGAAATGTCAACATTATCAGAATGTCGCTATTACAATTAGGCTGCAGTATGGGAAAGTCAGGTACTAGAGGGAGGTTAAGGTTTAGCTACCTGGGAGGGGGGAAGGGTTAGGCACTAGGAGGAGGGTTCGAATTTGGGGGACTGTACTTACCAGAAGGCTGCTCTGTCAGATGTCTGATACTGAAGTCACACTCTCATGACCGCAGGACCTGGAAAACACCACTGGAGCAGCAGCAGCCGCCGGGAGCAAATAAGTCATCACAGGGCTACCAGGGACGATACAGTATGTTGACATTCTAACAACATCATTCTATCATCAATGTCTACATGATGAAATGTCGACATATCGTACCACAAACATCTGGAATATAGGTGGTCTATATATTGAGGAACACGTAGAACATGGAGTGCATTTACACTTTGCCTTAGTTGATCGTCTGCAGAGTAAATTGGGGCACTGAGAGACCGCATAAGTGCTTAGCAATTAGATTTATATTACAGTACTTCTGTGCAGCAAAATTAGCTTTTAGATCAGTGCTGCCTATTTTAACGTATGGTACTGCAGAGGCTCATGGGATAGAATAATGGGATACGTATAATAAGAAAAAATTATCTTTGCTAAACATTGCAAACTCTGGCAGTTCTTCTTTGAAACTAACTTCTTAGTGTATTTAAATGTTAGCTGTTTGGGTTATATTTACTAAGATTCGTGTTTCTGTCGAATTGGTTTGAGTTTGGACTCGAATTTGATAATTCGTGTTTTTGTGTATGTTTTTGAGTCCATAATCGGTGATTTACTAAGCTACCGGGTTTTTGTTTTTCGTGTTTTCCGATGTCGATGGTATTCGTATTTTCAGATGTATTTCTTGGGCCAGATTAGTGTTGTTCGGCTGAACATGGGTGGTTGTTCCTTCAGATTTGTAATTTTACTAACACAGCAGTGTTTTTTTTTTTGTTTGCGGCTGTCTTTCCATTTATACTTTCATTTTTGTCAGTCGGTCATGATTGGTTGAGTTTCAGATGTAGGAGTGTCTTCGCGCAACCATATGAATACGCCCCAAACTGTCCAAACCTCGTGGGTTTAGTTAGTGGAGAGGTGAGAGGTTGTGGTCTGTGGAGTTGGTGAGTAGGTTTGTGGATTTCTGCTTTTATGCGATTTATGAGCGCTGTATTGTGTTTGAAAGTAGTGTTGTCATTCTTGTTGTGTAGTCATTTATTAGTTTGTCTGAATTTTGGTCCTTGTCTTATTTAATTTAAGTCTCTGGTCAGTGTTTGTTTGTTTGTTTGTTTGTTTGTTTGTTTGTGTGTGGTTGGTGTGTGCTGTCTAGAGGTAGTGGAGGAGTGTGTTTTGTGTGTCTTTATTTTTCAGTGTTCAGTGTTGTTTGTCTAAATTATGTCTCAGTCTGAGGTGAGTGAGGTGGAGGAGGTGAGTGAGGTGGAGGACGTGAGTGAGAGAGGTGAGGTTAGTGAGGTGGATGAGGTAGCAGAGGTGGCTGCTGAAGCCTCTAGTGACAGTGATGCTGCTCCGCAGCCACGCACCACAACTAAGACTGGCTGCAATGTTAAATTTACATTTTCTGAGAATTGGCTTTGGTGCATGAGCTGATGAAATACCATCATCAGCTGTTTGGGCCAGAGTCATTGTAGGTGCCATCTCGCAAGAAAACCATGTTGTGGTCCAAAGTTGTAGCAGCTGTGAACAGAAGGCGTTGTGAAGCGGACAGAGGACACATGCCGCAAACGATTCTATGATATTAAGCGCCATGTCAGGGCTAAAATGGCTAAGGAGGCAAAGTCTGCTTGACAGACAGGTGGTGGACATCCATTTGTGGACCCATATCTGGAGTATGAGGAACCCATGAGGAGCCTAATTCCTCCAGAAGTTGTGAGGGCTACTTACAGTATGTACGGGATTCGGATCGGCCCATTCAGGATGGTGAGTGTATTTTATGTGTGTAAAAAGGTTAAACATATTAAATTTGTGCTTTTGTGTTTAGTTTTCTCCCCATGTATTGCATATGTTTTTAGCAAATGCTGCAAATCACTTTATGCATATGTGTCTCATTGTTAGGCTGATTTAAAAGTGGTGTTGTTACGTGTGAATTAATTTTTTAATGGGCCTTAATAAGTCTATTCACATTAGTGCAGTAATGTTTTGTTGTGTAATGCATATATGGCAATACTGTATACTTGTCTGAGTCATGAGCCTCAGCGTTTTACTCTTGGTGGATATACGTTTGTTTTTATGTACAATGGATGTATGTGGAGTTTTTTGGGGTTAGTTTGGTGTTTCGGTTACGTTAGTGTATTCATCTATATACTTGTTCTTTATGTCCAATTTGTTTACACTTTGTTTGTAGTACAAGAACAACACCACTACCTCTTTTCCTCTTATTGTTTTTATGTGGGCATTTTATTTAGTTGTTGTCAAGGACTTGTTCAATACTTTATATGTTGTTGGTTCATTTGGATAGGGGAAATAGAGATTATGCTAATTTTATTTCAAACTGTGTTTTTTTTTAAGACATCTAAATATGTGCCAGTCCATTAATTGTCATCATTATTCTCATTTGTACTGTTGTGTTTTGGTGTTGTTGTTACAAATGAGTAGTTAATTAATTGTGTGGGGCTAATTTTGTGGTTTGTCCATCAAACTAAGCCATTAATCAGTTATGTGTGTATTTATCTGTTCATTGGTTTTTCAGAAAGGTCACAACAATATACACTTTGTGTGTATGTACAGATGAAGCCCTCCTCATCTATCCCTTTAATAGGATTAATTGAGCCAGGACAGTCAGACTTAATCCCCTGCTGTAATGACTTAATCCCCTGCTGTATTCTCTGTATTGTATTGCATCTGAGAACAATAGATGAAAGGATTATGCTAATAAACCATGGTGTGCCTAGGCGCAGCAGAGAAGCCAAGATGAATGTGGCTCCATCTGTACAAAAAAGAATTGTGACATATTATGCATAATTATGACCATGGCAACTTGGTGTTTCTTACAAATGTACTATATTATTTTCCAGTTGCAAAAAATACGGCAACAGTGTGGTGTGCCCCCACTCAGCCAGAAAATAAGGATGATGGGGAAGCTGGTAATTACATTTTTTGGGGGGATATTAAAGATAGCAAATGTGTTGCATGATATTAATTGCAGTCTTTTGCTTAGAAGCTTCCCCACAAGTGCTCCACCTAGAGAGCGGCGTCCTGATGTTTCTAGCAGGCCAAGACACATGCGCCACAAGAAACCCTGCCAGGATGTGCACACCAGACCACACAGTTTTCCACCACAGTGGCGCATTTCAGATGTCTCTTCAAGGCCACCACTCCAACTATTGGAGAGTCCTCCATCAAGGTCACCACATTCCCCACAGCTGCCTGGTGAGTAAACAATAAAAAAAAAAAATAATAATTAGGACACATACTTACACAGGCCAGATATGGATTATGCAGGCTGTAAGGATACCAGTGTATCCCATACGTACGTCGGAACACCAACAACAAAGAATGTTAAAAATAGTATTATGGTCTGACAGGTATTCACAAAATTTGTGGGTGTTGACTACAGCCATAGAGTAGCATATTAACCTGTAGGGGCTGCTGCAAAAACACAAGGGTTATTTTACCAAAGAGTACGCATCCAATATTCTGGGTGTGGTGAGGGGGATGTCATCTTTTGACTGTTGGAACATTACCAAATATACAGTATGTGTATGGTTGTTTTTCAAAACACCCATTTAAAGCTACATTAAACAGTGGTGTTAGGTATTATATTTGAGTAACGTGTTATGTTTGTATAGCCATTATAAAGCATCACATCTAATATACTATAGAGCAGGCATTCCCAACCACGGTCCTCAAGGCACACCAACAGTGCAGGTTTTAGTGATATCCAGGCTGCAGCACAGATGGTTAAATCAAAATAGCTCAGCTACTAATTAAGTCACCTATGCTGAAGCCTGGATATCACTAAAACCTGCACTGTTAGTGTGCCTTGAGGACCGTGGTTGGGAATGCCTGCTATAGAGGCATGACCATCATGTTAAATACCTGTTGTTATGATTGTATGGTCTTGCCACCAACACTATTTTTAGTCATCATTAAAATGTATCTTTAATTGGAGAAACATACATTATAACATTAAAACAAAAACTAAACACAAATGCAAATTCATTACAGAGGCAACAAATCAGGACAACAATCAGCAGGACCCCCAGGATGACTCATAAATGGAGGAAACGTTTGTGTTAAATTTAGAGGCAATCAATCCACAATAAACAACACCACCACATGTGAGTACGTCACCAAGACAAACCACATCTGCACCACAAATCAGCCCCCCATCACAAGTACAGACACAGGATCAGGTGTTTTAGAGCACTTGGACAACACAGCAGGCAAATAACCTGGATTGTCTGCGTAGACAGACTCAATTTATTGGAAGTCTGGTCCATCATCTACCCAGAATTAGTCGCAATACAAGCAGAGAAAATGTTCAAGTGACTAGAATTTGCTAACACACTAGAATTAATGCGATCAGACAACACCCATATGATGGACACATTCCACAGAATAATGGATGAACAACAGAGACAGCACCAAAATTACCTTAACATTTTGGATAACAACCAAATGTTACTCCAGAGCATCAGCCGCATTATGGAGAGTCACACTGCAGCAACAAGAGACCTCGATGCTACACTGAGTGACCTGAGCCAGTACCTCACAACACAACAAGGTGAACAACCAAGCAACAGCTCAGGAACACCAACTCCATTATTTTCCCCAGTTACCTCCCCACCAAGACGCTCCACCCGTACACAGCCAGACATCACCTCCAAAGGTGCAAATAAAAAAAATAAAAAAAATGGGGACTGGGAGTTCATTCTGTTGTGCAAAAAAACAACATGTTCAGAGTAGATGCCATGTTTTCTTGTTATGTGGTTTGTCAGCAACATTATGGTGGTCATTCCGAGTTGTTCGCTCATTGCCGATTTTTCGCTATGCTGCGATTTGTTGCTAAATGCGCATTCGCAAGGCACGCAGCGTGCATGTGCTTAGTTATTTAACTAAAAACTTAGCAGCTTTGCTGTTGTTCGTGTGGCGCTTTTCAGTCGCACTGCTGATCGGTGAGTGATTGACAGGAAAGGGGCGTTTCCGGGAGTGTGCTAAAAAACGCAGTCGTTTCAGGGAAAAACACGGGAGTGTCTGGAGAAACGGGGGAGTGGTTGGCCGAACACAGGGCGTGTTTGTGATGTCAAACCAGGAACTAAACGGACCAAGCTGATCGCAATCTAGGAGTAGGTCTGGAGCTACTCAGAAACTGCAAGAAAATATTTAGTAGCAGTTCTGCTAATCTTTCGTTCGCTATTCTACTAAGTTAAGATACACTCTCAGAGGGCGGTGGCCTAGCGTTTGCAATGCTGCTAAAAGCAGCTAACGAGTGAACAACTCGGAATGAGGGCCTATGTTGGTTGAAACCAACAAAAACACAAATAAATGCATATTTGCGTATTTGTTGCATTTCTACATTAATCATCCATTTCCAACACACATAATAGTAAATGTGGGCAACAAAAATACATATACAGGTTGAGTATCCCTTATCCAAAATGCTTGGGACCGGAGGTATTTTGGATTTCGGATTTTTCCGTATTTTGGAATAATTGCATACCATAATGAGATATCATGGTGATGGGACCTAAATTTAAGCACAGAATTCATTTATGTTACATATACACCTTATACACACATCCTGAAGGTAATTTTAGCCATTATTTTTTATAACTTTGTGCATTAAACAAAATGTGTCTACATTCACACAATTAATTTGTTTCATATACACCTTATACACACAGCCTGAAGGTCATTTAATACAATATTTTTAATAACCTTGTGTATTAAACAAAGTTTGTGTACATTGAGCCATCAAAAAACAAAGGTTTCACTATCTCACTCTCACTCAAAAAATCCCGTATTTCGGAATATTTGGATATGGGATACTCAACCTGTATTACACATGCAGCAATTGAATTTAACAAATGCTGTGTTTTTGTGGAATTAGATATGTGTTTTAAAAAATAAAATTACATTACAGAAAATACATAGTGTCACAGATATACTTACCTGCAAAATGTTGTTCTATTAGTTCCTGCCTTACCTGCCTCCCTACATCTGTACTCCAAGTGTTGTCAGATGGTTCTAACTCCTCTACTTGCTGACTGTTTTCTTCATCATCATCATCCTCCTTACCATCATATGGCAGATGTTGATGCAAACACATGTTATGAAGAAAACAGCAGCAGAACACAATCCTAGGGACTATACCACAAGAGGCCAACAGCCTTATCAAGACATTGAAACCTAGATTTCAGCACACCAAAACATCTTTCTATCACATTTCGAGTGGCCTTATGTGCATGATTGTAATTGTGTTCAGCAGGGGATCAGGGCATGACAATGGAGTCAGAAGCCAAGAGAAACAGCCATATCCCCTATCACCTGAAAGACATATATAGTATACAGTAGATTGGTTATGTAGTGGTAATCGTGTTTCTGCTAACAGTTAAATACTTATGTAGTTACATACCCAGCAGCCATCCATCTGGTATTTGTCCTGCCTCAAATTTGTTAAAGAGGGATGACTGTCTGAGGATGAAGGAGTCATGACAGCCGCCAGGGTAACCAGCAACAACACTCATTATTTTTAGTTTTGCATCACAAACCACCTGGACATTAGACTGATCTAAGTGTCTATTGGTGTAAGTGTACTGCCTGCCCCTAGGTGGTCTCAGCTGAATGTGTGTGCAATCTATCGCACCTAGCACATTGGGCATGCCAGCAAGTCGATAGAAAGCTACCCTGACTGCATGCCACTGTGACTCCTGGCTAGGGAAGCAGATAGAGGCATCTACAGTATATGGGGTTGCAAAGCATCCAACATCTGTGTGCGAAAGTGTAAACATGGGGAGTGAGATCCCTATAACTAACACAAACACTGTGTAAGCTAACATTGCGCAAAAATAACAACTAACTATATGATTATGTAAGGTATACATCACCTGGTTAAGGTTTTTTGAAAAGGTGGGCTGTAAGATCCCAATAACTGAGCCAGACAGCCTGAAAGCTGCCAGTAGCCAGAAAGTGCAACAAAGCCAGGAGTTTGTGCAGGCCTGAGATAGAGCGCGAGCGTGCTGTCTCAGGGTCTAGGTCCTGTTTGACAAGGTCATACAGACGGAAAATGTTGTTTCTATTGAGCCGGAACATCTGTATGACCTGGTCAACGGCCAATGCGTTTAAGTTCAAACACCCCCTAAATAAACAAGGCCTGCACAGCCTTCGTGGCATCTGTACAACCTGCTTACCATGTTCAGTTTCCTGCCCCTGGTTTCTTCCAGACTGATGGCACAGTCTCAGGAATCCCACAGCACCCAACACATCACTGTAGCACAGCTCAGAAGCCATTTCTGAGTTTGGGAAGTGAATAATGTGCTTAGGCCCCTTTTAAAGGCAACAGATTTCCAGTGTGATTAATGGGTAAGTTGAAACGCATGTAAACACGCCAGCCAAAAGCTGTTCTATTAGAAAGCATCATATTTTTTTTTTAAATATTACATTTTTATTGTAGTTTCACACAAATATCAGGATACAAACAAAAAAAAGAGGGGGGAAAAGACAATAAAGAGACAGGGGAGGAAGGGGACACATCAGTTATACATTAATACATCAACAGAGTTAGGATACAATAAGTTAGTCAATAATAATAATAAAAAAATCTTCAATTGTCACCTCAGACCTGGGAGACCTCAACACAGATAGGTCAACAGGATCACTATAGATATAGATTGGCCTGATCTCTCTTTATACAAAATCCACTTGTGCCATTTCATATGAATAGAAGAAGCCCATGAAGAATATTCACATTCCACCATTTCAAAAACAAAATGTTGATGGACCTTTTTTTCAATCATCAATGTAGTAGGAATTATGGCAGCCTTCCACATTTGGGCAATAGAGGCCTTAGAGGCTATTAGAATATGTCCCAGAAGCAGTGGTGCAAGTAGAAAAAATGTCTTATAGGTACTGTGTGTGCGCGCCCAAAAATTGGTGTGGTCAAATGCCACATGGGGCGTGGCCAATGAAAATGGGGGCGTTATACACATATGGGGGGCCAGATACACATATGACCCCAATAGTGCCAGATACATGTTGCCCCACAGTGCCAGATATACATTGCCCCCACTGTGCCAGATACACAAATGCCCCCACTGTGCCAGATACACAAATACCCCCACTGTGCCAGAAACACATTGCCCCACTGTGCCAGATACACAAATGCCCCCACAGTGCCAGATATACAATGCCCCCAGAGTGACAGATATACAATGCCCCCACAGTGCCAATACACATTGCCCCCACAGTGCCAGATACACATTGCCCCCACAGTGCCAGATACACATTGCCCCCACAGTGCCAGATATACAATGCCCCCACAGTGCCAGATATACATTGCCCCCACAGTGCCAGATATATATTGCCCCCACAGTGCCAGATATAGAATGCCCCCACAGTGCCAGATATAGAATGCCCCCACAGTGCCAGATATGCAATGCAACCTGTGCAAGATATGCAATGCCCCCCTGTGCCATATATACAATGCCCCCACAGTGCCAGATATACATTGCCCCCCTCTGTGCCAGATATACAATGCCCCACTGTGCCAGATATACAATGCCCCCTGTGCCAGATATACAATGCCCCCTGTGCCAGATATACAATGCCCCCACAGTGCCAGATATACATTGCCCCCCTGTGCCAGATATACAATGCCCCCCTGTGCCAGATATACAATGCCCCCACAGTGCTAGATATAAATTGCCCCACTGTGTGCTCATTGCCCCCCCACCCCTTACCGCTGGCTCTGTTTCTTCTATGTGAGGGGAGGAGAGCACAGCGCCTCTCCTGCCCCTTAATTCTCTTTGATGCCCAGTCTCACTCTCCAGCGGTGGCGGGGTCAATCTGAAATGAGGCGCCGGTTCGTTAGCCAATCAGAGTTCATGGACCGGCAGCCAATCAGGATCCTGGGCTGCCGGTCCGCGAGCTCTGATTGGCTATCAAACTGGTGCCATATTTTAGATTGACCCTGCCGCCGATGGAGAGTGAGAACAGGCATCAAAGAGAATTGAGGGGCAGGAGAGGTGCTGCACTGCGCTCTCCTCCCCTCACACAGAACGAAACCAGCGGGATGCAGTATGGTGGACGGCCCGGCGGTACGGTGTACCGGCTGGGAATTTCTTACCATTATGCCGTATCGCCCCGTACAGCCATACTTGCAGCGCTACCCTGAAGGTATCTATCACATCTAGACATCTCACCGGGATAGTAGTGAAAGAATGCTAAGAGGGGGTCAGCCAGTATAATTACTTTCAATACATTGGAAATAAGAAGAAACACCTCCCGCCAGAGTGGCTGTATCACCGGACACAACCAAAAGATATGTAAGATATCTCCTACCATCCCGCAATTCCTCCAACAGCTAGAAGAGACATCAGGCCAAATCCTATGCAATCGCTCCGGTGTAAAATACACTCTATGAACCAATTTTTAGTACATTTCGAAATGATTTACACATTTGGAGATCTTAAAACAGGAATGAAATATGTCATTCCAAATATCTTCTGTAAATACATTAGGAAGGTCTTTTTCCCATTTAGTCTGTGAGGAAAACACCCAACTTCTTGATCCCATAATCAGGTGCTGGTACCATCTAGAGATACCACCTCTATTGGTTTGGGAAGCTAGAAGTTAAATTAATATTTTAGGGAGGCCTGTGTGGTGGGGACGTTTGGGAAGGCCAATGACAGAGTTGGAGGTTTTTGTAAAAGTCTCGTTTAGGCATGTGGAATTTCGTTTGGAGGAGGGAAAAGGGGACTAAATCACTGTCTAAGAGTACAGCCTGTAGAGTTGAGAGGCCTAGATCCTGCCATTTAGTCAATTGTAGGTCAGGGATCATAAGGGCTATAGCACGAAGAGACAACTGTGGGGAGGGTAGAGTGACAGTGGGTATAGATGAAATCACAGATTGCCAAGCTGACAAAGTCATTTGAACAGCCTTACAATCAGCAACTTTTGAGAGAACTAAGGGAGTGGGTAACCAAAGTAAGTCCGGTAAAGAAAAAGGAGACACAGCTCTCTGCTCTATAGCCACCTACGGTTTAAGTGTGCCCTGTGTGAACCAGTCCCTGGCTTGACTAAGTGTATATGCCGAGCGTTAATTATTCAAATCAGGATATGCCATCCCCCCTGTACACTTCATAGCAGTTAAAGATATTCTTGCTATTTTTGGTTTCGCTCCCCCCCCAAACATAATTAGATAATAGTCGGTTACATTCATTACAAACAACTTTAGGGAAAGGCCTGGGGTTAGTACGGAAAAGGTACATAATTTTTGGTAAAAACCATTTTCACAGCTGCCACCCGACCCACCCATGAGACTTCTTGCATCATTCATTCTTTAGTGAGCATTGCAAACGTTTGAAAGAGCGGGTTGTAGTTACATCCTAATAAATCCCCCTCCCTAGAGATATTAACTCCCAGATACTTAAGCGATCTAAGTTGCCACGCATATTTATATTTATCCTTCAGATGCTTAAGAACGCTGGCAGAGATATTCAGAGAGAGGGCCTCAGTCTTTGTTGTGTTCAGCTTATAATAGGATATTTCCGCATAAGAATCTAGGACAGTGTGTAAGTCTGGAAGAGAGGATTCAGGCTCTAGAAGGCATAACAAAACGTAATCCGCAAAAAGACAGACCTTATGGGGCATCTCTCCTATAACAGGTCCAACAATGGAGTCCAAAGACCTAATTTGCGCAGCTAGAGGCTCAACAGCCAAAGCAAAAATCAAAGGCGATAGGGGGAAACCCTGGCGAGTACCGTTAGTAATATCAAACTTCGAAGGAGTACAACCATTGGTGAAAACTGAAGCCGATGGCGAGGAGTACAAAGCCAGAATAGAGTTAAGTATCCTATCTGCAAATCCAAATCGTTGTAAGGTAGCCTGTAAGTAATGCCAGTGGAGCCTATCGAATGCTTTTTCTGCATCCAAGGAACGGACCAATAGAGGCTAGCCCTGTAACTGGCAGTATTCAATTATATTTATAACTCTACGCATGTTGTCAGATGCTTGTCTACCTAGTACAAAGACCACCTGATCATGATTGATCAAGCTAGGCAAAAGAGGGGACAATCTATTTGCTGTCATTTTAGCAAATAGTTTAATATCTGTGTTCAGCAATGCTATTGGGCGATAGTTCTGTCCCGCTGTGGGTGATTTACCTGGTTTAGGGATAGTAACAATGCGGGATTCCAACATTTTTTTTGGAAAACTGGTGGAGTTCGATGCTTCATTAAAAACCATTAGCATAACCGGGGGAAGGTTAGATTAAAACATTTTGAAAAAATTTAAGGGATAGCCGTCTGGGCCAGGCGCTTTATCTAGGGGAAAAGAATCTATGGCTGCTTCAACCTCTCCTAGCGACCAGGGAGAGCTAAGGGATTTACAAATCTCAGAATCAATAGCGGTGAGAGATAACCCTACCAAAAACCGATTAATATCCACCATAGTGGGTTGGGGGATACTAGGGTCATCTTTTAGATTATACAATTGAAAGTAATATTCAGCAAAGGTATTAGCTATCTCAACCGGATCAGTGACCTTAACGCCATTAGGTGTATGAACTGCATGTATACTTTCTTTAGCTCTATGGCCCCTCAATTTACGTGCCAATAAACGTCCCGCCCTATTGCTAAGAGTATAATATCTTTGGTTGAGCCTCTGTAAATTGCGGTGAACTTCCGCAAGAGCAAAGGTATACACTTTGTCCCGGGCAGCAAGAAGTTGCTTAAAGAGGGATTTGTTAGAGCGATCAATTTTATGTGCAGATTCTAGTTGGGCCACTTCTCTCTCGGCTAAAGCATATCTTCTTTTATAGTCTCGTTTTAGTCTAGCTGCTATTTGGATTGCAGAGCCTCTAACCACGGCTTTCAGAGAGCACTAATGGGTAAAAACGGATGTATCTTCAGGGTGATTAGTATCAAGATAAATCCAGAGATCCCAAGATGGCTCGACGAGCCTCCGGCTGAGCGAGAAGGTGTGTCTCCAAGGACCCGGGGGGAACTACCCTTTTACCAACATTCCAAACCAACAGAAGGGGCAAGTGGTCGACCAAGAAATCGGTAGTATGTCAATCTTGGTTATAGAAGCTAACGTCCATTTATCTACTAATGCCAAGTCAATTCTAGAGTATGAACTATGCACATGAGAATAGAAGGTATAGTCTCTAACAGCAGGATGTTTGGACAGCCATGCATCGAATAATGCATATTCGGACAGAACTTACTAGAGGGCTCTTGTGGTGGACTCTGACGAAGGGGTCGGATTGGGCAAGATTGATCAATACATGAGTCTAAGACCATATTGAATTCTCCAAGAATCAAAAGTGCACCTGTCAAGTGATCCTGGAGAGTTCTACAGAAGGACCTAAAAAAGATTTGTTTGGTATTTGGGGCGTAGCAAGAGACCAAGGTAGTCTCAACATTGTCTAACTTGCCAACTAAAATTAAATATCTCTCTTCAGGATCTTCATATTTAGAAGATAAAACAAACGGGCAGCGTTGCGCTATAAGAAGAGCTACACCTGCCTTTTTAGTGGGCCCATTAGCCGTGTAACACTGAGGGTTTCTAAAATTAATAAAAAGGGGGGGATTTTGACTTTGAAAGTGTGTTTCCTGTATAGTCACTACATCTGCTTTAAGCTTGTGGAAATAATTTAAAGCTAGTATCCATTTTTGGGGGGAGTTAAGACCCTTAGCATTAATAGAGACTCGTTGCCGATTTTCGCTATGCTGCGATTTGCTGCTAAATGTGCATGCGCAAGGCACGCAGGGCGCATGCGCTGAGTTATTTAACTAAAAACTTAGCAGTTTTGCTGTGGATCCTGCGGCGCTTTTCAGTCACACTGCTGATCGGTGAGTGATTGACAGGAAAGGGGCGTTTCTGGGTGGTAACTGAGCGTTTTCCGGGAGTGTGCTAAAAAACGCAGGCATGTCAGGGAAAAACGCGGGAGTGTCTGCAGAAATGGGGGAGTGACTGGCCGAACGCAGGGCGTGTTTGTGACGTCAAACCAGGAACTAAACGGACTGAGCTGATCGCAATCTGTGAGTAGGTCTGGAGTTACTCAGAAACTGCAAAGAATTATTTATTAGCAGTTCTGCTAATCTTTCGTTCGCTATTCTGCTAAGCTAAGATACACTCCCAGAGGGCGGCGGCCTAGCGTGTGCATTGCTGCTAAAAGCAGCTAGCAAGCGAACAACTCGGAATGAGGGCCCATATGTCATGATGAAGAGGACTTTGGCTATGTGGCCTAACTCAAGTAAAGGGACAGAAGCACCTGATACACTGGGGATAACAAACAAGGACATTTGGGAAAACATAGGAAAAGTAGAAAAAACAAAACTGATCTCTCTTGAGATCCCAACCAGTCGCCATAATACTGTGACCGTGTGAGCTAAATGGGGGGTAGTGGCAAATCTCCTACCCTCCACCCTATGAATATAGTCAAAAACAATAGATACGAGAACATATTAGCATTACAGAAACAGATAATCAGACATATAACAACCTGAACATTGTGAGCAAAAGAAGCAAAACCAAGTGTAATAGTATGGCACCTCTGCATAATAAGCACCGCTGTAGACTGCACCCAGTGTCTCTCAACACATATCAAGAATGCCCAGAAAAAAAAGAGAAAAAGGGCATTAGTAGAAAAAAACTGTGAGGGCCCTGGTAACAAAACATCAGTGTCTTGAGAGGCACTATACAAACCCAAACAGAGACATATAAAAAATGTTCAAAGACTGAGCTATTAACGCAGCAAACAATGACAACAGTGAATCAAACAGACCTATACCATATGGATAAGAGAGGAAAAACTATGCCTCACAGTATAGCAATATTGTACAATAATCAAACTGCTTGACTTTTCCAGCATCTCCCAAAACCTTCCATGACCCACAAAAAAGATCGAGAGGAGAAGGGCAAGGGTAATTATTGAAATATTGAAAAAGTTGTGGGTATTAGAACAACAAGACAACTCTACTTTGAGAGTCACTTGTCAAACCAAAACAGAGACACACAGAAAGAGAAAAATGAACCCTAAATAATGCAAAATCCAGAGACGAGCCTCTACCCCACCGTGGACCAGTCCAGCTGGAGTCGCTGGTGGTGGGAGGCCCCTGAAGTAAAGCCAGCAATGTTCCACAATTTAAGAAGTTTTGCTCACTCATCTATATTAGTAATGGGGACAGTGAAACCTTCACATGAGACCAACAATTTAGTAGGGAAACCCCAGCGATAGGGGATGTTAGCCTTTCGGAGTGCAGAAGTGATGGGATAAAACGATCATCATTTAAGTAGAATTGCTGCAGACAGGTTCCCAAAGAGCTGAATTTCCCCAAGGGCCATAGATGTGTCAGACGTCGGCCTGGCCGCTTTCAATACAGACCTTAATGTGAAAATAATGCATCTTCATCGGGACATCTCTAGGGGCCGCTCTAGCCTTGGGCAACCGATGAATTCGATCAATGAGCAAATCCGCAGAGGAGGCTTGAGGCAAAAGAGGCCTGTATATTGCCACTGTGAAATCATGCAAACTACTGTTCGACACAGACTCAGGGACCCCACGCTATTTGATGTTACTACGTCGTGATCTGTCTTCCAAGTCCGTAAACTTGTCTCGTAAGAACCGCACCTCTGCTTCAAGTGCTTCATGAGAGTCTATGTGGCCATTATGTGACCTAACAACTTCCACCATTTTAGTTTCCAGATGGTTAGCGCGACCACCAATTTTGTCTATGGATTGTTGACATGTCAGTAAGGCGGTACGAAATTCGACTGCAACGTCCTCCTTGAAGTGGGACAAAAGTACCCATAGTACCCACAGTAAGGGCATCAACATCCCCAACTTGTTCCAATGTGGAAGCGGCAGCAGACGCTGAAGGGGCGGCTGCCATGGGTGTACAAATCTGAAAAACTGGATCAGCAGTGGGGGTCCCAGTAGTTTTAGGACAAGAGGGTTGTGGAGATGACTTGAAGAATGAGAGCTGTGAGACTGGTTTAGAGGATTTGCTCCATTTTGAAGGCATAATAACGCACAGAGACAGCAGCTCAGGGTTCCCGGTTACATGAAATAGAAAGACGAAGGCTCCACTGTCAGAAGTACTATCAATACATATCGTCAATAAAGAAGAAGGGTAGGAGAGAATATGCTTATTAGGTCGTCATTGGCAGAGACAATAAAGCTAGGAGGCTAGCCAGAATCTGAAATACCAGCCAATAATACAATAATTGTAATCCACGGATGGATGTTGGTAGAGACCGCCAGTGCATCCAATCAGGGTGATGGAAGGCCTAACAAATATATTGAACACAATCACCGCTTCAGAAATCCCCTCCAGGTATAACTGCTGTAAGTGCGGGCCCAGCGGTCCCCACAGCGGTCAGCAGAAACACTAGGGGCAAAGGGATACAGTGCTACCTCAGTCAGTCAGCTGAGCAGGCACCAGGGTAGTGGATGTAGGCACCTCGTCTCACTAGGCCACATCTACAGCAGGGCTCCGTCCGGCTTCGGGCTCCATGAGAGGCCACTTAGACAAAATTGGACAGTCGGCAGACTGTGCTTCCCTCTTCTACCAGCCAGTTCTTCCAGCAGTGGCTACCTGCTGCTGTCCTAAGCCCCACTGCTGCTTCGGAGGATACTGCAATTTTGTGTCACTTCACCAGGCCTGTCTGAGAGGGTATGCATATGTGTGATCCACCTAGTAGGCTCATGCATCTATACAGTATCAGGCAGGACCGTGGGAAACTGAAGGGCTCCATGGTCCTGCAATCCAGGGAGGGCTCAGCAGGTCTAGTATGCCCCAGGCACCCAGCGTCCATTCAGAGCAGGAGGAGCGGAGAATGCAGGCATCTGCATGGTGGGTGGTACCACCGGCGAGTGTTGAGGCGCACAGAGGAGAGAGAGATGGGTCCAGAGCTCCTGCATCCGTACGGAGACCTCAGTGGGGATGCAGTACGCCGGGACCCGCAATCCCCGCTTTGAATCTATTCCCCGGCACCCGCCAAGAGTGAGGGCCTCAGCCTGCAAGGAGACACAGAGCCTCCCCCGGCTCCGAAACCACTCTCTACAGGGGCGCCAAGGGTGCAGGTAGTCAGCGGTGTGAGTGTGAGCGAAAAAGGAGGCTGTAGTAGGGCTCAATGGGGGTCATTCTGAGTTGATCGTAGCTGTGCTAAGTTTAGCACAGCTACGATCGTTAACTCAGACATGCGGGGGGACGCCCAGCACAGGGCTAGTCCACCCCGCATGTCAGTGCCGGCCCCTCGCACAAATACAAAAGCGCCTTTGTATTTGAGGAGTAACTCCCGGCCAGCGCAGCTCCTGCGGCTGGCCGGGAGTTACTCGTCGCTCCCGCTGGCCGCAGCGGCCCGCCCCCCACCCCAACGGTCCGGCCACGCCTGCGTCCCCCTAAACGACGGCTTAACGCCGCTGTTCATCCCCCTCCCGCGTAGTGACCGCCTCTGTCTCAGAGGCGATCGCTAGGTAATAAATGCTGCCATGTGCCGGCACACTGTGGTGCCGGCGCATGCGCAGTTCCGACCCGATCGCTGCGCTGCGTCAAACTGCAGCGAGCGATTGGGTCGGAATGACCCCCAATGTCAACAATTGGAGTACGCCAGCTAGGAGCTCCAAAGAGACACACCCGTCTCAGTTGCTAGCTAGGCCACACCCCAGAAAGCACCATTTTTTTTACGATTCGAGTTATTTTGCGAGCGCAAATAAGCTTTCCTTTCCAAATACGAATCCTTGGTAAATTACCGTGTTGTATAAACTAAAAGCCGCGTTTGACTGATGGTCTACTCATTCGTATTTGTGTAGTCAACTGGGGAAAACAATACGAATGGGCCAAACACTGCCGAGTTTCTACTTTAGTAAATTACAGAGATAACACTTAGAAAATAAGAATTTACTTACCGATAATTCTATTTCTCGGAGTCCGTAGTGGATGCTGGGGTTCCTGAAAGGACCATGGGGAATAGCGGCTCCGCAGGAGACAGGGCACAAAAGTAAAGCTTTCCGATCAGGTGGTGTGCACTGGCTCCTCCCCCTATGACCCTCCTCCAAGCCAGTTAGGTACTGTGCCCGGACGAGCGTACACAATAAGGGAGGAATTTTGAATCCCGGGTAAGACTCATACCAGCCACACCAATCACACCGTACAACTTGTGATCTAAACCCAGTTAACAGTATGATAACAGCGGAGCCTCTGAAAAGATGGCTCACAACAATAATAACCCGATTTTTGTAACTATGTACAAGTATTGCAGATAATCCGCACTTGGGATGGGCGCCCAGCATCCACTACGGACTCCGAGAAATAGAATTATCGGTAAGTAAATTCTTATTTTCTCTATCGTCCTAGTGGATGCTGGGGTTCCTGAAAGGACCATGGGGATTATACCAAAGCTCCCAAACGGGCGGGAGAGTGCGGATGACTCTGCAGCACCGAATGAGAGAACTCCAGGTCCTCCTTAGCCAGGGTATCAAATTTGTAGAATTTAGCAAACGTGTTTGCCCCTGACCAAGTAGCTGCTCGGCAAAGTTGTAAAGCCGAGACCCCTCGGGCAGCCGCCCAAGATGAGCCCACCTTCCTTGTGGAATGGGCATTTACATATTTTGGCTGTGGCAGGCCTGCCACAGAATGTGCAAGCTGAATTGTATTACACATCCAACTAGCAATAGTCTGCTTAGAAGCAAGAGCACCCAGTTTGTTGGGTGCATACAGGATAACAGCAAGTCAGTTTTCCTGACTCCAGCCGTCCTGGAACATATTTTCAGGGCCCTGACAACATCTAGCAACTTGGAGTCCTCCAAGTCCCTAGTAGGTGCAAGGCACCACAATAAGCTGGTTCAGGTGAAACACTGACACCACCTTAGGGAGAGAACTGGGGACGAGTCCGCAGCTCTGCCCTGTCCGAATGGACAAACAGATATGGGCTTTTTTGAGAAAAAACCACCAATTTGACACTCGCCTGGTCCAGGCCAGGGCCAAGAGCATGGTCACTTTTCATGTGAGATGCTTCAAATCCACAGATTTGACTGGTTTTAAACCAATGTGATTTGAGGAATCCCAGAACTACGTTGAGATCCCACAGTGCCACTGGAGGCACAAAAGGGGGTTGTATATGCAATACTCCCTTGACAAACTTCTGGACTTCAGGAACTGAAGCCAATTCTTTCTGGAAGAAAATCGACAGGGCCGAAATTTGAACCTTAATGGACCCCAATTTGAGGCCCATAGACACTCCTGTTTGCAGGAAATGCAGGAAACGACCGAGTTGAAATTTCTTTGTGGGGCCTTCCTGGCCTCACACCACGCAACATATTTTCGCCACATGTGGTGATAATGTTGTGCGGTCACCTCCTTTCTGGCTTTGACCAGGGTAGGAATGACCTCTTCCGGAATGCCTTTTTCCTTTAGGATCCGGCTTTCCACCGCCATGCCGACAAACGCAGCTGCGGTAAGTCTTGGAACAGACATGGTACTTGCTGAAGCAAGTCCCTTCTTAGCGGCAGAGGCCATAAGACCTCTGTAAGCATCTCTTGAAGTTCCGGGTACCAAGTCCTTCTTGGCCAATCCGGAGCCATGAGTATAGTTCTTACTCCTCTACGTCTTATAATTCTCAGCACCTTAGGTATGAGAAGCAGAGGAGGGAACACATACACCGACTGGTACACCCACGGTGTTACCAGAACGTCCACAGCTATTGCCTGAGGGTCTCTTGACCTGGCGCAATACCTGTCCCGTTTTTTGTTCAGACGGGACGCCATCATGTCCACCTTTGGTATTTCCCAACGGTTTACAATCATGTGGAAAAAACTTCCCGATGAAGTTTCCACTCTCCCGGGTGGAGGTCGTGCCTGCTGAGGAAGTCTGCTTCCCAGTTTCCATTCCCGGGATGAAACACTGCTGACAGTGCTATCACATGATTTTCCGCCCAGCGAAAAGTCCTTGCAGTTTTTGCCATTGCCCTCCTGCTTCTTGTGTCGCCCTGTCTGTTTACGTGGGCGACTGCCGTGATGTTTTTCCCACTGGATCAATACCGGCTGACCTTGAAGCAGAGGTCTTGCTAAGCTTAGAGCATTATAAATTTACCCTTAGCTCCAGTATATTTATGTGGAGAAAAGTCTCCAGACTTGATCACACTCCCTGGAAATTTTTTCCTTGTGTGACTGCTCCCCAGCCTCTCGGGCTGGGCTCCGTGGTCACCAGCATCCAATCCTGAATGCCGAATCTGCGGCCCTCTAGAAGATGAGCACTCTATAACCACCACAGGAGAGACACCCTTGTCCTTGGATATAGGGTTATCCGCTGATGCATCTGAAGATGCGATCCGGACCATTTGTCCAGCAGATCCCACTGAAAAGTTCTTGCGTGAAATCTGCCGAATGGAATTGCTTCGTAGGAAGCCACCATTTTTACCAGGACCCTTGTGCAATGATGCACTGTTTTTAGGAGGTTCCTGACTAGCTCGGATAACTCCCTGGCTTTCTCTTCCGGGAGAAACACCTTTTTCTGGACTGTGTCCAGAATCATCCCTAGGCACAGCAGACGTGTCGTCGGGATCAGCTGCGATTTTGGAATATTTAGAATCCACCCGTGCTGTTGTAGCAGTATCCGAGATAGTGCTACTCCGACCTCCAACTGTTCCCTGGACTATGCCCTTATCAGGAGATCGTCCAAGTAAGGGATAATTAAGACGCCTTTTCTTCGAAGAAGAATCATCATTTCGGCCATTACCTTGGTAAAGACCCGGGGTGCCGTGGACAATCCAAACGGCAGCGTCTGAAACTGATAGTGACAGTTCTGCACCACGAACCTGAGGTACCCTTAGTGAGAAGGGCAAATTTGGGACATAGAGGTAAGCATCCCTGATGTCCCGGGACACTATATAGTCCCCTTCTTCCTGGTTCGTTATCACTGTTCTGAGTGACTCCATCTTGATTTGAACCTTTGTAAGTGTTCAAAAAAATTTTTTAGAATAAGTCTCACCTAGCCTTCTGGCTTCAGTACCACAATATAGTGTGGAATAATACCCCTTTTCTTGTAGTAGGAGGGGTAATTTAATTATCACCTGCTGGGAATACAGCTTGTGAATTTTTTCCCATACTGCCTCCTTGTCGGAGGGAGACCTTGGTAAAGCAGACTTCAGGAGCCTGCGAAGGGGAAACGTCTCGACATTCCAATCTGTACCCCTGGGATACTACTTGTAGGATCCAGGGGTCCTGTACGGTCTCAGCGCCATGCTGAGAACTTGTCAGAAGCGGTGGAACGCTTCTGTTCCTGGGAATGGGCTGCCTGCTGCAGTCTTCTTCCCTTTCCTCTATCCCTGGGCAGATATTATCTTATAGGGACGAGAGGACCGAGGCTGAAAAGACGGCGTCTTTTTCTGCAGAGATGTGACTTAGGGTAAAAAACGGTGGATTTTCCAGCAGTTGCCGTGGCCACCAGGTCCGATGGACCGACCCCAAATAACTCCTCTTCCTTTATACGGCAATACACCTTTGTGCCGTTTGGAATCTGCATCACCTGACCACTGTCGTGTCCATAACATCTTCTGGCAGTTATGGACATCGCATTTACTCATGATGCCAGAGTGCAAATATCCCTCTGTGCATCTCGCATATATAGAAATGCATCCTTTAAATGCTCTATAGTCAATAAAATACTGTCCCTGTCAAGGGTATCAATATTTTTAGTCAGGGAATCCGACCAAGCCACCCCAGCTCTGCACATCCAGGCTGAGGCGATCGCTGGTCGCAGTATAACACAAGTATGTGTGTATATACTTTTTATGATATTTTCCAGCCTCCTGTCAGCTGGTCCTTGAGGACGGCCCTATCTATAGACGGTACCGCCACTTGTTTTGATAAGCGTGTGAGCGCCTTATCCACCTTAAGGGGTGTTTCCCAACGCGCCCTAACTTCTGGCGGGAAAGGGTATACCGCCCATAATTTTCTATCGGGGGGAACCCACGCATCATCACACACTTTATTTAATTTATCTGATTCAGGAAAAACTATGGTAGTTTTTCCACATCCCACATAATACCCTCTTTTGTGGTACTTGTAGTATCAGAAATATGTAACACCTCCTTCATTGCCTTTAACGTGTGGCCCTAATAAGGAATACGTTTGTTTATTCACCGTCGACACTGGATTCAGTGTCCCTGTCTGTGTCTGTGTCGACCGACTAAAGTAAACGGGCGTTTTAAAACCCCTGACGGTGTTTTTGAGACGTCTGGACCGGTACTAATTGTTTGTCGGCCGTCTCATGTCGTCAACCGACCTTGCAGCGTGTTGACATTATCACGTAATTTCCTAAATAAGCCATCCATTCCGGTGTCGACTCCCTAGAGAGTGACATCACCATTACAGGCAATTGCTCCGCCTCCTCACCAACATCGTCCTCCTATATGTCGACACACACGTACCGACACACAGCACACACACAGGGAATGCTCTGATAGAGGACAGGACCCACTAGCCCTTTGGAGAGACAGAGGGAGAGTTTGCCAGCACACACCAAAAACGCTATAATTATATAGGGACAACCTTATATAAGTGTTTTCCCTTATAGCATCTTAATATATAAGCATATCGCCAAATTAGTGCCCCCCCTCTCTGTTTTAACCCTGTTTCTGTAGTGCAGTGCAGGGGAGAGCCTGGGAGCCTTCCCTCCAGCCTTTCTGTGAGGGAAAATGGCGCTGTGTGCTGAGGAGATAGGCCCCGCCCCTTTTTCGGCGGCCTCGTCTCCCGCTCTTAACGGATTCTGGCAGGGGTTAAATATCTCCATATAGCCTCCGGAGGCTATATGTGAGGTATTTTTAGCCAAAATAGGTATTCATTTGCCTCCCAGGGCGCCCCCCTCCCAGCGCCCTGCACCCTCAGTGACTGCCGTGTGAAGTGTGCTGAGAGGAAAATGGCGCACAGCTGCAGTGCTGTGCGCTACCTTTAGAAGACTGAGGAGTCTTCTGCCGCCGATTCTGGACCTCTTCTTACTTCAGCATCTGCAAGGGGGCCGGCGGCAAGGCTCCGGTGACCATCCAGGCTGTACCTGTGATCGTCCCTCTGGAGCTGATGTCCAGTAGCCAAGAAGCCAATCCATCCTGCACGCAGGTGAGTTCACTTCTTCTCCCCTAAGTCCCTCGTTGCAGTGATCCTGTTGCCAGCAGGACTCACTGTAAAATAAAAAACCTAAGCTAAACTTTTCTAAGCAGCTCTTTAGGAGAGCCACCTAGATTGCACCCTTCTCGGCCGGGCACAAAAATCTAACTGGCTTGGAGGAGGGTCATAGGGGGAGGAGCCAGTGCACACCACCTGATCGGAAAGCTTTACTTTTGTGCCCTGTCTCCTGCGGAGCCGCTATTCCCCATGGTCCTTTCAGGAACCCCAGCATCCACTAGGACGATAGAGAAAGAAAAAAAAACTCAAATGGATTCGGGAGCTTAGTAAATTTCCACCTTTGTTGTCTTTGGTTTTGTTATTGTTTTTTATTGAAACAAAAGATATTAAAAACACTTGTAGTAATAAAAAAAATGATGTAACAACCTAAAACACTTATACCCACACTAATTTATGCCTACACTAAATATTTTCTTTAAAAAGTAACCACAACAATAAACGCTTTCCCAGTTTCTGTCGTGCTCCAGCATATTTTATCGCTGTCAAGCTAGACAACACATGCAGCACAGCAACAAAGTTAATTAATCTCCATCCCTCTGAATTGTGTCACAGATTTCTCATATTGCATTTCATTCTAAATCTCAAAAATAAGAATTTACTCACCGGTAATTCTATTTCTCGTAGTCCGTAGTGGATGCTGGGAACTCCGTAAGGACCATGAGGGATAGACGGGCTCCGCAGGAGACTGGGCACTCTAAAAGAAAGATTAGGTACTATCTGGTGTGCACTAGCTCCTCCCTCTATGACCCTCCTCCAGACCTCAGTTAGGGAAACTGTGCCCGGAAGAGCTGACACAACAAGGAAAGGATTTGGAATCCAGGGTAAGACTCATACCAGCCACACCAATCACACTGTACAACTTGTGATAACCATACCCAGTTAACAGTATGAACAACAACTGAGCCTCATTTAACGGATGGCTCATAACAATAACCCTTTAGTTAAGCAATAACTATATACATGTATTGCAGAGAGTCCGCACTTGGGACGGTCGCCCAGCATCCACTACGGACTACGAGAAATAGAATTACCGGTGAGTAAATTCTTATTTTCTCTGACGTCCTAGTGGATGCTGGGAACTCCGTAAGGACCATGGGGATTATACCAAAGCTCCCAAACGGGCGGGAGAGTGCGGATGACTCTGCAGCACCGCATGAGCAAACTCAAGGTCCTCCTCAGCCAGGGTATCAAACTTGTAGAACTTAGCAAACTTGTTTGACCCCGACCAAGTAGCAGCTCGGCAAAGCTGTAAAGCCGAGACCCCTCGGGCAGCCGCCCAAGAAGAGCCCACCACCTTCCTTGTGGAATGGGCTTTCACCATTTTGGATGCGGCAATCCAGCCGCAGAGTGAACCAGCTGAATCGTGCTATAGATCCAGCGAGCAATATTCTGCTTCGAAGCAGGAGCGCCAACCTTGTTGGCTGCATACAGAATAAACAGCGAGTCAGACTTTCTGACTCCCGCCGTTCCGGAAACATAAATTTTCAAAGCCCGGACTACGTCCAGCAACTTGGAATACTCCAAGTCCCTAGTAGCCGCAGGCACCACAATAGGCTGGTTCAAATGAAACGATGATACCACCCTAGGGAGAAATTGGGGACGAGTCCTCAATTCTGCCCTGTCCATATGGAAGATCAGATAAGGGCTTTTACATGACAAAACCGCCAATTCTGACACACGCCTAGCCGAAGCTAAGGCCAATAGCATGACCACTTTCCATGTGAGTTATTTTAGCTCCACGGTCTTAAGTGGCTCAAACCAGTGGGATTTCAGGAAATCCAACACAACGTTAAGATCCCAAGGTGCCACCGGTGGCCCAAAAGGAGGCTGAATATGCAGCACCCCCGGAACAACGTCTGAACTTCAGGCAGTGAAGCCAGTTCTTTTTGAGAGAAAATGGATAGGGCCGAAATCTTGACCTTTATGGATCCTAATTTTGGGCCCATAGTCACTCCTGACTGTAGGAAGTGCAGGAATCGACCCTGCTGGAATTCCTCTGTAGGGCCTTCCCGGCCTCACACCAAGCAACCTGTTTTCGCTATATACAGTGAAAAAGTCTTGCTGTCACGTCTTTCCTAGCCTTTATCAGCGTAGGAATAACTGCATCCGGAATGCCCTTTTCCGCTATGATCCGGCGTTCAACCGCCATGCCGTCAAATGCAGCCGCGGTAAGTCTTGGAACAGACAGGGCCCCTGTTGCAACATGTCCTGTCTGAGAGGCAGAAGCCCTGAGTCCTCTGAGAGCATTTCTTGCAGCACCGGGTACCGAGTCCTTCTTGGCCAATTCGGAGCAAAGAATATTGTTCTCACTCCTCCTTTTATTACAATTCTCAGCCCTTGGGTATGAGAGGAAGAGGAGGGAATACATAGACCGACTGGAACACCCACGGTGTTACTAGTGCGACCACAGCTATCACCTGAGGGTCCCTTGACCCGCGTAAAACCTTTTTTAGCTTTTTATTGAGGTGGGATGCCATCTAGTCCACCTGAGGCAGTTCCCATCAATTTGCAAACTGCGTGAAGACTTCCTGATGAAGTCCCCACTTTCCCGGGTGGAGGTCGTGCCTGTTGAGGAAGTCTGCTTCCCAGTTGTCCACTCCCGGAATGAACACTGCTGACAGTGCGCTTACTTGATTCTCCGCCCAGTGAAGAATTCTGGTGGCTTCTACCCTCGCCACCCTGCTCCTTGTGCCGCCTTGGCGGTTTACATGAACCCCTGCGGTCTGACTGGATCAGAACCGGTTGGTCGCGAAGCAGGATCTCCGCTTGACTTAGGGCGTTGTATATGGCCCTTAGTTCCAGGATATTGATGTGGAGGCAAGTCTGTTGACTTGACCACAGACCTTGGAAATTTCTTCCCTGTGTAACTGCCCCCCACCCTCGGAGGCTTGCATCCGTGGTCACCAGGATCCAGTCCTGAATGCCGAATCTGCGGCCCTCGAGAAGGTGAGCACTCTGCAGCCACCACAGGAGAGACACCCTGGCCCTGGGGGATAGGGTGATTAACCGATGCATCTGAAGAGGTGATCCGGACCACTTGTCCAGGAAGCCCCATTGGAAGGTCCTCACATGGAACCTGCCTAAGGGGATGGCCTCGTATGATGCCACCATCCTTCCCAGGACTCGAGTGCAGTGATGCACTGACACCTGTTTTGATTTTAATAGATTCCTGACCAGTGTCATGAGCTCCTGAGCTCTCTCTATCGGGAAATAAACCCTTTTCTGGTCTGTGTCTAGGATCGTGCCTAGGAGAGGCAGATGAGCTGTAGGAACCAACTGCGACTTTGGAATATATAGAATCCAGCCGTGTTGCCGTTACACTTCCAGAGAAAGTGATACGCTGTTCAGCAACTGCTCTCTTGATCTCGCTTGTATGAGGAGATCGTCCAAGTGCGTGATAATAGTGACACCTTGCTTCCGCAGGAGCACAATCATATCCGCCATTACCTTGGTTATGACAATCCCGTACCGCAATTCTGAGGTACGCCTAATGAGGTGGATAAATGGGGACATGAAGGTATGCATCCCTTATGACCCGATTCACGATAAAGTCTCCCTCTTTTTAGGCCCTGACCGCTCTTAGCGATTCCATCTTGAACTTGAACCTTCTCAGGTATATGTTCAGGGATTTTTAATTCAATATGGGTCTGACCGAACCGTCTGGTTTCGGGATTACAATATGGTCGAATAATAACACCCTCTTGTTGAAGGAGGGGACCCTTGACCACCACCTGTTAAAGATACAATTTGTGAATTGCAGTTAACACTGGCTCCCTCTCTTGGGGGGAAGCCCGCAGGGCCATCGGTGAGGGGGCACCTTCTCACAGTCCAGCTTGTATCCCTGAGACACAATATCTATAGCCCAGGGACCTAACAGGGAGTGAACCCACTTGTGGCTGAACTTACGAAGGCGTGTCCCCACCGGGCCTAGCTCTGCCTGTGGAGCCCCAGCGGCATAGGTGGATTTTTGTAGGGGCCGGGGAGGACTTCTGTTCCTGGGAACTAGCTGTGTTGATCCCGGCTCTGACAAGAAAGGACGCACCTCAGACTTTCTTGTTTCTTTATTCGAAAGGCTGCATTTAATAATGTCGTGCTTTCTTAGGCTGTGCAGGAATATAAGGCAAACTAGCAGAATTACCAGCTATAGCTGTGGAGACCAGGCCCGAGAACCCTTCTCCACACAATCCTCAGCCTTTCATATGCCTCTTAAGTCGGCATCATCTGTCCAATGCATATTCTACAGGACACGTCAAGCAGAGATCGACATAGCTTTGACTCTAGGACCCAGTATACTCATGTCCACACTGCCACAGTGCTATAAACCCATGCCGACACAATCGCCGGTCTGGGTAGTATACTAGAATGTGCACGCTATCTGCAGGATCCCTGAGAATAGCAAGTGCTACCATCTGTGCAAACAGGACACCCTAGGGGAAGATTCTCAACACATCCTGGCCCTAGTGGGGAAAGAATACAGCCTGAGAATTCTCTTGTGGGAAACTGCCGTCTCTTGTCTGGAGATTCCCGCTCTTTTTCCTCATGAGAGGAGGGAAATTTACCTCAGCATTCTTCCCCTTAAACATGTGTACTCTCGTGTCAGGGACAGATGAGTCATCAGTCATTTGCAAATCATCTTTTATTTCAATAATCATATATTGAATACCTTCTAGCCATCTTGGCTGTAACTTTGCATTATCGTAGTCGACAGTGGAGTTAAACTCTGTGTCGATACCAGTGTTTGTTATTTTGGATAGTGAGCATTGTGAGACTCTGAAGGTCTCTGTGACATAGGGACAGACATGGGTAGATTTCCTGTCTGTTCCCTAACCATTTGTGCAATAAATTCACCTTAGCACTTACACATATCCAAACAGGTGTCGGCGTTGTCGACGGAGACACCCTCTCACACACATATCCGCTCTATCACCTCCTTAGAGGAGCCTTTTACCTCAGACATGTCGACACACGCGTACCGACACACCACACACACAGGGGATGCTCTATTTGAGGACAGTTGCCCCACAAGGCCCTTTGGAGAGACAGAGAGAGAGTATGCCAGCACACACCCCAGCGCTATATAACCCAGGGATTACACTACAACTCAGTGTTTACCCAGTAGCTGCTGTATATACAATTTTTGCGCCTAAATTTATGTGCCTCCCCCTCTCTTTTCACCCTTTGTGTACCAGGATACTGCAGGGGAGAGCCTGGGGAGCTTCCTTCCAGCGCAGCTGTGAAGAGAAAATGGCGCTGGTGTGCTGAGGAAGAAGGCCCCGCCCCCTCAGCGGCGGGCTTCTGTCCTGTTTCTGACTAAAAATGGCGGGGGTTTTACACATATACAGTCACAGACTGTATTATGTGTACTTTTATGCCAAAGGTATTTTTATTGCTGCCCAGGGCGCCCTCCCCCCAGCGCCCTGCACCCTACAGTGACCGGAGTGTGTGGTGTGCTGTGGGAGCAATGGCGCACAGCTGCGGTACTGTGCGCTACCTTAATGAAGACAGGAGTCTTCTGCCTCCGATTTCATCGCTTCTCTTCTGTCTTCTGGCTCTGCAAGGGGGACGGCGGCGCGCCCCGGGAACAGACGATCGAGGTCAGGCCCTGTGTTCGAACCCTCTGGAGCTAATGGTGTCCAGTAGCCTAAGAAGCACAAGCTAGCTGCAAGCAGGTAGGTTTGCTTCTCTCCCCTCAGTTCCACGTAGCAGTGAGTCTGTTGCCAGCAGATCTCACTGAAAATAAAAAACCTAACAAATACTTTCTTTCTAGCAAGCTCAGGAGAGCCCACTAGGAGCACCCAGCTCTGGCTGGGCACAGATTCTAACTGAGGTCTGGAGGAGGGGCATAGAGGGAGGAGCCAGTGCACACCAGATAGTACCTAATCTTTCTTTTAGAGTGCCCAGTCTCCTGCGGAGCCCGTCTATCCCCCATGGTCCTTACGGAGTTCCCAGCATCCACTAGGACGTCAGAGAAAAGACATTCTTATGGATGAGCCCTATCTGGAGTAACCATACTTATTTACGTATAGTTAATAGTTACGTATAGTATTTAACTACAAAAATGTGCATAATCATTTATCCACTAAGTCAGCAGCTCTCAATCTTTTTCCAGAGATGAACCTCCTGGGAACTCATTTGCGATGTTTGTACCCTAAACATTTGCGAAGCAATACATTTGTAATTATTATCATTTCTAATAAACAAAATGTTTACTATTAGTTTAAACGTTTAGGTGCCGCCTGTATGCTAGAAACATGTCTAAAAAAAAGAAATTAAATAAAACAGAGTAGAATGAATTTTACATATATATTTCTCACAAAGTACAAATCATGAAAACTATAAAACGTACAATAAAACTATTGTCCACATACTGTAAGTTTTACAGGGATACAAGTATAGACTTTTTTTTATTAAGTATTAGGACCTACATGCATGGTGCTAGAGATCCCTAGGGCACAGTTTTCCCTATGTGTCTCATTATCACCTGTACTGTATGTCCTACAGGAAATTAGAGACATTTTTTAAGGGTCACAGTACAGTAGTCCTCTCAGGTGTTCTAACAAGTGTCCCATCTACAATATATACCAGCACTGTCTCTAAATGACAATAGCAGTGGCGGCTCTACAGTACATGACTACAGTATAACAGCAATGCCCTATGCATGGCTTGATTTTTGCATTATTGTGTAGGACATTCATGTACTTGGAATAGGGGCTGGGTTTTTTTTGCATTATACTGGGGGTGCTTCAAAGCATACTGTACTGGAAAGTACTGTACTTCACTAGCCGACCAAGGGAGTGATTAGGATATATTCCACCCTGCGCCCTTCCTGTCCCCTGAACATGGGACATGTTACTGTAAATATGGGGGGTTGGACCGTCTAGACAGGAAGTAGCTGAGCTCTCTAGGCTGTAGGTTGGGTTGCCACCTCATCCCTTTAATTCTGGACACATATTAATTACACACCTGGTTTTAATCAGCCACAGAACCTGTGTAATTAATATATGTCCAGAATTAAAGGGAAGAGGTGGCAACCCTAGCTGTAGCACCCTGCAAGCCAAATGATAGTGCCACAGGGGAACTATGGTACCACCCACTAGACTTTATGACCTGGGCAACAGCAGCATCGCTCACCCTGTCCTAGTTACGTTCATAGGTAGGGACAGGGCTATAATAAGGAGGCAGAAGGGTTAGCATTGCTATCTCACATGATGCATAAAGCTAATACAGACACCCTGTAAGCCAAACACTGGTGCCACATGCATGCGATGATGTCACCTCCTAAGCCTTATGCATTGGGCAGTGGAACTGCTCCCCCATTCTGGATTAGGAACAGGGCCTTAATAAGGAGGCACAGTGGTTAACATTGCTGTCTCACAGTTTACAACACCAAGGTCTGCTTTTTGCATTATACTGGGGGTGCTTCTAAGCATACTGCACAGTACTGTATTTCACTGGCCAACCAAAGTGTGATTAGGAGCTGGGCCATGTTAAGAATGTACCGGACACACAGCCCGATGTACCAATATTTCTGTAGATATATTGTTAATTGGCTGTGCTACACAGCCGACGCAATATGTCTGTGAGCTACACTTGCCGATGGTCGGACCAGCAATTTATCGGCCGTTCAATTGAACAGCCGATATATCGTCCATTGTGTATCCAGCATAAGAGAATGATTAGGGAAAGGACCATAATAAGGAAACACAGTGATTAGCATCGCTGCCTCACAATTCACAACACCATGGACTACTTTTTGCACTATAAATTAATCTAGTAAATTTAAAAAAATAGTGCATAATGAGCAGACGTAAACATTATGTTGAAATCTGATAAAAAGAACCCTTTTTCAGTGCCACAGGAGTATAGTCTTGGCCACCAAATGTCAAGCATAAATTCTCCGGAGCACCTCACAGGTCATAATACAGTATACAGTGTATCTACAGTAGTCTCAGCCTCGCCTAGCATTTTTACTACCATCATTTCATAAAATTCCAATATACTTCACTGTTAAGGAAATGTTTATTTAGTGAAGAAGCAGAACCCACTAAATAAGGTACTTACAGTATCATATCGTTAATGTACAAACAGTACAGTACATTGATTAATGTACATAATTGATATACTGTAAGCTTAGCAATTCAACTGATCTATTTACAGTAAAAATACTGTGAAAATAGGTCTGTATAGCAACAGTAGGGATGTAGCCATCAACTTGACTGAGCCAGTGTCGACATTCATGATGTCCACACCAGAAGGTCAACATTCATGATGTTCACACCAGAAGGTCAACATTCATGATGTCCACACCAGAAGGTCAACATTCATGATGTCCACACCAGAAGGTCAACATTCATGATGTCAACATGGTTAAAGTATAAGTCAGGGAAAGAGACGGGGAAAGTCCTGCACAGAAATGGGTTATTATTAAATCCATATAGAAGTTGAGTATCAAATACCCAAAATGCTTGGAACTAGGAGTATGGACATCGGATTTTTCAATATATTGGAATAGTTGCATCACATAATGAGATATCTTGGTGATGGGACCCAACTGTAAATACAGAATGCATTTATCTGTCATATACACCTTAGACACACAGTTTAAAGGGAATTTTATACAACATTTGTAATAATTTTGTGCATGTAACAAAGTATGTGCACATTGAACCATCAGAAAGCAAAAGTCTCAGTAGTGCTCATAAAATTCCGTAATTCAGACTATTCCGTATTTTGGAATTTTATATATGGGTTCCTCCTCCCTATTGTTTGTGATTATATATTTACAGTATATCTCACATTGGGGCATATGTATAAAGATTGGAGAGAGATAAAGTGGAGAGACATTACCAACCAATCAGCTACTAGCTGCCATGCTACATTGTTTTTATTTTTGCAGGTTTCCCACCATATTGTTTACATTTTTACTGTTGTTGACAAGAAGGTGAGAAATGGAAAAGGAGGGAGGTGCAGCCAAACTCGCACATAAATACAAAGGAAAGAGAAAAAGCGTGAGTAATGTATATAAGACGCACTTCAAGGAGCATACAATAAAATAATCTTTTATATATATATATATACCTGTATATAATGAGAGGGCATTTATAACAAAAAACATTTCATTTCAAAGTCCAGATTTAATCCTTTTGGCACCTGGGTTTTTAATACATACATAGTTTTCATTTCCATATGGGACAATCTATTGTCTCTATCATCATTTCTCCAGTTGGGTTCTATTGTTTTAATGCCACAGAACTTCACCAGATGTTTGGTATCGCTATTATGTACTTGTTTAAAGTGCACTGATATATTGTGAGTCTCCAACCCTTTTTTATATTTCTCACATGTTCTGATAATCTAACTTTTAGCATTCTAGTAGTTTTCCCTACGTACTGCTGCCCACATGTGCATTCTAATAAGTATATACAATACTTTGTCCCACATGTAATAAAACTCTCAGTGTCGTATATGTTTTATTTGTCTGTCTTGATGTATACTGCATAATTTTAGATTCACTACTTTTACAGATTTTACACATGCTGCAAATACCACATCGGTAGAAACCTTTAGATTTTATATGGCCATACAGTTTTGGAGTATCAATAGCACTTCTAAACAACATATTTTTTATGTTATTCGCTCTCCTATAAACAAAATTTGGTTGTTGTTCCAAATAAGTCTGGGTGATCCCAAAGAAGGATCCAGTACTACAATGTTTTCTAACAATGCCCTCTATCGGCTTATACTGACTGTTAAAATGAGTAATGAATGGAACCTTGGGGTTCCCTGTATTAGTCACCCTTTTCTCTTGTTCAGTAATGATTTTCATTCTATCCATATTCAGCTACAAATTGATCCTTTAGAATCCCCGCCTGTTCTTATATTACTGTCTCTGCGCAATTCCTATGTATCCATTGGAATTGGCTGCTTGGAATGCTCTTAAGCCAGTTGAAATGATGATTACTATTAAAATCAATATATGAATTACAGTCAGTCACCTTAACAAAATTTCTAGTCTTAATCTTGCCATCCTCAACATATAGGGTTAGGTCTAAAAAGTCTGCTGTTGTCTCACTTATATTGAAAGTGAGATTGATATTAATGGTTGTTGTTAAGATAATTACAGAATGTCTCCAACAATGACTCATCACCCATCCAGACAAATACGATATTGTCTATATATCGTCACCATGACACCAGGCTGGCACCAAACTGGTGGCCAGTTCAAATGGAGTTGGCCTCCCACCACGCCATAAACAAATTAGCGTAGCTCGATGCCAGCCCGGTGCCCATTGTGGTTCCCATAAGTTGTAAATAAAATGAGCCATTGTACTAAAAACAATTATTTTGCAAGATAAGTACAATACCTTCTAAGATGGATTTTTTTATGATCTACTGAAATATCCTCCTTGTCCAAAAATGATTCCACTGCCTGTAAGCCTAATTCATGGTTGATAATGGTATATAGTGAGGTTACATCAGAAGTTACCATTCTATATCCTGTTTCCCATTCCATGTCCCATCTGTGCCCGCAGCACCCCCTGATGGCGGGCCTGGGAAGAATGGCGGGCATAACATCTAAGTAAAAGGACTTGTCATAAAATCAGGACTGAATTTCGGACATTTGGTGAAATCTTTATGTGTATCAGTGCTGATTTTTATGGACATACAAGAGGATTATGAACCTGGGAGACATTGGGAGAATTATCCCTATGGATGCTGTGTATTTATGTTGATTTAATATGAAATGTGTTTATATGGGATGGTGTGATCCAGTCCAGGTAATACTGGGGATCTATTAAACATGTCACCATGAGAATGGGTATATATGTTGGTTGAGAGCCAACTTGTCTGAAACACATTGATGGTAATGGGAGGCCCTCTACGGATGCATTATTTCATCTAGTGGAAGCCATCTTTATCTCCACTCATTCCGGGTGAGAAGGAGGAGAGGTGACTTTAGATACATCCTGTGGGGAGCTTTTTATGTACTGTTCTGTTTTTTATTCTATTTTTATCCTTGTGGAATAAATATTTTTTACCAATGGAGAATTGGATGACTCTTTGCTGATAAAAGAGGTGTTTTTTTTAAATCTTTGCCCTTACTGTGGACGAACTGTCCATTTGTTGCTATTTTTTGGAAATAAAAGACTGTTGACAGAAGACTCTCTGTGTGTGACTACTGGTGTCTGCCTGTCATCTGGGTAAATACACGCATATCAAAAGTGGAACCAGAGATAAGGATACCTTTTGAGGAACTACTACTCCTGGTCCCAGGTGACTGTGTACTCTGAAGGGGGATTGTCTTCTGATATACACTGTCTACCAAACAACCAGAGTGAGACAAAGTAGCCCACGGGTTTAAAGACACCTTGATGTGAATGCATTGTTTCATGGCTAGGTGAGTCTACGGGTGAAATCCTACTCTATCAAATCAGAATATAAGCTGTATAATTAAATTCTCCTATTTTTTTTCCCCTGGTACCCGAGGAATGTGGGACAGCTAAATAAAGAAGGTACTGTTCCTTAGAAGAGTGATTTATCTACAAGGAGGCAGCACTTTTGGAATCACCCAATTTGTTGTATAGGTTGTGTTGAGAAGTGGTGCTCCTGGGTGGTGACTGAGCGGCAACCTCAGGGCGCAGGTGGTTGTGAATCTTTTATCCATATATATGGGTTGTGGTCGGGGTGTCCCAGCGATGGGATCCCGTTGGTCAGCATGCCGACGCCGGGATCCTGGGACCCAGAATGCCGGCAGGGGGGCGAGCGCAATGAAGCCCCTTGCGGGCTCGCTGCGGGTTCGGTGTCTCGCTGTACTCACCACAGGTTCTATTCCCACTCTATGGGTGTTGTGGACATCAAAGAGTGGGAAAAGCCTTGGGCACCCTGTCTGCATTCTGGCAGTCGAGATACTGGCATCAGAATGATGATCGCCGGGATCCCGACCACCGGTAACATGACTACATCCAATATATACAGTATATAATGTGATGACTTGGGGTAATTAGCTAGGTAGAGGGGTGAACTTGTGTGTAGGTGCTCAATCAGGATCCAACACAGATTTTCAGGCAGAGCAGGACTGCCCATTCTGCACTTTTGGCAAATAGCAGAAGGGTCCAAGGGCTGTGGGCCGGTCCAATATGGGGGCGTGCCGCAAGTTTATGCCCCCCTGACTCATGGCATGCCCCCGTGCACCCCGTTCGAGAGCCCCCGTACCCCGCCCGTAGTGTGCATTTCAATAAAAATGGGGGCATGCTGTGAGTTGCCCCTGACTTGCAACACTCCCCTGTGTGCTGTGACTGTGTGCTCCCATCTGCATATGCTTGCCAAGCGCACACACGCCTTCGGCACGCTCACATTCGCGAATGCCAGGGCCAAATTGTGGCCCCAGTCAGTCCTTGTTTTCAGATAAATAAATGGAATGGTGCTTTACTCTCAGCATAAATTGAACAACACAAATTAACAGAAAATAACAAACGCCTAGCCCCCATTCAGGGCACTGACTCACTTCTTCGCCCCTGACTAAACTTGGACAGCTAGGGCCAAATGTAATAGAGTGAGAGTTTCAGAAAGTGAGAGATTTGGTAAGGTTTTTCATTTTTTTTTTTTTAAGTGGCAATCATTTACACTGGAAAACTAGGTTGATCTTGCTGTGTAAATGATTGCCACTTTAAAAAAACGTGCAAAACCTTACCAAATCTCTCACTTTTTGAATCTCTCACTCTGTTACATTTGGCCCCTAGTCTGCAAATAAAGTCTCAAAAGTCTTTCCAGTCTTGTCTCTCACAGGTACCGTTAAGTTGGTTGCGATGATTCGATCGATTGTACTCCCATTCAGAAGTCCTGATCACAGTTCCAGTAAGTGTGTACACACATATACAATCATACTTGCGACCTTCAATCCCATGCTGCCAATATATCGCAAGGAAATGATTGTACCAGCATACACACACTCTCCCGATTGTGAGCTGCACTTGCAGCGGGTGTACCAAATTAGCAGAATGTGCAGGGAGGGAGTCCAAAATTGTTTGAATATAGGGGGTCATTCTGACCCGTTCGCACGCTGCTGTTTTTCGCAGCGGTGCGAACGGGTCGGTTCTGCGCATGCGCGGTGGCTGCAGTGCGCAGGCGTGCCGTTGCCCCTGCGATGGCCGTCGCTGGGCAACGACAAGAAGAACAAAGAAAGCGATCACTGCCACGATCACAAGAAGATTGACAGCAGTAAGGCCGGGGCGGCAACTCACCGTTTTCTGGGAGTGGTAAGTCCAATGTAGGCGTGTCCAGGCGTTTGCAGGGTAGGTGTCTGACATCAATTCCAGGACCGGACAGGCTGAAGACATCAGGTGAGTAAGTTGAAAGCTACTCAGAAACTGCACAAAATGTTTGTGCATAGCACGGCTGCACAAGCGTTCGCAGCCTTGTTATGCAAAAAAGCCCTCCCCCATAGGCGGCGTCTAGTTGATCACACGGGCATCAAAAAGTTGCTACGTGCGATCAACTCGGAATGACCCCCATAGTACGTTCGTTCATGTAATTCCCTAGCATGAGTGTGAATTTGCGGAAAAAGAAGGTTCATACTTTTATTCTTGCTATGGCAACAACGCAACACACTATCAGGAGGAGTAAGAGTAGCAAAAATTGGAGTTGAATGGACCAAGGATTGGCAGCAGAGGTGAGACACCTTCTCCCACATGTCTCTGGTTAAGGAGATACCTGAGAATAACCCTGATAACTTCAGGAATTTCTTATGTATGGATGACGCATCCTTCAAGGAGCTTCTTCGGCTGATAACCTCGCTCATACAAAGGACACCTATATTCACCTTGTTCATTATTGTCACTCACCCATTCGCTGATGTAACCTTCACCCACATTTTCACCTCCGGGCACTATTGTAGCCATTTGGGGAAGTTCTGCAGATGAAGCTATATTTTCAACAGTTGGTTCATCACTAACACAGGTTTGATGAAATATGGATCCCTAGCATCTCTCTACTGTTATTGCTCCACTGATTCCCAAAATAGCATCCATTTTCTCCCCGGAAAGCTGCGAAATCTTTACTTCCACCAATGTGGTGTGCAGTGGTATAAGTAGCAAGTGGTGCTCTCAGGTGCAACAATATGCATTCACACACACACACACACACACACACACACACACACACACACACACACACACACACACACACACACACACACACACACGATAGATAGATAGATAGATAGATAGATAGATAGATAGATAGATAGATTAGATAGGTAGATGCATCAGAGCCTTACTGCCCTGCACTGTATTCAAAATAGGGCAAGCATGGACTCATTAAGTAGGGACATGGTCACACAACTTACCCCCAATTACTATCACCATCAATTCAAATTACGCCACACAGTAGTACTCGTTATTCACGTTATGCCCACACAGTAGTAATGCTCCTTACATGTTATGAAAACACATTAAGTAGTGCCCCTTACACTTTATGCCCTACACACAGTAGTAGTGCCCTTACACGTTATGCCCACACAGTAGTAGTGCTCCTTACATAGTACGCCCACATAGGGGCTGCAGAAGGTTACTCAGAGACACTTCTATGATTTTGTGCATGCCTTTGTTTTTTTCCCTACCTGTAACCTGGCCTAACATCAGTGGTGTGCATAATCAGGGGATACTGCTGTGCATGGAAGGCTGCCAATGGCTCTGGTCCACCTTCCGTCCTTAAGGCATTTGGCACTGGATACAGTGACAAGATTGTGATGTCAGATGCCTGATGCCCAAGCACAGCCTGAGAGAGAGAGAGAGAGAGAGAGAGAGAGAGAGAGGGAGGAGGACAGGCATGCAGTATAAGGAGGAAAATAGGATTTTGGTTACCTACCGGTAAATCCTTTTCTCGTAGTCCATAGAGGATGCTGGGGTCCACATTAGTACCATGGGGTATAGACGGGTCCACCAGAAGCCATTGGCACTTTAAGAGTTTGAGAGTGTGGGCTGTCTCCTCCCTCTATGCCCCTCCTACCAGACTCAGTCTAGAAACTGTGCCCCAGGAGATGGACATCTTCGAGAGAAGGATTTTACACAGATAGTGGCGAGATTCACACCAGCTCACACATGCAAGACACATCAAGCTAACTAGCTTGAAACACAGGAACCGCTGAAACATTACTTACCAAGTAACAATGCAGTACTTAACTAAAACGAAGTTGTACTGAACCAAATAATGATAGCAGGAAAACGTAGCATTGGGCGGGCGCCCAGCATCCTCTACGGACTACGAGAAAAGGATTTACAGATAGGTAACCATAATCCTATTTTCTCTTACGTCCTAGAGGATGCTGGGGTCCACATTAGTACCATGGGGATGTACCAAAGCTCCCAGAATGGGAGGGAGAGCGCGGAGGCTCCTGCAGAACTGATTGACCAAACTTCAGGTCCTCAGCGGCCAAAGTAGCGAACTTGTAGAACTTTGCAAACGTGTTTGACCCTAACCACGAAGCCGCTCGGCAAAGCTGTAAAGCCTAGACACCCTGGGCAGCCGCCCAGCAAGAACCCACCTTATGAGTAGAGTGGGCCTTAACAGATGTAGGACATGACAATCCTGCCGTAGAATACGCATGCTGGATAGTGAACCTGATCCAGCGAGAGATTGTCTGCTTAGAAGCATGACACCCAAGTTTCTTGGGTCCGATTTTTGTGACGAGCAGTCCTCTTCACATAGATTTTCAGAGCCCTTACAACATCCAAGGACTTTGATGAAATTGAGAAGACAGTAGCAACTGGCACCACAATAGGTTGGTTGATATGAAAATGCCGACACAACCTTCGGAAGGAACTGCGACGTGTCCGGAGCTCAGCTCTATCTTCATAGAAGATCAAGTAGGGGCTCTTACAAGACAAAGCCCCCAACTTCGACACACGTCTAGCAGAAGCTAAGGCCAACAAAGTGACAGCCTTCCACGTGAGAAACTTGACCTCAACCTCCTGTAAAGGCTCAAACCAGTCAGACTGGAAAAACTGCAACACCACCTTAAGATCCCAGGGCGCTGTAGGAGGCACAAAGGGAGGTTGGATGTGCAGCACTCCCTTCAAAAAAGTCTGAACCTCAGGGAGGGCAGCCAACTGTTTCAGGAAGAAAATGGATAGGGCCGAAATTTGGACCTTTATGGATCCCAACCTCAGGGCCATATCCACACCTGCTTGCAGGAAGAGGAGAAAACGTCCCAGTAGAAACTCCACCATAGGAAGCTTCTTGGACTCACACCAAGATACATATTTTTGTCCAAATACGATGGTAATGTTTAGACGTAACTCCTTTCCTAGCCTGTATCAGCGTGGCCTTCCGAGCTAGTATCTGGCATTCAAACTCATTGCCGTCAAACACAGCCACGGTAAGTCTTGATAGGCGAATGGCCCCTGCTGCAGCAGGTCCTCCCGAAGAGGAAGAGGCCTTGGCTCTTCTAGCAGTAGATCCAGAAGATCCGCGTACCAAAACCTTCTTGGCCAGTCTGGAGCAATGAGAATCGCTTGAACCCTTGTTCTCCTTATGAGCTTTAGCACTCTTGGAATGAGTGAGAGTGGTGGAAACATGTACACCGACTGGAAAACCCACGGAGTCACTAGGGCGTCCACCACCAATGCTTGCGGGTCCCTCGACCTGGAACAATATCGCCGAAGCTTCTTGCTGAGACGAGAGGCCATCATGTCGATTTGAGGTACACCCCAAAGATCTGTTACCTCTGTGAACACCTCCGGATGGAGTCCCCACTCTCCTGGATGGAGATCGTTTCTGCTGAGGAAGTCCGCTTCCCAGTTATCTACTCCCGGAATGAAGATTGCTGACAGCGCCAATGCGTGTTTTTCTGCCCAGAGGATTCTTGTTACCTCTGACATTGCAGCTCTGCTCTTCGTTCCACCCTGTCGTTTGATGTAAGCCACTGTCCTTACATTGTCCGACTGCACTTGAATGGCCCAATTTCTCAGAAGATGGGCCCCTTGGAAAAGACCGTTGTAGACGGCTCTTAGTTCTAGAATGTATATCGGCAGGCCGGCTTCCAGACTTGACCACCTTCCTTGGAAGGTCTCCCCTTGAGTGACTGTGCCCCAGCCTCTGAGACTTGCATCCGTGGTTAGAAGGATCCAGTCCTGAATCCCGAACCTGCGGCCCTCCAGAAGGTGAGGTAGTTGCAACCACCAGAGGAGTGAAATCCTGGCCTTTGGTGACAGACGTATCCTCTGGTGCATATGTAGATGGGATCCCGACCACTTGTCCAGGATATCCAGTTGGAAGGACTGAGCATGAAACCTCCCATACTGTAGAGCCTCATAAGAGGCCACCATCTTTCCCAGAAGGCGAATGCACTGATGAACCGACACCCGGGCTGGCTTCAGGACATCCCGGACCATTGTTTGTATCACCAACGCTTTTTCCTCTGAAAGAAACACCCTCTGCACTTCCGTGTCGGGGATCATTCTCAGAAAGGACAACCTCCTGGTTGATCCCAAATTTGATTTTGGAAGATTCAGGATCCAACCGTGTTCCCTGGGCAGGTGGGTCGGGAGAAGGATGAACTGTAACAGCTTCTCCTTGGCCGGTGCCTTTATCAGCAGACTGTCCAGATATGGAATTATGTTCAACCCCTGTCTGCGAAGGAGAACCATCATTTCTGCCATCACCTTGGTGAAAACCCTCGGTGCTGTGGAGAGGCCAAATGGCAGAGCCTGGAACTGATAGTGACAGTCCAACAGTGCAAATCAGAGATGAGCCTGATGCGGCGGCCAAATTGGAATGTGGAGGTACGCATCCTTGATATCCAGGGATACCAGGAATTCCCCCTCTTCCAGACTTGATATCACCGCCCTTAGAGACTCCATTTTGAGCTTGAACTCTTTCGGAAAGTGATTTAGCGATTTTAGGTTCAGAATGGACCTGACCGAACCATCCGGTTTCGGTACCACGAAAAGGTTCGAATAGTAACCTTTATTTTGCAGATGAGGAGGGACCGGTACAATAACCTGTGCCTTCACCAACTTCTGGACAGCTGTCTGCAGGACCGCCCTGTCTGCCAGCAAAGCTGGCAAGCCTGATTTGAAGAATCGGTGAGGAGGGAGAGCTTGAAATTCCAGCCTGTACCCCTGGGACATGATATCTTGCACCCAGGGATACAGGCCGGACGACACCCAGACGTGACAGAAAAGCCTGAGTCTCGCTCCCACCGGCCCTACCTCCTGGGCGTGCAGTCCACCGTCATGCGGAGGACTTCGTCGTACCTGAAGCAGGTTTCTGTTCCTGCGAACCTGCCGCAGCCGGTTTCTTGGATTTGGGCCGGCCTCCCCTAAAGAAGGTGTTGGACAGTCTGTCCTTTCGTGGCTTGGCAGCCCGAAAGGGCTGTGATGCAGTTGAAGAAAAGGGTTTCTTCGTAGCAGGTGCAGCTGAGGGAAGAAAAGGTGAATTACCCGCCGTAGCCATAGAGATCCATGCATCTAACGTTTCCCCAAAGAGAGCCTGACCTGTGTAGGGTAGGGTCTCCACACTTCTCTTGGATTCCGCGTCGGCAGACCACTGTCGCAGCCACAGTCCTCTACGAGCTGAAACAGACATGGAATAAATTCCTGCAGCCATGGAACCTGGCCGAATCCTGAATGTTACGCAAAAACAATCAGATTTATCCATAGTATCCAAATCTTCAAGTAATGTGCCTGACCACTTTACTATAGCTTTGGCAATCCAAGCACTGGCAATAGTGGGACGTAGTATAGCCCCTGAAGCCGTGTACATGGATTTGAGCTAATTATCAATTTTACGGGCAGCCGGCTCTTTCAAGGCGGTGGATCCTGGAACAGGCAAAACCACCTTTTTTGAGAGTATGGATACAGACGCTTCAACAATGAACGGGTTTTCCCATTTTTTTATATCCTCCACAGGGAAAGGAATCGCCACCAGGACCGTTTTAGGGATCTGGAATTTTTTCTCAGGATTTTCCCATGCTTTTTCAAAAATAGCATTTAATTCTTTTGATGCAGGGAAGGTTAGAGAGGCTTTCTTATTTTCAGTAAAGTGAGCCTCCTCAACCTGCACAGGTGTTGTATCAGTAATGTTCAACACATCCCTAATGGCCTCTATCATCAACTGCACCCCTTTTGCAAGAGATGCTGCCCCCCTCAACACATCCCCATCACCGTCCTCAGTGTCAGAATCGGTATCCGTGTCATCTTGCATGATCTGTGCAAGAGCACGTTTTTGGAAATATACAGCGGGGGACCCTGAGGTAACAGAACTGGGCCACACTACCATAGAGTTGTGTAAAGCCTGAGTTGCAGACTCATTCTGTGCAACCCTAGTAGAAATCTGAGAAATCATAGATTTGATAGAGGATAATCACTCGGGCTCCCTTGCTAGTATCTGTGCTAAAACAGTGCAATCCTGATTACATGGAATAGGATCATCCTGAGAGGACATATCCTCTGCAGCATATGACACAGAGTCCCTGGACATAGTTTAATGGAGACCACAGACACTCCACACACACACAGGGGAGGGCAGACAGAGTTTCACCCCCAAGAATGGCAAGAGAGACACAGAGATTGGAGCCAACCCACACACAGCGCTTTTTAGGTAAAGGGAGACCCCCAACCAGCGCTGACTGTGCACCTTAATAGGTTACACAGCCTGTATACAGCCCCCCCTTCTATAACCCCCTGGTACCGTGAGAGATAGCTGGAGTTGTTCTGGAGGGACTTGCTCTTCACTGACAGCGTTGTGCAGGCAGGAAAATGGCGCTGAACGCTGCTGGGTCCGCTCTGAGGAGAAGCTCCACCCTCAAAATGGTGCTGTCTTCCTGCTCTTCATAGGATTATAGTGGCCTGAGGAATTATGCTGGCAGAGATCCCGGGACCCCGACAGGCAGTGTGACCAGTGTAGGGTGTAGGCGATGGTACAGGGCGCCCCTCACAGCGCCGCACTATGTGCCGCTGAGCCCCGGAGCGCAGTTAGTACTGCACTCCATACCCTGTTGCCGCCATCTTCACATCGGCCCCCCTGCTTGCTAGGGGGGTCGGTGACTCACTCGCCACCAATCTTCTGGCTCTGTAAGGGGGTGGTGGCATGCTGCTGGGGTGAGCGATCCCCTGTGGCGGGGAACAATCAATCCCCTCAGGAGCTCAGTGTCCTGTCAGCGGAGATAGTGGCTCAGACCCCGCAGGGCAGACACTACTCCCCCCACCCCCTTCCCCCATTAGTCCCACAAAGCAGAGAGGCTGTTGCCAGCAGCCTCCCTGTAAAATAACAAACTCTAAAAAAAACTTTTTCTAAAGAAGCTCTGTAGAGCTCCCCTAGCTGTGACCGGCTCCTCCGGGCACATTGTCTAAACTGAGTCTGGTAGGAGGAGCATAGAGGGAGGAGCCAGCCCACACTCTCAAACTCTTAAAGTGCCAATGGCTCCTGGTGGACCTGTCTATACCCCATGGTACTACTGTGGACCCCAGCATCCTCTAGGATGTAAGAGAAAAGGGAGGAGTAGATAGGAAAGGGGATAGCATGGCCCCTCCTCCCCCTCCAGATGGGCACAGACACCCTCACTCAAGTAAGCCAGGCAACGATTCTGTGTATGAGAGGAGGAGCTGATAGAAGAGGGGAGGAGAAGGGAGAGCACAGCCCTTCCTTCCTCCCCAGTAGGGCACTGAGGCACTAATGTCATTAATGTAAGCTTAGCCAGGCTCAGGGGCTACACTACAGGCAGCATTACTTTGTCACTCTGGAGGGGAGGAGAAGAGAAAAGAGGGAAAGAGCTGGGCCTAGACCTCTGTCAATCACCATGTTGAGTCTGGAGTACAGGTGACAGGAAGCAAAGCGGCATATAATGAGCCAGTGTGACTCATTGTAATGCCAGTGGCTGCAGGCCCCTTCAATGCGGCGGGCCCTGGTGCAATGCATTGGCTGCACCACCGCTAGTTCCGCTTTCTGGTGGTGTATGATTCTGCAATGTACAAAATAAGAACTGCTCATTCTGGTTAACTGAATATGAGTCCTTACTTGGGGTATGAATTGTTTATGGAACCATTCTGCAAAAATTGCCCTGTACATCCACACTCCTCTGACTGTTGTAATGGACTGGCAGCTTGCCTTCTAAAGACTGTTGTTCTTTGGCTGTCCATATCATCACAAGCTTCAATTTATCTGAGCCAATAGAATTAGTGCAGCATAAAACGGTCAACCTTTTTTTTTCCCTTCGATATTTGTGACCAGGAGCAGTGCACAGTTGTTCCATCATTAAGGTCCTTCTAGGTAGGCACTGACCAGTTTCATCAGCATTATACATTTTTAATTTTTTTCTGTTGCAGAATTGTCAGTATTACTGTGAATAACGAGAACACACATGTAAGAGTGCAATGTCAGGGCGTATAGGGTCTGCTGCCGTGCAGCTGTACCACTTACCGGACGCCGGACGCTCTCACTCGCAGGTGCTGGAACACTCGAGAGTCCTGGAAGCCCTTCTGGACGACCCGGGCACGGAAACCTAAGAGGAAGAAGTTCGTTGAATATCGTCTCCCCAAACCGTGGATCACAACACCTATGTGGCTGAGAAAAATGCGCCTTCGGGCTAGGTGGGGGTCATCACCGGCGTCCGCCTCAGAGCCCGAATTTCACCTATCGGCACTTTCGCACCAGGTGGAAATTCCGCCTTGCACAGCCGTGCAAGGCTCAACGTTGCCCTGAAGGAAGGGAGATAGAAAGGACACAACCAAACACTCAGACTGTGGTTACTCACCGTCTCACACTCCGGTACTCCGATCTTCTCCAGTACAGGTCCCTGTAAGGAGGCAAGAGAAAGAAAACCGCCGTGCAGGGCCTAACTAGACCTAGTGTCACACCTTATCCTAACTACAACTGCAGAGCCCTCAAACTAACTCTGTGAGTGTGGTGCAACCAAACTAGGCACAAACTTCATAACAGTAACTTGCCCTGCACGGTAACAACACACATCGGAATACCACATAACACGGTGCTGTCCTTGTAAATACCTACCGCCGGATGCAGGGGGTGAGCGCCGCACAGCCTACTCACCTCCTATGCCTTTCCCGGTATGGGCCACTGGCCTATCTACCTTACCCCCAAGAGTGGTCTGGGCCTGGTGCCCAGTACCACCTTATTCACCTTGGGGGGAGTACTTACTCGCTGGGCCTAGCGCCCCCTGACTGCGCCCAGGCCGGAGGCCTGACTTCACCCACGGGCCTAGCGCCCGCCTAACTTGCTGCCCGTTGGGTGACCTGGGCCTTGTGCCCCGGGTCACCTTATATGTATCCCTGGCGGCCGAAATACACTAGGGCCTAATGCCCTCTAATGTTCCCACAGGCCTAATGCCTGAACGTACCCCCGGGCCTAGTGCCCGCCTACCGTTTGGCGGAGGGTGACTCGGGCCTAACGCCCGAACCCCCGGGTGGCAGAGTGGTCGGGTCTGGGCCGGCGGGCCACGGGCCGAGTGGCACCCCGACTACGCGTGGCCTCGGCCCAGACTTGCCGACACTATTGCGCCACGGGCCGGAAGGGCCCGACTAAACACCCACAGGCCGGGAGGGCCTGAATGTGCCCACGGGCCTAGTGCCCGATCACCTGGTGGTCTAGGGAGGCGGAATTACAAATAAGTAAAGTAGGCCCAGGGCCTCTTACCAGGACCGGTGGGAGAGGCTGTGGAGGGGAGCTTCGTTAGCTCTTTTGCTTCCCGCTCCAAACAGCACTCTCCGCCGATCGTCCGTCTCCGCTGGGCCGCCGCCACCTCCGTCCCGTCTTCTGCTGATGTCTTCTGCCTCTTCCGGCGCCGCTGTCGTCGTCCGCGCTGGCCTCCTGGCATCTTCTTCGGGAGTTCCTCTCCGCTCCGTACCCGGCTCACTAATGAGCTCCGCCGCCGCCTAGCGCCTGATATAAGGCGCCGGGAGGAGGCGGGGCCATGACGCGGCGGACTCCCATTGGTCCGCCGCGGCGACTCCTCATTGGGCGCCGGGCCGCGAGCAGCGATTGGCTCGCGTCCGGCGCCCTTTTCAAATCCGGGGCCGCCGATTGGAGGAACTTGGATCCTTTTGGATCCTCGTTCCTCCGGACTCCGCTGCGCGGCCGCCCGCCGCCTGACATTTCCCCCCCATTTGTCCTTTGTAGTCCCGACAAAGGTAGACTGAGACCAAATATACTCCGGGTCGGTATACCGGGGACCAGGCACACCGCGGTTGGAGCGCTGAGATCGCCGAGGCAAAGGAGATAACCCAGGCCGGGGGACCCCAGCATCCAGGGAACTATTGTCACGAGACGGAACCACTGGGGTCCACCAATCTTCCTCCAGGTCAGTCCCTCCGGGCAAGGATGCCAATACAGTATCATTCCCAGGCAACACAGCCGTGTTCCCACCGGGGGCACCTTCAACTTCCACGTCCTCTGGGAACCTACAAGGGCGCAGCATATCCCGGTGAAGGGTTCTCAACCGCCCAGACCCATCTGTGGCTTCCACCTGATACACTGGGCCCTCCTCCGTGAGGCGCCTCCGAACAATATAAGGTCGCACCTCCCACTTCTCCGCTAACTTGCCGCCCGGCCGCGTCATGCGGACCAGCACCCGCTGTCCCACGTCGAAAGGCTCCGCTCCTCGAGACCTATGGGGCGTATGAGCGTGGTCGGCTATTCTCTTCCGAGTCACTTCGTGAGCCACTTTTAACCGCTGCTGGTGTTCGGCGACCCAATCGGTTGGCAGCAACCCTCCTTCCTCCCGAAACTCGGTCAAGTGCAAATCCTGTGCTTCCCGCCCGGGACGACCAAACATCAAAAAGAAGGGGGAGTATCCAGTGGTGCTGTGGACCCGGTTGTTATAGGCCCACACCAGCTCGGCTACATGCTCGGGCCACCTCCGTCTTTTGGTGTCTTCCAAGACCCGCAACATCTGGAGCAAAGTCCGATTGAACCGTTCGCAGGCACCATTTCCCTGAGGATGATACGGCGTGGTGCGGGACTTCTGCATCCCGTAAAGTCGACAAAGCTGTTCCATCAGTTTTCCCTGGAAGCAAGCCCCTTGATCGGAGTGAATCCTCTCAGGGCACCCAAACTGCCGGACAAAATGCTCAACAATGGCTTTGGTTGCAGACTCCGCCGTCTGATCCCGGGTGGGGACCACCACCGTGAACTTAGTGAAATGATCAGTCATGACCAGGGCGTACTGATGGCCACTAACGGACTCCCCAATCAGAACGTAATCGATCATTAACAACTCCAGAGGACGACTTGTCTGAATGGTATGTACTGGCGCATGTTGTTCGTTCGGTTTGACCACGCCGCACCTCCGACATTCCCTGCACACCTTCTCCACCAATGTCCATAGCGGAGGGGCGAAAAACTGGCGCTGGATCCACTGAAAGGTCTTGTCTACCCCTAAATGGGCTCCGCCATCGTGCGCCTCCGTCACCAGTGCCTGGAGGGACGCTTCCGGCACCACAACCTGTTCCACCCTCCTGAGTTCGTGTCGGAGATATACTTGTCGACGCAGCGTTCCGCCGCGGACGAGCAATCGGTCCCAACTCCGCAGGACCTTCCGGCAGTAGGGAGTCAGTCGACTCCTCTCCCACCGGCTAGGCCAATGTTCCTTCTGCTTCCATCGCCGAATGACATTCAGCCCTGGGTCACTCTGCTGTAGAGAAGCCCACTCTAGCTCAGTATTCTGGAGCAGGGCAGCGCATTCCAGTACTCGTGACCCTTCCAGTGCACCGGGACACTCAATCCTGGTCAAGTCGGGGACCTCCGTATCCTCGTCCTCACTGTACCTCGAATTCGGGGACATTGACACAGGGTGTCGTGACAGCGCATCTGCATTCCCGTTACTGTTCCCTGGGCGATAGTGTATTTTATAGTGGAACTTTGCCAACCGGGCTACCCAACGCTGCCCCAGGGCGCACAGTTTCGCAGTCTCCAGATAGGCCAGGGGGTTGTTATCCGTGTATATTTCCACATGGGTAGCGGTCAGGTACTCGGCGAACTTCTCAGTCACGGCCCAGACTACAGCCAACAACTCCAACTTGAAGGAACTGTAGTTGTCCGGGTTCCGCTCAGTTTCCCTCAAACTCCGACTACTGGAATAGGAAGGTTGTTGGCCGCCGTGAGGGTGACCCAGCTTTCCAACACGGAATCCTTCAAATGGGAATAATGTTCCAGGAAACAAACCTCGGACATGGTGGTGACCTGCGAGCCAGTATCCAGCAGGCATTTCTGCTCCTTGCCCCCAAGACATCCAATCACCACGGGACACTCCCCCACTATGTCGGCGGAATCCACTATAGTGGTTTCTCCCCCGACCACCTCCCTCGCGGGTGGTCCCGCTACCGCGAGGGACTCTAGTTTAACGGAGGATCTTGCCTGGGCTCGTTACATTCCCGGGCAATGTGTCCAAACCGATTGCAGCGGTAACAACGGGGACCCCTACCTTCCCTGGGGCGGACACCTCCTGCATTGGACCGTGATTCCTTGAGCCGCCGATGCGGTGCCCTATCCTCCGACCCTCTCTGCCTGTGCACCTCATCCCGCAACTGGGAGATTTCTGCCTTCATTTCCAGAGTGACCTTGGCGAATGCCGCCTTCAGATCCTGGACACAGGCTTCCATGGGACTGGGTTCTTGGCTGGTCCCTGCGGCCACCGGTGCCGACCATTGTGGGGCCATGGCGTAAGGACCGAAATTAGCATTACGGTCTCTGGCGACTGCCTCCACTTGGACCTGACGGAAGGTCATTGTCCTATCACTGGCGATTTTATCCAACAGGATTTGTCGGATGGAAATACTCCGGAGGCCCAGTGCGAACTGATCCCTCAACATCAGGCTGGGGTTGACCAAGGACCCCAGACCTTCCGGATCACGCCGCGTAATTTCGCTCAGCAGGTCCTGTAGCGCGTTAGCAAATTGGGGTATGGTTTCGTCCTCCCTCTGAAACCGATTGAACAGTTGCTGACGCAAGGTTCCTGCCGACGCAGTGTTCCCATAGGTACCCTCGAGGATCGAGAGTACCTCATCTAACGTCTTGCGTTCCTCTTCCGGAACAAGGATCACCGATCACCAAGCATCTCCATCCAGCGTATTCAACGCCAAGTGTAGCTGCATTTCTGGAGGCACCCCATACAGCTGGATGATTCCCTCCAGCCTCTTCTTCCAGTCTGCCAACGGCATGTTCTGCCCATCATACCGAGGGGTATGCGTCAAGGCTGGTCCAAAATTGAACTTCCTCTCTACTCCCGGAGGGGCGTCGATTCCCGCTCCCGGAGGAGCGACGTTCTCTGCGTTCGACATCCTGCCGACTACGCCAAATGTAAGAGTGCAATGTCAGGGCGTATAGGGTCTGCTGCCGTGCAGCTGTACCACTTACCGGACGCCGGACGCTCTCACTCGCAGGTGCTGGAACACTCGAGAGTCCTGGAAGCCCTTCTGGACGACCCGGGCACGGAAACCTAAGAGGAAGAAGTCCGTTGAATATCGTCTCCCCAAACCGTGGATCACAACACCTATGTGGCTGAGAAAAATGCGCCTTCGGGCTAGGTGGGGGTCATCACCGGCGTCCGCCTCAGAGCCCGAATTTCACCTATCGGCACTTTTGCACCAGGTGGAAATTCCGCCTTGCACAGCCGTGCAAGGCTCGCCGTTGCCCTTAAGGAAGGGAGATAGAAAGGACACAACCAAACACTCAGACTGTGGTTACTCACCGTCTCACACTCCGGTACTCCGATCTTCTCCAGTACAGGTCCCTGTAAGGAGGCAAGAGAAAGAAAACCGCCGTGCAGGGCCTAACTAGACATAGTGTCACACCTTATCCTAACTACAACTGCAGAGCCCTCAAACTAACTCTGTGAGTGTGGTGCAACCAAACTAGGCACAAACTTCATAACAGTAACTTGCCCTGCACGGTAACAACACACATCGGAATACCACATAACACGGTGCTGTCCTTGTAAATACCTACCGCCGGATGCAGGGGGTGAGCGCCGCACAGCCTACTCACCTCCTATGCCTTTCCCGGTATGGGCCACTGGCCTATCTACCTTACCCCCAAGAGTGGTCTGGGCCTGGTGCCCAGTACCACCTTATTCACCTTGGGGGGAGTACTTACTCGCTGGGCCTAGCGCCCCCTGACTGCGCCCAGGCCGGAGGCCTGACTTCACCCACGGGCCTAGCGCCCGCCTAACTTGCTGCCCGTTGGGTGACCTGGGCCTTGTGCCCCGGGTCACCTTATATGTATCCCTGGCGGCCGAAATACACTAGGGCCTAATGCCCTCTAATGTTCCCACAGGCCTAATGCCTGAACGTACCCCCGGGCCTAGTGCCCGCCTACCGTTTGGCGGAGGGTGACTCGGGCCTAACGCCCGAACCCCCGGGTGGCAGAGTGGTCGGGTCTGGGCCGGCGGGCCACGGGCCGAGTGGCACCCCGACTACGCGTGGCCTCGGCCCAGACTTGCCGACACTATTGCCCCACGGGCCGGAAGGGCCCGACTAAACACCCACAGGCCGGGAGGGCCTGAATGTGCCCACGGGCCTAGTGCCCGATCACCTGGTGGTCTAGGGAGGCGGAATTACAAATAAGTAAAGTAGGCCCAGGGCCTCTTACCAGGACCGGTGGGAGAGGCTGTGGAGGGGAGCTTCGTTAGCTCTTTTGCTTCCCGCTCCAAACAGCACTCTCCGCCGATCGTCCGTCTCCGCTGGGCCGCCGCCGCCTCCGTCCCGTCTTCTGCTGATGTCTTCTGCCTCTTCCGGCGCCGCTGTCGTCGTCCGCGCTGGCCTCCTGGCGTCTTCTTCGGGAGTTCCTCTCCGCTCTGTACCCGGCTCACTAATGAGCTCCGCCGCCGCCTAGCGCCTGATATAAGGCGCCGGGAGGAGGCGGGGCCATGACGCGGCGGACTCCCATTGGTCCGCCGCGGCGACTCCTCATTGGGCGCCGGGCCGCGAGCAGCGATTGGCTCGCGTCCGGCGCCCTTTTCAAATCCGGGGCCGCCGATTGGAGGAACTTGGATCCTTTCGGATCCTCGTTCCTCCGGACTCCGCCGCGCGGCCGCCCGCCGCCTGACACACATTCCATGATTTTTGAAGCAGCACAACCATATTGAAGAGGTTTAAAAATCACCTCCTGTTGTGGCTTGTTTAGCACAATTCAGGCCTGACAGAGGTGTTCCAGATGCTGTGTGTTGAGAAAACCATTCTAACATAGGGGCTAATTCAGACCTGATTGCCATTTTAGCCCTGCGATTGCCTCTGCTTTATTGACAGGCAGAGGCGGATGCTGGGCGGGAGGGCCATTTAGGGGGCGCGGTCCAGGTAACGCAGGTGTGCCCGGACCGTTGGGTGAGCTGCAATGGCTGGGAGCTTCCAGTACAAAAGCATTGCCGCCGTGCAATGCATTTTGTACATGGGGGGGGGGGGGGGGGGTCGAGCCTGAGGGGCGGGGCAGAATACAGATTAGCCCCGTGCTGGGCGTCCCCCCGCAGAGCCTAATTCAGATCTGATCACAGCAGCAAATTTGTTAGCAGTTGGGCAAAACCATGTGAACTGCAGCAGGGGGAGTGGCAGATATAACATGTGCAGAGAGAGTTAGATTTGGGTGGGGTGTGTTCAATCTAAAATCTAAATTGCAGTGTAGAAATAAAGTAGCCATTATTTACCCTGCACAGAAACAAAATAACCCGCCCAAATCTAACTCTCTCAGCAAATGTTATATCTGCCACACCTGCAGTTCACATGGTTTTGCCCAACTGCTAACAAATTTGCTGCTGCAATCAGATCTGAATTACCCCCACAGTTTTGTCCAGGTCATCATAAGTTAACTTTTTGGAAGTTAGTAAGACCAGCACTAGATCTACTGGCAGGTACTTTTCCATCATGCAGTTCCATCAGGGAGGCTCTAATGTTATTCTGCTGCACGACAATGACCCCAAACATACAGCCAATGTCACTACGAACTATCTTCTGTGTAAAGAAGAACAAATAGTCCTGGAAGTGATGATATGGCCCTAATTTCAACATCATCGAGTCTGTCTGGAATTACATGAAGAGACAGAAGACAAGATGTTTGTAACAACCTCCCTGCCAAATTCCTTCAAAAACTGTGTGCAAATATACCTAGAAGAATTGATGCTGTTTTGAAGGCAAAGGGTAGTCACACCAAAATTTGATTTGAGTTACACCTGTGAAGGGGTGGGATATATTAGACAGCAAGTGAACACTTAGGGGTCTATTTACTAAGCCTTGGATGGAGATAAAGTCGCTGGAGATAAAGTACCAGCCAATTGGCTCCTAACTGTAATTTTTCAAAAAAGGGCTGTGACATGGCAGTTAGGAGCTGATTGGCTGGTACTTTATGTCCTGCGACTTTATCTCCATCCAAGGTTTAGTAAATAGACCCCCTTAGTTCTAGAAGTTGATATGTTAGAAGCAGGAAAAATTGGCAAGTGTAAGGAGATGAGCGACTTTTACCAAATTGTGACATCTAGATAACTGGGTCAGAGCATCTCCAATTCGGCATAACTTGTGGGGTGTTCCTGGTATGTAGTTAGTACCATCCAAAAGTAATCCATAGAAGTACAATTGGTGAAAAGGTGATAGGGTCATGGGTGCCCAAGACTCATTGAGGCACATGTGGAGAGAAGGCTAGTCTGTCTGGTCTGGTCCCACAGAAGAGCTACTATAACATACATAACGTAACTGTAGACCAGTCAGAGTGCCCATGCTGACCCCTGTCCATCACCAAAAGACCTACAATATGCATATAAGCATCAGCATTGGACCATGGAACAATGGACGAAGGTAGCCTGATATGTTGAAACATATTGTTCTTTTACATGTGGACAGCTGGGGAAGAGAATGCACCAAGAGGCACTTTGAGAAGAAGGTAAGCCAGTGGAACCCTTTGGTCCTGGCATTCCTGTGGGTGTCAGTTTGACATTAGTATTACCTGCCTAAACATGGTTGCAGATGAAGTACACACATTCATTGCAATGGTATTACCTGATAGCAGTGGCCTCTTTCAGCAGTATAATGTGCCCTCCACACTGCAACAATTGTTCAGGAATGGTTTGAGGAACATCACAAAGAGTATAGGATGTTAACTTGGCCTCCAAATTCCGCAGATTTCAATCTGATCGAAAATCTAAGGGATGTGCTGGAAAAATAAGTCAGAGCCATAGAGGCTCCATCTTGCAACTTACAGTACTTAAAGGATCTGCTGCTTATGTCTTGGTACCAGATACCTCAGAGATCTTGTAGAGTCCATGCCTCGACATATCAACGATGTTTTGGCGGAACGAGGGGACCTACACAATATTAGGCAGGTGGTTTTGTTATGGCTGTTGGGTGTATAAAATACAGACGTAGCCATGCTCATCGTGGCTACATCTTGCCGGCGCGGGTACTCCCAGCGTGGCTAGGTGCGCTAGGCTGCGTCTTCTGCTGCCCCATTCAAAGTCTAAGATGTGCATGCGATTATGGCATAAGAGGGAGCCACAATGAGCGTGGCTACTTCTGTACATTCTTTTATAATGTGTGCAGATTGGTAGAATGTGCATATGGTACTATATTTTTGTTCCAGGCCAGGAGAGTAGGGGGTGCTCTATCTAGAACAGCGCGTAAAAATGTCTACAGTAGTTACGGCTCTGGATGGTATGTAACACTAAAGAGCCTCATACACTGACTAGGACGATTTTATACAATTTAATACAATTCCGATTATATCCGTCTGATATATTGTATGACATTGTGTACAATCGTATGTGTTTTAGATCGTATCCAATCTGATGCGCGTCCCCGTGGCTGTTGGATAGGATCCCCTAGGTCGTTGGTGCTGCACTAATGATATATCGGAATTGGATGGATTCGGATGGAAAAAGTGTGTTTTTTGTGCATGTGATATACAGTATCGCATGCAATGTATCACAGGGAAGTGTGACTGGCATTCTCAGGACACTCCCAGCCCCCGTAGCCCTCTATCCAGCCCATCAGATATATCTCATGGTACTTGTATGCCGTACGATATATTGCATGCGATGTATAGAGGCTTCATCAATCACATGTGATATGTCTTATGCAAAAATAGCACAAAAGTACCAAATCGTATGGAATCACTCCTGGGAAGGTCCCGGGGGAGTTCAAAGGAAATTACACCCGACTTCAGCCTCAGACATATCGTAGTAGTGTATGGGGCCCTTAAGAGAAGTCAGCAAGTCAGGCTCTGGTACACTTGACATCTTGTTTAAGCCACAGGGAGAATGCAGGGGAGACTCACTAACAAAGCCCAGGTCAGTACACTTACGCTTAGATATCATGGATAAGCTACAGGGATATACTGTAGCATAGAGATTTAAAATACAAGATGGATTATACACAGGAGAAAAAAACATTAGAGATCACAGAACACTGGAGCCAGCTAGTGAGCCTCATACTGCTGCCAGAATGCTTCTAATGAATGGAAGCCCAATTCAAACTGCCTGTGACTGTGGTGATAGTGATCACATGACAGCAGGAAGAAGGCTGCACACCTGCCCCAACAGCAAAAAGGAATGGAACTAGTCAGCAGGGTAAATATGGAGCCCGATGAAAATGTGGACAGCCGTGGACCAATGTGGTAGGCATGGTTATCACAGCGATTATGACACTTCGTGCGTAGAGTATCACAAAAGCTCTATCACAGTATCACAGTACCACAGGCTTTCCTATCTCCTGCACTGGCTCCATCTTTCTGGATATATCACCAGAAAGATTATTGCAAGCAGCAGGTATGGGGGCCCCACTCCTCGGCACACAGATATTGTATGTGCAGTGTATGAGGCATGGGGCCCCACTATAAATACACCACTGGCTAAAGCTTTCCTATATTCTCATATCCAGATTCTGTGCATTTCACCTTGGTCTATTCCTGATGATTCTCTTGCTTGCTGATTTTGGTTCTGATCCTAATCCATTTGGTTCTGGCTTTGCTTGTCCTGACTTTCCTCCCTGAGATCTGTATTGGGTTATCAGCAGTCCAGTAAGATACCAGTCACAATTTACAACCAATCCTACCGTAAACTGTCATTGGCTTGTCAAGTCACACTTGCCTAATCTACCGGAACATCCTGTGGACTCTGAATTGTGGCGTTTCCACAGACTGTCGGAAGAGTAGGTCAGCCTCATGCATCCAGCCCACTTCCTATGGAAATGTGTAAGTCTTAAGGCACAATGACAAGATTATCTGAGATTTCGTCTTGGAACCACCCCCTGTTCATGATCTAGTGATTAGCGGCATTGTACTGTAAGAGGTGCGGCGGTGCGTGTGGTGGTGCCTGCTGCCGTGCAGGTGTAGTTTCGGTACTCAACAGGCGCCGCTCTCTCTCACCTTCAGGTACCGGAACCTTCAACGGACCTGGCAATCTTCAGTCGGATCCGGACACGGCGATTCCCTCTCCGAGCTGACCGACGACCGAGCTGAGGAGAAAATAGTCTACCTTAAGGGGGGTATCAACCCTTCTTCCACCGGAAAAGGGGATACCCCAGGGGTGACGGCGACCTTCACCGGTTGGGTGAAAGGTCATCACTGGCACAAAGCCTCAGCCACCCAGATTTCACACACTCGCACTCTCGCGCGTAGTGTGATGAAGGGGATTCTCACGTCCGTGAGCAATCCCTGTTCCGGCGCTCGGGGACAGACAAAGGACAAACGCACACAGATGCTACTCACCGTCAGTTCCGCACTGCGAACGTCTTCTTCTCTTACAGGTCCCTGTAAGGAGGCAAACAAACAAGCAAACAGCCGTGCAGGGCCTAACTCTAGCCTAGTGTCACACCCCTATACTAACTACAACGGCAGAGCCCTCAAACTAGCTCTGTGGGTGTGGTGCAACAAAACTAAACACACTTAACAAGCTCACACTTTGCCCCGCACGGTAACAACATACATCACGATACACAGTGCAAGCAACTACCACGGTGCTGTCCCTTTAGGTACCCGACTCAGAACACCCGGTAGTGGGGGCCGCACAGCTCACCCACCTCCCGTACTCTCTTCTCAGGGCTCAGGCCAAGCGGGCCTGCCTGCCTAAACACCTTGGGGTGAATTGGGCCTAGTGCCCAGTGCAACCTCCATTCACTTTGGGGGAACCGCTTATTTATTGGGCCTAGCGCCCCCTATTTGCGCACGGACCCGAGGCCCGACCTTACCCACGGGCCTAGTGCCCGCCTAACTCGTCCCTCGTTGGGTGACCTGGGCTTGGTGCCCAGGGTCACCTTATGTTAACCTAATTGGCCAAAAATACACTAGGGCCTAATGCCCTCTAATGTCCCCACAGGCCTATCGCCTGGATTGCCGCTCGAGCCTAATGCCCGCCTACTGCGCCATTTAGGCGGCTTGGGCCTAACGCCCAAACCACCGACTCAGATGATGACCCCCAAACTCCTAAGTATCTGCGCAACAGGCCTAGTGCCTGAACTGTGCCCCCGGGCCTATTGCCCGTCCCTGATGGTCTAGGGAGAAAAAGGGGAGGGGGTGAGCGTAGCCTCACTGAGGCCTCACCTGATCCAGGGATCTCCGGCGCCCTCTTCTGCCGCTGACCCGTCCTGGCCAGCGGCGCCGCCTCCGCTCCTCAGCGTCCAGCCGCCGCTGAACATCTTCCTCCTGCAGGCCGACGTCTTCTGGCCTCTTCAGCGGCCACCGGAGCTCCTCTTCACACGGCCGTCTTCTCCTCCTCGCGGCGTCTTCTCCTGCGCTCTTCCGTGCGCCTCTTCTCTTCGGCTCCCGCCCGGCGTCTTCAGCGCTCTTCCGCGCGCTTCTCGACCTCTTCGGCTCCCGCCCGGTGTCTGACGTCAGACGCCGGGGCCTGTGACGCGGCGAGCGCCGATTGGCTCGCCGCGCCCGCTTCTGATTGGCTGGCGCCCCGCGAGCCACGATTGGCTCACGGACGGCGCCGGATTACAAAAGCCGTGGGCGGCGCTTCTGATTGGCGGCCAGAACGGCGCCAAGTTTAAAGCGCCGTCGCCGCACCGCTACTCGCCGCCGCTGATGGCCTGGTGCAGGGAAACATCCGATCCCTGCACCAGACGCCCGCCGCCGCCACACACTGACAGGCGCTGGGGACAGACAAGCTGCCCCAGCGCTGCCCACAGCCAGGAACTGCAGGGGATGCAGATCCCCTGTACCCTGCCGGTCCGATGTGCCCTGGGACACGGGGCACATCTCCACAGTACCACAGGGAGCGCGGCCCTAATTATGCAAAGCACTCAGGATGGAAGTCGTGCTTATCAACCAGTAATTTATTAAATCACGTTTCTAATAAGATCACGACAATGCAAAAAAAATATGTTGGTGCTGTATTTGGGGTCATATGTTCAATACAATCAGCAATGTCTGTTGTGTATGAAAACATACTATTATGGCTCTATTGTAGCAGAAGTGGGATCCGGTCTGAAGATCGACAGTATCTAGGTTGACAATGTTTAGGTCGACCACTATAGGTCGAAAGTCACTAGGTCGACATGGATGGAAGGTCGACAGGGTTTCTAGGTCGACATGTGCTAGGTCGACAGGTCTAAAGGTCGACATGATTTTTTTTTTTTTTTTTTCATACTTAACGATCCACGTGGACTACGATTGGAACGGTAAAGTGTTCACGAGCGAAGCATGGCGAGGGGACGCGGCGCGCTAATTTGGGATCCCGGTCACTCTACGAAGAAAGCGAAAAAACAACAACTCATGTCGACCTTTAGACCTGTCGACCTAGCACATGTCGACCTAGAAACCCTGTCGACCTTCCATCCATGTCGACCTAGTGACTGTCGACCTATAGTGGTCGACCTAAACATTGTCGACCTAGATACTGTCGATTTGATGAACCACACCCATACGAAGTATATATAAAAAAAAGGTTTTAGCCAGCAAAATAGTGTAGGTGTTTTGAATGTTAACATTGAGTGTGTGAACATTAATCTACACTTAGCATCAATAATTATATTGAAAACTCATGTACGAGTATTTTGGGATACAATATTTGAATTGCATTCATGACAAGATCTGAAATGTATTCCACAGGTTTTTAGTGACCTCCAGTGGCTACAAGTAGTAATGCTACAACTAACTAGACTGCTTATCACAAAGATACACGTACAAAGTTAATTAAACTCCTATCCCCCAAAATGACAGACCACTCACCCTTTGGCAAACATCTTTGTTACATTCAAGTGCAAGTGTATAACTATAGTGATGTCCTAGCAACTGCTACGGAGCTCAGTAGCAAAATGAGTTCCTAGCAAGCACTCTTGTCTTCTGGGACCGGCGGTCAGGCAATGTCATGTTGTTCCTGCTGTCATCTAGTGTTCCCGGCTACAAAGCTAGACCTGAACCATAAGCCTCCCATCTTGCAGCATATCCCTAATGTCTGGATTCTGCTTATATTCTTCTGCCTTTTATGATTCCCCCAAAAAGGGATTACCTCTCTGGGATTTTGGAAGATATATATATCTAGAGATGTACGGCTGGCACTTTTTGTGTTTTGGTTTTGGTTCTAATTCCACTTTCGTGTTTTGGTTTTGGCTTGGTTTTGCCAAAACCACCCTTTCGTGTTTTGGTTTTGGATCTGGATGATTTTTGAAAAAACATAAAAACAGTTAAAATCACAGAATTTGGGGGTAATTTTGATCCTACAGTATTATTAACCGCAATAACATTCATTTCCACTCATTTCCAGTCTATTCTGAACACCTCACAATATTGTTTTTAGGCCTAAAAGTTGCATCGAGGTGGCTGTATGACCAAGCTAAGCGACACAAGTGTGTGGCACAAACACCTGGCCCATCTAGGGCCCTCATTCCGAGTTGTTCGCTCGTTAATTTTCTTCGCATCGCAGCGATTTTCCGCAAACTGCGCATGCGCAATGTTCGCACTGCGGCTGCGCCAAGTAAATTTGCTAAGAAGTTTGGTATTTTACTCACGGCATTACAAGGTTTTTCCTTCGTTCTGCTGATCGGAGTGTGATTGACAGGAAGTGGGTGTTTCTGGGCGGAAACTGTCCGTTTTCTGGGAGTGTTTGAAAAACCGCTGCCGTTTCTGGGAAAAACGCAGGAGTGGCTGGAGAAAGGGGGAGTGTCTGGGTGAACGCTGGGCGTGTGTGTGATGTCATACCAGGAACGAAACTGACTGAACTGATCACAGTGGCAGAGTAAGTGTCGAGCTACTCAGAAACTGCTAAGAAATTTCTATTCGCAATTTTGAGAATCTTTTGTTCGCAATTTTGCTAAGCTAAGATTCACTCCCAGTAGGCGGCGGCTTAGCGTGTGCAATGCTGCTAAAAGCAGCTTGCGAGCGACCAACTCGGAATGAGGGCCTAGGAGTGGCACTGCAGTGTCAGACAGGATGGCACTTTTCAAAAACTAGGCCCCAAACAGCACATCATGCAAAGATGTAGAAGAGGTGCAATGAGGTAGCTGTATGACTAAGCCAAGCGACACAAACAATTGGCCCATCTAGGCGTGGCACTTCAGTGGCAGACAGGAGGGCACATATAAAAAAAGAAGGCCCCAAACAGCACATCATGCAAAGAAGAAAAAGAATCGCAATGAGGTAGTTGTATGACTAAGCCAAGCGGCAAAAACAATTGGACCATCTAGGAGTGGCACTGCAGTGTCAGACAGGAGGGAAGATATTAAAAAAAATGCCCCAAACAGCACATCATGCAAAAAAGAAAAATAATTGCAATGAGATAGTTGTATGACTAAGCCAAGCGATACAAGCAATTGGCCCATCTAGGTGGGGCACTGAAGTGGCAGATAGGAGGGCAGATATCAAAAAAAGGCCCCTAACAGCACATGATGCAAAGAAGAAAAAAAGGTGCACCGAGATTGCTGTATTACTAAGCTAAGCGACACAACCACCTGGCCCATCTAGTAGTGTCACGCAGTGGCTGAATGTTGAGAGTGGGCCGCAATTGTTCGGTCCACTGATAGCATCTCCAGCACGCTCCAGTCACTTTTTAAAAAATCTGCAATTGGTGGACTTATACTCAATATCCCAGGACTCATATGGCAGTGTAACACAGGATGGCACTTTTCAAAAAATAGGCCCCAAACAGCACCTCATGCAAAGATGTCGAAGAGGTGCAATGAGGTAACTGTATGACTAAGCCAAGCGACAAAAACAATTCCAACTGGAATTATACGTCCAAATCACTGGAATTAATTTGCAAGATCACTGTAATTATACGTCCAAATCACTGGAATTAATTGGCAAAATCACTGTAATTAATTATATGTCCAAATCACTGGAATTAATTGGCAAGATCACTGTAATTAATAATTATACGTCCAAATCACTGGAATTAATTGGCAAAATCTCGGCATCACCTGACTAGTGAAGTTGAATCTAGATGGGATTTGTTACCGGGGACACAATACCTCCATCAATTGTCTAAATCCCACTGCACTAATGGCGAATACCGACGCACGTCTAACACCAACATAAGTGTCAAGGCCTCAGTTATGAGGGCTTCCATTGTCATGTGAAGCAGAACCACTAGTCATGAACATAGGCCAGGGCCCCAGCCATTCCTTGCCACTCCATGTCGTAAATGGCATATTGGCAAGTTTACGTTTCTCCTCAGACCATTTAAATTTCTTTTTTTGGGTCTTTTTACTGAACTTTGGCTTTTTGGATTTTACATGCCCTCTACTATCACAATGGGCATCAGCCTTGGCAGACGACGTTGATGGCATTTCATCGTCTATGTCATGGCTAGTGGCAGTAGCTTCAGCATTAGGAAGAAGTGGTTCTTAATCTTTCCCTATTTTATCCTCCAAATGTTTGTTCTCCATTATTTTTCTGGAGTTATATAACACAATATACGGCACAAGAGAGTGTACCCCTACACCTCACAGGGCAAACCCTGTAAAAATTATTTGGATTAAATATTAATAACCCCTTTATTTGGAGTAAATAACATACAGCACAGGACAGCACCACTGCACTTATATGGCTGCACCACTGGACTGGATTTATATGGCATTATACGGCAGGATAACTGGAATTATACGGCAGTATCTTGGGAACTATACGGCAATATCACAGGAATTATATGCTAGTATCACAGGAATTATACGCCAGTATTCCGAGAATTATACGGCAATGTCACAGGAATTATACGCCAGTATTCCGAGAATTATACGGCAATGTCACAGGAATTATACGGCAATATCATAGGAATTATACGCCAGTATTCCGGGAATTATACGGCAATGTCACAGGAATTACACGCCAGTATTCCGAGAATTATACGACAATGTCACAGGAATTAGACAGCAATATCATAGGAATTATATGCCAGTATTCCGAGAATTATACGGCAATATCATAGGAATTATACCCCAGTATTCCAAGAATTATACAGCAATGTCACAGGAATTATATGCCAGTATTCCGAGAATTATACGGCAATGTCACAGGAATTATACGCCAGTATTCCGAGAATTATACAGAAATGTCACAGGAATTATATGCCAGTATCACATTAATTATACTGCAATATCACAGGAATTATACGCCAGTATCACGGGAATTATACGGCAGTAACACTGGATATATGGCAGCAGAGGACACCACCACTTTAACAGGTCACTGAACTGATGCTGCACAAGACACTGACTACACTGGACTGGACAGCACAACACAGCACAAGGCTCGCCACACCACTTTCCCGCCCCCACACAGACACTGAGGACACGTCCTCTCACTACACTCTCCGAGACTGGAGTGAAAATGGCCACGACGCGCGGCTCCTTATATGGAATCCAAATCCTGCGAGAATCCGACAGCGGGATGATGACGTTTTGCCTCGTTCGGGTTTCCGAGTCAGGCGGGAAAACCCGAGCCGGGCTCGGAACCAGGCTCAGGGCGTGAGGTTCGGTACGGTTCCCTGAGAACCGAACCAGCTCATCTCTAATATTAACATATATATATATATATATATATATATATATATATATATTTTTTTTTTTTTTTTTTTTTTTTTTCTTCCGTCCTTTGTTTTTCTTTGGACAACTTTCTATAGTTTCTTCCCCTTATCCCTTTGTGTAAAAAAAATCCCTTGCCGAATCCTGGGATTTCTAATTAATTTAAATGTACTGTATGTGGGGTCATAAATACTCTTCGCTTGTTATCATTTGTCAGGCAATTAGTTGCTACAGATGCAAGAAGCACAGCCTTTGGGCATGATATTACTCAATTCTTTACTGACCTTATAATTGCATCCACTTGTGGAGGACAAAGCACACTGTAATTACATTACTGACAGGTGGACGCCATAGTCTTCACTGTTCATCTATTCTTCACAAGTTTCTTGCAAGTCTGAATGGTAGAAATGGCCGTATTAACCTACAGCCAGGCCCCTATGTTTTCAGGTATTTTGGGCCCCTCTCCGGTACTTCAATCTTTCACCCTATTACAACTGATGAATGTGAAGCAGAGCTTATGCCACTGTGCTGTGCCACCCTGGGATACTTGCTGGGGTGCCTTGGACTGGTGGTCCAGGACCATTTCAAATCATGGGGTGTATTCAATTGATGTTGAATCCTTTCCAATGGAAAAGATCCGACATCTCCGACAATGTCAATCAAACTTTTTTTAAAGTCGGATTGACATTGTCGGAAACGGGGCTAAAACCTGTCGGATTTGGCCGTGAATCCGACAAAACACATGAATCAACGTGCTTTCTGACAAGTTTGATTTTAGGACTTACCGGATAAACGGGAGTATGATTGAATAGGTTGAATCTGGATTCGACCTTAAACTCCTGTTAATCCGACATTCGGGAAATCTGACTTGAATTGAATACACCCCTATATATGGTCAATTTAATAGGCAAAACCAGTGCTGGTGGCTGCCAATAATAAAATATGTGGACAAACAGAAACAAATCCTGTCCCTCACCACACAATTGAACCTAAGGAAGATGACATATAAAACACAATTTAAATTAATGTAATATTTGTTTCTAAATTTCTCAGTAAGAAACATTTGGCTTAGGGGTGCCATGAAAAAAATACACTAGAGCGCCATGATTCAAAAAAGTTTGGGAACCACTGGCTTATGCCATCATTTTTACTTTCAGTATTCACACCAACATCCAGTTGAAATAAAGTCTGCTGACATCTTATTTTACAGCACAATCATTCTTCTTTTTTCTTCTGAAATAATGCTGGTGCGCTATTGGTTAACAGTGCAAAGTGCCTTTAACCATTGGAGCCCTAGGGCGCAAGTAACAGTGCCTCAGCAAACAAACTGACGGGCCCCTAGTTCCTGTGGGACCCCATGGCTTTAACTTAGTCGGCTTTATGGACAATATGGCTCTGATGGTAATTAAAATGAACATCACCCTCTAACCTTTAAAATGAGTGGAATTGGCCTATTGTTCACCATGGAGAAGATCAGGCATACTTGAGGTAAATTCTGTTTGTTTATGCCTTACATGGTACATTAATACAAAGGTGTTACTTGAAGGATTATAGTGATATGGGTGGTCATTCCGAGTTGATCGCTAGCTGCATTCGTTCGCTGTGCTGCGATGAGGCAAAAAAACTGCACTTCTGCACATGCGTATACAGCGAAATGCGCACGCGCGACGTACTATTATAACAAATTATGTCGTTTCACACAGGGTCTAGCAAAGCTTTTCAGTCGCACTGCTGACCGCAGAGTGATTGACAGGAAGTGGGAGTTTGTGGGTGTCAACTGACCGTTTTCAGGGAGTGTTCGGAAAAACGCAGGCGTGGCAAGAAAAATGCAGGCGTGGCTGGGTGAACGCAGGGCGTTTGTGCCGTCAAAACAGTAACTGAATAGTCTGAAGTGATCGCAAGTGCTGAGTAGCTTTAGAGCTATTCAGAAACTGCACAAAAAAAAACTTTGTAGCCGCTGTGCGATCCTTTCGTTTGCACTTTTGCTAAGCTAAAATACACTCCCAGTGGGCGGCGGCACAGCGTTTGCATGGCTGCTAAAAAATGCTAGTGAGCGATCAACTCGGAATGACCCCCATATTATTGCATTTGTCAGTAATCTTATCTCCCTCTCAGCTTGCCATATTCTACGAGAACAAAACTAATACAATTAACAAATACTTATTCTGTGCCTGATTCAGAGATGGACGGAATTGCAGAGCTGCACACAAGTGGATTTGCAATGCCATCCATCAAAATGCAAATGCAGCAGGAGGTGTTTATATAAAATAGACACCTCCTGCATTGCTTTTGAGATCCGAGTGCAACGTCCGTAGACTCTGCTTCGTATCACGTGCAGTTTTGTCAGGCTGCGTAAGCTTTGGATTACACAGGCTGGCCAGTTCCTGGTAGCTTGTGAGGCCAGGAAGTAAGCATGCAGTCTCGCAGACCCTGGCCTCGTCCCTCTCAAAAAATGGGGGCGACACCCCCCCCCCCCCCCCCATTTCCGGAAACGTTGGCCTTGAGCTTGTCAATCAAGCTACTGCAGGGAGACACTGTGAGCGGACTCGCAGATGGAGGGCTGCACATACGCAGAACACCTCCTGCGCATGTGTAGTCCTCCCATCAGAGATGTGCGCTAACCACCAAGTTAGCAAACATCTCTGAATCAGGCCCTCCGTGGCAGAATCACTGTAAACTAAGGGCCTAATTTATGTTTGTAAGTAAAGCAAAAAAAAAAAGCAAGTAACTGTGTCCGGAACACACCATGTTGCCATGCAAGGAGACCAAAAACATTTATATTTTTTCTGTGCTTTTGCATGTAGCAAATAAATGTCACACACTACATCTGCCCCATCTGCAGTGCAAAGTTTTTGCCCAGTTGCTTGCATCTTTGCTTTACTTACAAACATTAATCAGGCACTAGGAGGGGTGTAGTATGGTATGCCAGCGGGCGGGCTCCCGGCGACCAGCATACCGGTGCCGGGAGCCCGATCGCCGGCATACCGACAGCGTGGCGAGTGCAAATGAGCCCCTTGCGGGCACAGTGGCGTGCTACGCGTGCCACGCTATTTATTCTCCCTCCAGGGGGGTCGTGGACCCCCATGAGGGAGAATATGTGTCGGTATGCCGGGTGTCGGGATTCCGGCGCCAGTATACTGTGCGCCGGGATCCCGACATTCGGCAACCAGAAGACCATCCACTAGGAGAACTCCTGTATAGTAATATTAAGCTGCATTTGTGCCAAGATTTATAATAATTAAAGTGGTATTGTTGACACAAACGTATTTTCACCAAAATAAAAGAGCACAATATATTTTATATACACTGCTCAAAAAAAATAAAGGGAACACTAAAATAACACATCCTAGATCTGAATGAATGAAATATTCTTATTAAATACTTTGTTCTTTACATAGTTGAATGTGCTGACAACAAAATCACACAAAAATGATCAATGGAAATCAAATTTATTAACCCATGGAGGTCTGGATTTGGAGTCACACTCAAAATTAAAGTGGAAAAACACACTACAGGCTGATCCAACTTTGATGTAATGTCCTTAAAACTAGTCAAAATGAGGCTCAGTAGTGTGTGTGGCCTCCACGTGCCTATATGACCTCCCTACAATGCCTGGGCATGCTCCTGATGAGGTGGCAGATGGTCTCCTGAGGGATCTCCTCCCAGACCTGGACTAAAGCATCCGCCAACTCCTGGACAGTCTGTGGTGCAACGTGGCATTGGTCAATGGAGCGAGACATGATGTCCCAGATGTGCTCAATTGGATTTAGGTCTGGGGAACAGGCGGGCCAGTCCATAGCATCAATGCCTTTGTCTTGAAGGAACTGCTGACACACTCCAGCCACATGAGGTCTAGCATTGTCTTGCATTAGGAGGAACCCAGGGCCAACTGCAACAGCATATGGTCTCACAAGGGGTCTGAGGATCTCATCTCGGTACCTAATGGCAGTCAGGCTACCTCTGGTGAGCACATGGAGGACTGTGCGGCCCCCCAAAGAAATGCCACCCCACACCATTACTGACCCACTGCCAAACCGGTCATGCTGGAGGATGTTGCAGGAAGCAGAACGTTCTCATTGGCGTCTCCAGACTCTGTCACGTCTGTCACATGTGCTCAGTGAGAACCTGCTTTCATCTGTGAAGAGCACAGGGCGCCAGTGGCGAATTTACCAATATTGGTGTTCTCTGGCAAATGCCAAACGTCCTGCACGGTGTTGGGCTGTAAGCACAACCCCCACCTGTGGACGTCGGGCCCTCATGGAGTCTGTTTCTGATCGTTTGAGTAGACACATGCACATTTGTGGCTTGCTGGAGGTCATTTTGCAGGGCTCTGGCAGTGCTCCTCCTGTTCCTCCTTGCACAAAGGCGGAGGTAGCGGTCCTGCTGCTGGGTAGTTGCCCTCCTGCGGCATCCTCCACGTCTCCTGATGCACTGGCCTGTCTCCTGGTAGCGCCTCCATGCTCTGGACACTACGCTGACAGACACAGCAAACCTTCTTGCCACAGCTCGCATTGATGTGCCATCCTGGATGAGCTGCACTACCTGAGCCACTTGTGTGGGTTGTAGACTCCGTCTCATGCTACCACTAGAGTAAAAGCACCGCCAGCTTTCAAAAGTGACCAAAACATCAGCCAGAAAGCATAGGAGCTGAGAAGTGGTCTGTGGTCACCACCTGCAGAACAACTCCTTTATTGGGGGTGTCTTGCTAATTGCCTATAATTTCCACCTGTTGTCTATTCCATTTGCACAACAGCATGTGAAATTGATTGTCAATCAGTGTTGCTTCCTAAGTGGACAGTTTGATTTCACAGAAGTGTGATTGACTTGGAGTTACATTGTGTTGTTTAAGTGTTCCCTTTATTTTTTTGAGCTGTATATATATATATATATATATACCTTCAATACACACCGGCACTCAGCTGAGTCTCAAAAATGTGCCCAGGTGCCCTCCAAATAGAACCCGATACAGGTCTAGACAGTCTTAATGTGGCAGAAGGCGGCACTCTCAGGACTGCAATAATAGCAACAACGGAAGAGACAGACAAACTACTCCATAGATCTTTAGATTAACGTTTCGATTTATCAGAAAACCGTCATCGGGATCATATAACAGACATCACATACAAGACATACTTACATAACCTCGTATCCCCCCGTCAGGAAGCCGCCGGCGCCGCACCGTCTCCCGGGTCAATGACGTCACTGACGTCACCACACGTGCGCCGCGCGCCCACCGGCGCGCCCAGATGACAGCCCGGCGTCATGGCAACCCGGCACAACATAACAAAAACCCCTGTGAATACATACGTGAAAAACATCAGTAACAAGCTGACACATAGTTACAGGTTAATACAAAGACATAGTATCAATCACTCCACCGATGCTGAACAATCAATAGGTGTCTGGCCAGATAAGGTGTCACTAGTGCAATCATCCCACCTAATTACAGTATAAATCTGTACTTCAAAGTGCGATCATGTTACAAAAAACAACCCAAGGGTAACATCTCATTTAGACCGCGAGGGGAGACCGTATCCAGACGGTGAATCCACCGCGATTCTTTCTGTAACAATACCCTGTGGCGATCCCCCCCCCGCATTCTCTTGGGTGCTTGATCAATAATTTTATATCGCAGGGTACTCAGCCCATGATTGAAGGCTTTGAAGTGCCGAGCAACTGGCTGACTGTGTATCCCAGTGTTTTCTAACGCCTGTCTAATCGCAGACCTGTGCAGGGCCATCCGTTCTTTAAATTGCCTTGAGGTCTTCCCCACATAGAGGAGACCACAAGGACAACGAATAATATAAACAACAAACGTGCTGGAGCACGTCAAAACCTGTCGGATGGCACACCTGGCTCCCGTATGTGGGTGCGGAAAAGAACTCCCCGTCTCCATGAAGCTACATGTGGTGCACCCAGTGGACCTATAACAGCCAGGTTTTTTGGTCAGAAAATTGGTCGGAACCGAATCCTGAAAGGAAGAAATGTAATTCTTCACCAACCAATCTTTAAGATTGCGATCCCTAGCAAAGCTAGGCATCACAGTAGCATTCCGGAGACACGGCAGGTCCTTATCCGTAGTCACAATGGGCCACAATCTTTTGGCACATTTAACAATCTCTCTACTAGAGGAGTGAAACTTCTGGACAAAAGGGACAACCTCTCTGCCCCCCTTCTTACCCGGACTCTTCATTAACGTCTTGGCCCTGGGAATTTTGAGCACTTTCTCCTTCGCTTCAATCAAGGCCTCATATTTGTACCCCCTCAACATGAATTGACGTACTATGAGGTCAATCTCTTTCTCAGTTTCTAGAGGATCATCGGAAACAGCAGTCAGGGATGGAATTATCACTAAAGGCACTCAGTTGGCTTTATTTGAGGAACATCCTGTGGCGCCAGTATGATATACGCTGCCTAAAGTGGCCCATTGTGACTACGGATAAGGACCTGCCGTGTCTCCAGAATGCTACTGTGATGCCTAGCTTTGCTAGGGATCGCAATCTTAAAGATTGGTTGGTGAAGAATGACATTTCTTCCTTTCAGGATTCGGTTCCGACCAATTTTCTGACCAAAAAACCTGGCTGTTATAGGTGCACTGGGTGCACCACGTGTAGCTTCATGGAGACGGGGAGTTCTTTTCCGCACCCACATACGGGAGCCAGGTGTGCCATCCGACAGGTCTTGACGAGCTCCAGCACGTTTGTTGTTTATATTATTCGTTGTCCTTGTGGTCTCCTCTATGTGGGGAAGACCTCAAGGCAATTTAAAGAACGGATGGCCCTGCACAGGTCTGCGATTAGACAGGCGTTAGAAAACACTGGGATACACAGTCAGCCAGTTGCTCGGCACTTCAAAGCCTTCAATCATGGGCTGAGTACCCTGCGATATAAAATTATTGATCAAGCACCCAAGAGAATGCGGGGGGGTGATCGCCACAGGGTATTGTTACAGAAAGAATCGCGGTGGATTCACCGTCTGGATACGGTCTCCCCTCGCGGTCTAAATGAGATGTTACCCTTGGGTTGTTTTTTGTAACATGATCGCACTTTGAAGTACAGATTTATACTGTAATTAGGTGGGATGATTGCACTAGTGACACCTTATCTGGCCAGACACCTATTGATTGTTCAGCATCGGTGGAGTGATTGATACTATGTCTTTGTATTAACCTGTAACTATGTGTCAGCTTGTTACTGATGTTTTTCACGTATGTATTCACAGGGGTTTTTGTTATGTTGTGCCGGGTTGCCATGACGCCGGGCTGTCATCTGTGCGCGCCGGTGGGCGCGCGGCGCACGTGTGGTGACGTCAGTGACATCATTGACCCGGGAGACGGCGCGGCGCCGGCGGCTTCCTGACGGGGGGATACGAGGTTATATAAGTATGTCTTGTATGTGATGTCTGTTATATGATCCTGATGACGGTATTCTGATAAATCGAAACGTTGATCTAAAGATCTATGGAGTAGTTTGTCTGTCTCTTCTGTTGTTGCTATTATTGCAGTCCTGAGAGTGCCACATTAAGACTATATATATATATATAGTATGCAGTTGAGTTGCTGGCAGTCGGGATCGCGGTGGTCAGGATCCCAACCGCTGACAATACCAACAGGGGGAATCCCGGCTAACAGGGGTTATTACCACTCATGGGTGTCTATGACACCCATAGGGGGATATCCTATTAGGCCCGGTAAAACATTGAGTGCGAAAAACATATGTTTTTCGTGATTTTTCCAGATGTTTCATGGATTTTTTTTTTTACAGGCTATCCAGATTGATCATCTGTGAAAAAAGAAATGCCCTTTCTCCCGAAAACACACAGGTTCAGTGAAACCTGTGTATTTTCGGTAAAAACAGCTCCGTTTTTGCACGGAAACGGGGCTGTTTCTGGGGATTTGGTTTCCCCTGAGGCAGGCAGAACAAAATCCCTGATGAGCGGGACAACCTGCAGCAGCAGGCTTGGACTGCAGGCATGGCGCCAAGGCCCGGAAGCTGCCCTCGGCATGGTGACCCCCGGCGGAAAAGCCGGGGTAGCGCCGTGACTGCATCCCCGCCTCTCCTCCGCCCCCGGCAGCAGTCACATGACGTGGGAGCCCTCATGTGACCGGGGGAGCCGGAGGAGCAGCGCTGCACCGGGATCTGTCAGCAGTCTGCACCCGGTGCAGCATCAGGTAACCCCCAATAAGCCACCGCTTGAGCTGGCTTATCGGGGGTAATAGGATGCCGTTGTTGGAAAACTGACCGCCGGAATCCCGATCGTTGGTAAATCCTACTGATTCCATATTAATATATATATATATATATATATATATATATATATATATATTGTATGTATATAGATAGAAACTGCTTAATTACACTCATGGAATCAAATTTTGTTTTAAACGTGTTTTTATTAAGAAAAGATCAAGAATTAAGGACAATACTAAATAACCATGTAATACAGAAAGTGTGCCCCACAAAAGTGACTTTTCTTTTTTCTCTTTCTTTGCAATTTGGCAAAGAAGCTATAGTATACTTGAGGTTCCATCTGGTGGCCAATTGATGTATTGCTGCTTTCCACTGTCACTTCTTTTTATTTAGCATAATACATTGCCTTAAACATAATTGGCACTTTAAACTTAGTGATTATCTCACCATTGCTTACAAATCGTGAGTTATTACATTTGGACATCTGCGGAATAAACAGAATTATTCTATTCTCTTCAGGGTGTACTCTGAGGTACTGTACAGTGATACTGTATGTTTCTGAGTAATAATGATAGCTATGTAAACCTGCAGTGCTACAATATCTTGTCATTTCTATTGTTTCACTGGAGAGGGACTACTGGCACACAAATGTACAATGGTTGCTCGTTTAAGCTTTTATTTGTATCATATTAGATGCAAAATGAATGGCACGCCTTGTCTGTTTGTTCATTTTCTGAGATTAATCTATACTGAACAAATTTACTCTCCAACAAGGCTGCAATAACTGGTATGGATAGAAACCTGGATGACAGAAAGCCACTACTTTGATCCCAGCAAAGCCTGGAGCTTGTTTGTTGGAAGGTATCCGAATGATAGGTCGACACTGTCAAAAGGTCGCCATGGCAATGGTCCACATGAGGTTCTTTTAAAAAAAAATATCCAATTTCAACTTTTTCATGCTTTACCATACACGTGAAGTACTATTGGGAAAAAAATAAAAAAAATGTTGTCTGCGCTTATGTAAAAGCAGCTCAGATAAAATGGATAATTGTAGGTTTAAAACGAGCGCTAAATTATGCGTGTAGAAAGTGAGTGTGGCACCTGTAAAAAAGAATAATGATTAATACTTAAAAACTTCTGTTTACAGCTCTTTTGAGAAATGGTTAGGTTGGTGGTATCCAGATATAGATGTAAAAGTCCGGAATCTAACTGTCCCTAAGTTAGGGACAGTTAGATTCCGGACTTTTACATCTATATCTGGATACCACCAACCTAACCATTTCTCAAAAGAGCTGTAAACAGAAGTTTTTAAGTATTAATCATTATTCTTTTTTACAGGTGCCACACTCACTTTCTACACGCATAATTTAGCGCTCGTTTTAAACCTACTATTGGGAATAGTAACCTGCCCTCAGCAATGCAAGTGAAGACAGGTCAACCTTGTGCATGTTGACCTTTTGGGTCGACATAGACACTGTAAACCTTTCTCAGGTCGACCCATTGATCCATAACCTGTCGGAGAGTAGTGAAGAGAAGGCTTGGATCAGCTCTCACAACAGAAGCAATGGAGAGAGGGAGTAGAGAGATACAGATGGGAGAGGCAGTGGAGTGAAGGAGAGTAAACAGGCATATGGGAAAAGAGGCGATAGAAGTGGTGAGCAGCCAGGCGAGAGAGAAACAGCTGACAGACAAGGGAGTGATTGTGGCAGCCCTATAGCGACTAGAGAACAGAGGTCTATGTGAAAGGACTGTTGCCGTCTCCATATAAAAGGAGATTTATGGTAAGAACTTACCTCTGCTAAATCTTTCTGCGAGGTACACTGGGTTCCATAGGGATAACATCGGGGTGTAGAGTTGGTTCTTGATCCGAGGCACCAACAGGCTAAAAGCTTTGACTGTTCCCAAGATGCACAGCGCCGCCTCCTCTATAACCCCTCCTCCGTGCACAGGAGCTCAGTTTTGTTAACCAGTCCAGTGCAGTAGCAGGTAAAAGAGACAACAACCGTTAGTAGCCACAAACACCACACTCTCACGACAGGAGAAGGTATCAGAGGCTAATGCCATACAAACCCAAAGAAGCTAAGTGTGTCAGGGTGGGCGCCCTGTGGAACCCAGTGTACCTCTGAGAAAGAGATTTATCAAAGGTAAGTTCTTACCATAAATCTCCTTTTTGGCAGCGGGGTACACTGGGGTTCCACAGGGATAGCATCGGGGATGTCCTAAAGCAGTTCCCCATGGGAGGGGACGCACTGTAGTGGGCACAAGAAACCGGCGGCTAAAGGAGGCATCTTGGGAGGCAGAATTATCGAAGGCATGGAACCTTATGAACGTGTTCACTGAGGACCATGTAGCCACCTTGTACAATTGTTCAAGGGTCGCACCACGGTGGGCCGCCCAAGAAGGTCCACCAGACCGAGTAGAATGGGCTTTGATGGTAGCAGGAGCTGGAAGGCCAGCCTGTACATAAGCATGTGCAATCACCATTCTAATCCATCTGGCCAAGGTCTGCTTGTTAGCAGGCCAGCCACGTTTGTGAAAACCAAAAAGGACAAAGAGAGAATCAGGTCTCCGAAGAGAAGCTGTCCTCTTCACATAAATACTGAAAGCCCGTACCACATCCAAAGACCGCTCTTTGGTGGATAAACCTGGAGAGGTAAAGGCCGGAACCACAATCTCTTGGTTAAGGTGGAAAGATGACACCACCTTAAGGAGATAACCAGGGCGAGTTCTAACAACCGCACGGTCACGGTGAAAAATCAGAAAGGGTGACTGAAAGGACAAGGCACCCAAGTCTGAAACCTGTCTAGCAGAGGCAATAGCCAGCAGAAACAAGACCTTAAGAGTAAGCAATTTAATGTCTACAGACTTAATAGACTCAAACAGAGACTCTTGTAAGGCATCCAGAAAAACCAACAAATCCCAAGGAGCCACAGGCGAGACATAGGGAGGTTTGATCCGCAAAACACCCTGAGTGAAGGTATGAACATCAGGCAGAGTCGCAATTTTCCTCTATAACCAAATCGACAAGGCAGAAATATGAACCTTGAGGGAGGCCAGACGAAGGCCTAAGTCCAGGCCCTGTTGCAGAAAAGCCAAGAGGTTGGCGGTACTGAACTTGTATGCATCATAATTGTTAGTTGCACACCAAGCAAAATAAGATTTCCAGACCCTATGATATATCCAAGCAGATGCCGGTTTACGGGCTTCAACATACTGTAGTTTGAATGACCACCTTAGAAAAACCTTTGGCCCTTAGAACGGAAGCTTCACGAGCCATGCCATCAAAGCCAGCTGGGCCAAAACCTGGTAAACACAAGGGCCCTGAATGAGGCTCAGCTGCGGAAGCAGAAGAGGACGCTCTATCGATAGACCCTGAAGGTCTGAGAACCAATGCCGTCTGGGCCATGCCGGAGCGATTAGAAGTAGTATTCCTCCTTCTTGCTTGAACTTCCTTATCACCCTGGGCAGGCGTGACACCGGAGGGAACACATACGGCAGCCAAAAGTTCCATGGATTTGCCACTGCGTCCAAGACCAAGTCCAAGAACGCTGCTTGAGGATTTCTTGTCCTTGCTCTAAAGACCGGAACTTGTGGTTGTGTCGAGACGCCATCAGATCTACATCTGGTAAACCCCACTGTTCCACGAGGAGTTGAAAGACCTCCGGATGAAGGCTCCACTCTCCGGCATGTACGTCCTGAAGACTGAGGAAGTTCGCTTCCCAGTTTAGGACCCCCGGAATGAACACTGCCGATATGGCTGGCAGATGGCGTTGCGCCCAACGCAGAATATTTGACACTTCCATCAGCGATTTGCGGCTTCGGGTGCCGCCTTGATGATTTATGTACATCACCGTGGCATTGTCTGACTGTACCAGAACAGGCCTGTTCTGTACCAGAGGCAGGGCTAGTGTCAACGCACTCTGCCCGCAATTCCAGAATGTTTATCGGGAGGAGAGATTCCTCCCTGGTCCACCAACCCTGAAGAGAGTGTTGCTCCAACACTGCGCCCCAACCCCGCAGACTGGCATCCATCTTCAGAAGGATCCAGTTAGGGATCCAGAATGGATGACCCCTGCTCAGTTGATAGTCCTGCAGCCATCAAGTCGGTGACAGACGATCCGGAGTCAAGGATATCATTTGAGGCCAGATCCAGTGAGGTAGACTCGGAGAGAATTAACCTTTGCAGAGGGCGTGAATGAAATTGAGTGTACTCCACCATGTCGAAAGCCGACACCTGAGGCCTAGTACTTGCATCGCCGAGTGAATTGACACAAGTGGGCGAGAGAGGAAGCATCTTATCTTGTCCTGAAGCTTCAAGACCTTCTCCGGAGACAAAAACAACCGCTGGTTATGGGTGTCCACTAGTGCTCCTAGGTGCACCATGCTCTGAGCAGGAACCAGGGAAGACTTCTTCCAGTTGATGAGCCACCCGTGGGCTTGCAGGAATTGGACCGTCAGTTCCCGGTGACGAAGGAGAACCTCTGGGTAGTTCACCAGAATCAACAAGTCGTCGAGATACGGTAGGATCCTGATACCCTGACGGCGGAGTAGGGCCGTCATGACGCCATGACCTTGGTGAAATCTTGAGGAGCTGAGGTCAGACCAAAAGGCAAGGCCTGGAATTGAAAATGTAGGTTGCCAATAGCAAACCGCAGGTATTGCTGATGCGACACTGCAATAGGTATATGCAGGTAAGCATCCTGTATATCCAGGGATACTATGTAGTCCTTGGGCTCCAGGGCCAGAACAATAGAGCAAAGAGTTTCCATACGGAATTTGGAAACTTTCACAAATTTGTTCAGAGACTTGAGGTTGAGAATGGGCCGAGAAGACACATTCGGTTTTGGGACTAGGAACAGCGTTGAATAGTACCTCCTGCATCTCTGAGCCAGAGGCACCGGCACTACCACTCCCGTATCCAGGAGGGATTGTACCACCAGATGGAGAGTTTTTGCTTTTACCAGATCCAAAGGGATGTTTGTTGAGCAAAACTGGTGAGGGGGACCTTTCTTAAAAAAGAGATGGCGTATCCGTGATTGACAATTTCCCTTACCCAGGCGTCCGAAGTGGTCTGTAACCATACCTGAGCAAACCGTAGAAGTTGGCCTCCCACCCTGGGATCCCCCAGAGGGAGGCCCAACCCCGTCATGCAGCAGGCTTATCTGTTTTGGCAGCAGGCTGACGGGCAGTCCAGGCACGTTTAGGTTTGGGCTTAGTGGATTTGGAAGTGCGTGTCTGTTTCGGGTACGCCTGACCCTTTGCTTTACCTGGAGGTCGAAAGGAACGAAAGGAAGTACTCTTAGCCTTCGGGGCTGAAGGAGTAGTACTAGGCAGACATGCAGTCTTAGCAGACGCTAAGTCAGCGACAATCTTGTTGAGATCTTCCCCAAAAAGAATATTTCCCTTAAAAGGGATTACCTCCAAGGTCTTTTTCGAGTCCAGATCTACCGACCAGGACCTCAACCAGAGGATCCGGCGAGCCAGAATAGACGTGGTAGACGCCTTGGCCGCTAAAATACCTGCATCTGATGCCGCCTCTTGAATATAATGAGGCTGTAACAATGTACGAAAGACACTGTTTTGCATTATCAGGAAATTTTAACTGTAGCTTCGCTTCAACTTCCTGAAGCCAGGCCTCTATAGCTTTAGCAGCCCAAGAGGCCACACTAGTAGGCTTATGCACAGCTCCAGCCAGAGTGTAAATGGCATTCAAACAACCCTCGACGCGCTTATCCGCCGGTTCCTTCAGAGAGGTGATGGTAGTGACAGGCAGAGCAGATGATACCACCAGACGTGCAACCTGTGAGTCCACCGGCGGCGGCGTTTCCAAATGTTTGCTTAGCTCTGCAGCGAGGGGATAGCGAGCTAGCATCTTCTTAGACAGAGAGAATTTCTTTCCTGGATATTCCCAGGATTCCTGACGTATGTCAACTAAATGGTCAGAATGTGGTAAAACTAATTTAGTAACCTTCTGACGCATGAACTTATCTGGTTTCTTAGAGGGAGCCGGAGGGTGGAACAGCGGCACAGAGTATTTCAGGAGACAGCATAACTCCCGAATGGCTAGAACAATTTACAACAAACTGGGTACACATATGACTTACACTCTGGAAACAAACACTGTGGGGGTCAGACACCCCTAGCAATCCTAGGGGTGGGACTGCAGCACAGAGTATGTCAGCAGACAGCAAAACTGTGGAAGGCCTGGAGCAATTTACACCAAACTTGGTACACATCTCACTTACAATCTGGAAACAAACTCTGTGGGGGTTAGGCACTCCTAGCACCCCTAGGAGTGTTTCAGGAGACAGCATAACTCCCGAATGGCTAGACCAAGTTACAACAAACTGGGTACACATATGACTTGCAATCAGGAAACAAACACTGTGGTGGTCAGACACCCCTAGCACCCCTAGGGGTGGGACACCAGCACAAAGTATGTCAGCAGACAGCATAACTGTGGAAGGGTTGGAGCAATTTACCAGGATTTAAAGAAACCTTTGGATGCATATAGGGCCTATGGCCTAGGTAAGTGGTATTCTATATGAGTATTCACATATCATTATCGATGGATAGCGTTCAACAATCAGTATAAAGAAACCTTTATGTTAACACATCTCAATGAGTAACGGTGAGATTGAGGGTTTCTTTCAGTGGCGACAGTACAGTGTGGGCCATTGGATAATCTGTTTTCTTCCATCTATATTGACAATACGCAGGGGATCATCACTAGGATACCTCTGGGGAACTTAGTAGCGCTTGAGGACCGTTCTCCAATTATTTGTATATATGCGGAGCAAGAATTGGTGCCCTTGTGAGCGCGACTAAGCTGCAGCTAAGAGGGGGCAAGTTATTCCATCTGTCGTTTATTGCTGGCTTTACAGAGGAGGCATTGCCCAGTAGTCCCAGATCAGCGCAGCTGCGTGTAATGGCGCCCAAACGCTGACAGGGAGTGAGGGAGATGCAGCTCCAGGGCGGGAACATTAGCAGTACATGGCGCCCTGGGGCTGGGGGAGGGGCTACAGGTCAGAGCCAGATCCCCTTGCTGGACTTCTCCACCGGGTACTGCGGGCCGTATAGAAACAGATTATTACTAAAATCTGACCTGTGCCCTTGCCCTGGTGGTCTAGTAGGGTCCCTGCACGGCCACAGTGTCCATGTCAGCACGCGCAGTCTGCCTCCCAGAGACCGCAGCGGGTCCTGCCTGGGGAACCCTCTTACCTCCTCCTTGCAGCGGCCACATGATCCCGGAGAGCAGCGGCGGTGTGTGTGTGTGCCCTAAGTAAGAACCGGAGCCCTCCGCTGTAGTTACCAGGCAACCAGGGCACGGGAGTGTACAGCGCTGCTGGGAGGTGAGGGAGCCGCAGCACGATGTATCATAATGACACATAGCACTTTTAAGTGCCAATGCTGAGGCTCTGAAGTCTTTTCTTAAATTGAAAGCTCTTTTTAGGGCTGCCCAGCGCAGCCCTCCCTGTTGTCAGCCTGCACTGCAGGCACCAACTTACAAACTGAGCTCCTGTGCATGAAGGCGGGGTTATAGAGGAGGTGGCGTTGTGCATCTTGAGAACAATCAAAGCTTTTAGCCTGTTGGTGCCTCGGATCAAGATCCAACTCTACACCCCGTAGGTTGAACCCCAGTGGACCCCGCTGCCGAAATAAGCAGTGTTAAAATAGGATTTTAATTACCTACCAGTAAATCCTTTTCTCGTAGTCCGTAGAGCATGCTGGGGTCCACATTAGTACCATGGGTTATAGACGGGTCAACTAGGAGCCATTGGCACATTAAAAGTTTGAGAGTGTGGGCTGGCTCCACCCTCTATGCCCCCTTACCAGACTCAGTATAGAAACTGTGCCAGAGGAGACGGACAACTTCGAGAAAAGGATTTTACACAGATAGTGGCGAGATTCATACCAGCTCACAAATAGAAGGCAAACCAAGCTAACACACTTGAAAACTCAGCAACGGCTGAACAAGATTACTTAACCAAGTAACAAAACAGTACTAAACCAAGAACTAAGCAGTACTGAACCAAGTAACCACTGCAGGATCACGAAGCGCTGGGCGGGCGCCCAGCATCCTCTACGGACTACGAGAAAAGAATTTACCGGCAGGTAATTAAAATCCTATTTTCTCTTACATCCTAGAGGATGCTGGGGTCCACATTAGTACCAAGGGGATGTACCAAAGCTCCCAGAACGGGAGGGAGAGCGCGGAGGCTCCTGCAGAACTGATTGATCAAATTTTAGGTCCTCAGAGGCCAAAGTATCGAACTTGTAGAAATTTGCAAACGTGTTCGACTCAGACCAACTAGCCGCTCGGCAAAGCTGTAAAGCCGAGACACCCATGGCAGCCGCCCAGGAAGAACTCACCTTACGAGTCGAGTGGGCCTTAACAGATGTAGGACACGGCAATCCTGCCATAGAATACGCATGCTGGATAGTGAACCTGATCCAGCAAGAAATAGTCTGCTTAGAAGCAGGACACCCAAGTTTCTTAAACATAGAAACATAGAATTTGTCGGCAGATAAGAACCACTTGGCCCATCTAGTCTGCCCCCTTTTTTTTTTTTTTTTATCTCTAACCTTAATTGATCATTATTTCTTTGTAAGGATATCCTTATGTCTATCCCATGCATGTTTAAATTGCTCTACTGTCTTAGCCTGTACCACCTCCGATGGGAGGCTATTCCACTTGTCCACTACCCTTTCTGTGAAGTCATTTTTCCGCAAATTTCCCCTGAACCTCCCTCCGTCCAGTCTCAGTGCATGTCCTCGTGTCCTATTGCTTCTCTTCATTTGGAGAATGTTTCCCTCCTGGACTTTGTTAAAACCCTTGATATATTTGAAAGTTTCTATCACGTCCCCCCTTTCCCTTCTCTGCTCCAAACTATACATATTGAGATTTCTTAGTCTTTCTGGGTATGTTTTGTGATGTAGGCCATGCACCATTTTAGTTGCCCTTCTTTGTACAGTTTCTAATGTATTAATATCCTTTTGAAGATATGGCCTCCAGAATTGAACACAGTATTCAAGATGAGGCCGTACCAATTACCTATACAGTGGCATTATTACTTCTTCCTTTCTGCTGCTGATTCCTCTCCCAATGCAGCCAAGCATCTGACTAGCCTTCCTCATTGCTTTGTTACATTGCTTACCTGCCTTTAAGTCATCTGAAATAGTGACTCCTAGATCCCTTTCCTCCTCAGTCGTTTCCAGAATAGTGCCATTAATACTATATTTAGCCTTTGGATTTTTGAGACCTAAGTGCATGATTTTGCATTTTTTGGCATTAAACTGTAATTGCCACACTCTTGACCATTCCTCTAGTCTACCTAGATCCTCAATCATTTGTTTTACCCCACCTGGTGTGTCTACCCTGTTGCATACCTTTGTGTCATCTGCAAAAAGGCATACTTTCCCTTTAATGCCATTTGCAATGTCACCAATAAAGATATTAAAAAGCACTGGTCCAAGTTACAGATCCCAGGGGTACTCCACTGGTAACATTTCCCTCCTGTGAATGCACTCCATTTACCACAACTCTCTGTTTTCTATCCTTCAACCAAGATCTTATCCATTCAATAATCCTAATATCCAATCCCAAACTTTCAAGTTTATTTAGCAGTCTGCTATGTGGAACAGTGTCAAAAGCCTTACTAAAGTCTAGATAAGCTATATCCATGGCTCCACCTTTATCCATCACTTTAGTCACACAGTCAAAAAAGTCAATAAGATTTGTTTGACATGATCTCCCCCCAGTGAATCCATGCTGTTTGGGATCCTGTAAATTGCCGGATTTAAGATAATCTACAACTCTTTCTTTTAAGAGTGTTTCCATCAATTTCCCTACTACTGATGTAAGACTCACTGGTCTGTAGTTGTTTGCCTCTTCCTTGCTTCCACTTTTGTGCAGTGGGACTACGTTTGCTCTTTTCCAGTCCTCTGGAATTACTCCTGTAGCTAATGACTGGTTGAATAATTCTGTCAATGGTGCTACCAGCACCTCTTTAAGTTCTTTTAGTATCCTTGGATGTATCCCATCTGGCCCCATAGATTTGTCCACTTTCAGCTTTGAGAGTTCTGTTAGGACCTTCTTCTCTGTAAATGTACTTGTGTCATTTTCCTGAATATCCCTGAAACTTAAATGTGGCCCCTTCCCCTCTCTTTCAGTAGTAAATACTGAGCAAAAATAATTATTAAGATGATCTGCTATTAAATTGTCTCCCTCAACAAGACTCCCAGTGTCTGTCTTTAGTTTTATTATTCCGCCTTTTGTTTTTCTCCTTTCGCTTATATACCTAAAAAAAGTTTGCCTCCTTTACCCACTGACTGGGCCATTTTCTCCTCAGCTTGTGCCTTTGCACATCTGATTACCTTCTTAGTATCCTTCTGTCTAACAAGATATATCTCTTTGTCTTCATTATTTTGTGTCTGCTTATATTTCCTAAAAGCCATCTTTTTTGCTTTCACAATATTTGCTACTTCTTTTGCAAACCACACTGGCTTCCTTTTCCTTGTGTTTTTCTTAACACTTTTGATACAAAGGTCTGTTGCCTTTAATATTGCACATTTTAATGTTTCCCACCTCTCCTGCGCGGCTTCCAAGTTCCTCCACTCCACCAAAGAATCGCTTACACATTTTCCCATCCCTACAAAATCAGCCTTCCTAAAATCCAACACCTTTGTTTTTGTATGGGATGAGTCAGTCTCTGTCTTTATGATGAACCATACTGCTTGATGATCACTGGATCCCAGGTTTTCACCCACTTTTACGTCCGATATTCTGTCTCCATTTGTAAGTATTAAGTCTAATATAGCGTCTTTCCGAGTGGGCTCCCTCACCAATTGGTGGAGGGATGCTACCTGAAGGGAATGTAAAATGTCCCTACTTCTAGTGGAACTAGCAACAGACACTTCCCAGTTTATATCAGGAAGATTAAAGTCTCCCATGATTATTACCTCTCCTTTTAATGCCATTTTAGTTATGTCCTGCAATAGGTACTTGTCGAGTTCCTCTTCCTGACCTGGTGGCCTGTATATCACGCCAATACGAATACTCAACTTTTCCCCTGTTTCTATGGTCACCCAAAGGGCCTCAGTTTTTTCTTCAATACTTTGTATTAATGTAGTATTTATGCATTTTTTTACATACATTGCTACCTCCTCCGATTTTCCAATTCTGTCCTTCCTAAATAAAGTATATCCCGGTATAGCTATGTCCCAGTCATGATTTTCATTGTACCATGACTCTGTAATTGCCACAATGTCTAGATCATCCCTTGTCATTATTGCAATTAGTTCTGGGATTTTATTTCCTAAGCTCCTAGCATTTGCACACATAGCTTTTAGAGTTTTGTTTGTGCTTTTCCTGTTCCTAGCTATGTTCTTCTCTCTGCCTATTTTTATTTGGTTTTGATCTGAATTATCTTCTATTGCTGTGGATATGCTACCTATTCCCTTTGCCTGCAGAAACAATACCTCTGTGTTGGGGGAGCAGATTTCTTTATTCTTGTTTGGTTCACTGCCCCCCTCTGTTAGTTTCTTGGGATCATACAGGACAAACAGAGTCCGATTTTCTGTGACAAGCAGTTATCTTCACATAGATTTTCAGAGCCCTTACAACATCCAAGGACTTTGATGAAATTGAGGAGTCAGTAGCAACTGGCACCACAATAGGTTGGTTGATATGAAATGCCAACACAACCTTCGGAAGGAACTGCTGACGTGTCCGGAGCTCAGCTCTATCTTCATGGAAGATCAAGTAGGGGCTCTTACAAGACAAAGCCCCCAACTCCGACACACGTCTAGCAGCGTGAGAAACTTGACCCCAACCTCTGGCAGAGGCTTGAACCAATCCGATTGGAGGAACTGTAACACCACGTTAAGATCCCAGGGCGCCGTAGGCGGCACAAAGGGAGGCTGGATGTGCAGAACCCCTTTCAAGAAAGTCTGAACCTCAGGGAGGGAAGCCATTTGTTTCTGAAAGAAAATGAATAAGGCTGAAATCTGGACCTTTACGGATCCCAAACTCAGACGCATATCCACACCTGCTTGCAGGAAGAGGAGAAACCGTCCCAGTTGAAACTCCACCATAGGAAACTTCTTGGACTCACACCAAGATACATATTTTTTCCAAACGCGATGGTAATGTTTAGACGTTACTCCTTTCCTAGCCTGAATCAGGGTAGGAATAACCTTGTTCGGAATGCCCTTCCGAGCTAATATCTGGCGTTCAACCTCCATGCCATCAAACATAGCCGCGTTAAGTCTTGATAAGCGAACGGCCCCTGCTGCAGCAGGTCCTCCCGAAGAGGAAGAGGCCTCGGCAGCCCTTCTTGGCCAGTCAGGAGCAATGAGGATTGCATGAACTCTTGTTCTCCTTATGAGCTTTAGAACTCTTGGAATTAGTGGAGGAAACACGTACACTGACTGGAACACCCACGGAGTTACCAGGGTGTCCACCGCTACTGCTTGTGGGTCTCTTGACCTGGAACAATACCTCCAAAGTTTTTTGTTGAGACGGGAGGCTATCATGTCTATTTGAGGAACCCCCCACCAAAGGTTTGTCACCTCCGTGAACACCTCTGGATGAGGCCCCACTCTCCTGGATGGAGATCGTGTCTGCAGAGGAAGTCCGCTTCCCAGTTGTCCACTCCCGGAATGAAAATTGCAGACAGTGCTAACGCGTGCTTTTCCACCCAGAGGATGATTCTTGTCACCTCTGACATTGCAGCTCTGCTCTTTGTTCCGCCTTGTCAGTTTATGTAGGCCACCGTTGTCACATTGTCCGACTGCACTTGAATGGGTCGATCTCGCAGAAGGTGAGTCGCTTGAAGAAGACCGTTGTATACGGCTCTTAGTTCCAGAATGTTTATTGGAAGACCGGATTCCAGACTTGACCACCTTCCTTGGAAGGTTTCCCCTTGAGTGACAGTGCCCCGGCCTCGGAGACTTGCATCCGTGGTTAGAAGGATCCAGCCCTGAATCCCGAACCTGCGGCCCTCCAGAAGGTGAGGCATTTGTAGCCACCAGAGTAGTGAAATCCTTGCTTTCGGCGACAGACTTATCCTCTGGTGCATGTGTAGGTGAGATCCCGACCACTTGTCTAGGAGATCCAGTTGGAAGGACCAAGAATGAAATCTTCCGTACTGTAGAGCCTCGTAGGATGCAACCATCTTCCCCAGAAGGCGAATGCACTGATGAACCGATACCCGGGTAGGCTTCAAGACACCATTGATTGTATTATCAACGCTTTCTCCACCAGTAGAAACACCCTCTGTACTTCCGTGTCGAGGATCATCCCCAGGAAAGACAATCTCTTTGTTGGCTCCAAATGTGACTTTGGAAGGTTCAGGATCCAACCATGGACCCTGAGCAGATGAGTCGTGAGAGCAATGGACTGCAACAGCTTCTCCCTGGACGACGCCTTTATCGGCAGATCGTCCAGGTATGGAATAATGTTCACACCCTGCCTGTGAAGGAGAACCATCATTTCTGCCATCACCTTGGTGAACACCCTCCGTGCCGTGGAGAGACCGAATGGCAGTGCCTGAAACTGATAGTGACTGTCTAACAGTGCAAATCTGAGATAAGCCTAGTGCGGAGGTCAAATCAGAATGTGGAGATACGCATCCTTGATATATAGGGATACCAGAAACTCCCCCTCCTCCAGACCTGAGATCACCGCTCTCAGAGACTCCATTTTGAAGTTGAACTCCCTTAGATAAGGGTTTAGCGATTTCAAGTCCAAAATTGGTCTGACCGAACCATCCAGTTTCGGTACCACAAAAAGGTTTGAAAAGTAACCCACGCCGTGCATATGAGGTGGAACTGGAACAATGACCTCTGCCTTTTCCAATTTTTGGATAGCTTCCTGTAGGACAGTTCTGTCTGACAGTAAAGTCGGCAAGCCTGATTTGAAGAATCAGTGAGGTGGGGTTTCTTGAAACTCCAGTCTGTACCCCTTGGAAACAATATCCTGTACCCAGGGATCCAGGCCGGATGACACCCAGACGTGGCTGAAACGCCCCCACCAACCCGTCCTCCAGGCTGTGTGGTCCACCGTCATGCTGAGAATTTTGAGGAACCAGAGGCAGGTTTCTGGGCCTGAGGGCCTGCAGGTGTAGGCTTTTTTGATTTTGCCCACCCACCTCTAAAGACAATGGTAGGAGGCTTGGACTTTTTTGCCTTAGGACTGTGATGCAGATGAAGAAAAGGGTTTCTTCGTAGAAGGCGTAGCTGAGGGAAGAAAAGGTGATTACCCGCGGTTGCCGTGGAAATCCATGCATCCAACGCTTCCCCAAATAGAGCCTGACCTGTGTAGGGTAGGTTCTCCACACTTCTCCCGGATTCCGCATCTGCAGACCATTGGCGTAGCCAGAGTACCCTACGAGCTGATGCAGACATGGAAGATATTCTTGCAGACAGCGTACCCAGGTCCTTCATGAACCCCGCAGAATCCTGTATGTTACGTAAAAATAATTAAATGTCACTTCTATACGTTGAATCCAATCCTCAAGTAACATGCCTGACCACTTTACTATAGCTTTAGAGATCCATGTGCAGGCAATAGTAGGCCTCAGCGCCACCCCTGAAGCAGTGTATATGGATTTGAACGTAGTGTCAATCTTACGGTCAGCCGGTTCTTTTAACACGGTAGACCCAGGGACAGGTAAAACCACCTTTTTCGACAGTCTGGAGACAGATGTGTCAACTATGGGTGGGTTTTCCCATTTTTTCCTATCTTCCTCAGGGAAAGGAAAAGCAACCAGAATCCTTTTAAGAATCTGGAATTTTTTCTCCAGGTTTTCCCAGGATTTTTTCAAATAAAGCGTTTAATTCTCTAGAAGCCGGGTAGGTTAGCGAAGCTTTCTTATTATCTGTGAAGTAAGCCTCCTCAACCTGCTCAAGTGGTGTGTCAGTAATATGTAACACATCTCTAATGGCCTCAATCATGAGCTGCACCCTCTTTGCAAGGCATGCCGCCCCCCTCAGCGCATCCCCATCACCGTCTGCCATGTCAGAGTCAGTATCCGTGTCATCTTGCATAATCTGGGCAAGTGCACATTTCTGTATGCTAGGTGATTTTGAAGGAATAGGAACAGAACCTGACCAAACTGCCATAGACTTCTTTAAAACCTGAGTTTCAGTCTCAGTATGGGCTACTCTAGTAGAGATCTGAGAGATCATTCCCTTAATAGAGGTTAACCACTCAAGCTCAGCAATAGGGATCTGAGACAATGCATTACATTCCTGTGTACATGGAATGGATTCCTCCTGAGAGGAAATGTCCTCTGCAGCATAAGATACCAGAGTCCCTAGACATGGCTATGTGAGAAACAAGCACCCCCACACACATAGGAAAATTTCAGACACAGTTTCCCCCCAAGAATGCCACAGAGAAACACAGAGATTGGTGCCAACCCACACACAGCGCTACCCTAGGCAGATATAACACAACTACCTGGCGCTTACTGTGTACCTTAATAGACTACGCAGTATTCACACAGCCTCCCCCCCTTCTACCGCACAGAATAGCTGGAGTTGCTTGGAGGGACAGCTCTCCCTGTCAGCTTCACTGTAAAGGATCTGCAGGCAGGAAAATGGCACTGAACGCTGCTGGGTCCGCTCTGAGAAGCTCCGCCCCCTGAGCATGGCACTGCTTCCCGCTCTCCACTCTTTAAACTGGCATGAGGAAATGTGCTGGCAGCGTTACCGAGGTCCCTGACAGCCTTGGTGCCAGTGTAGGGTATAGGCGCTGGCTCAGGACGCCCCTCATAGCGCTGCAATGTGTACCGCTGAGCCTCCGAAGCGCAGTTAGTACTGCGCTCCCACCCTGTTGCCACCATCTCCACACCGGCCTCCTGCTTGCCAGGGGGGCCGGTGACTCACTCGCCACCGGAATCTTCTGGCTGTTAGGGGGTGATGGCAGTGCTACGGGAGTGAGCGGTCGCCTGGGGTGGCTAACGATCATCACCCTCTCAGGAGCTCAGTGTCCTGTCAGTGGAGATAGTGGCTCAAACCCTGCAGGGCGGACGCTATTCACCCCCTACGTCCCACAAAGCAGGGAGGCTGTTGCCAGCAGCCTCCCTGTGCCTATACTAACTCTTAGAAAAAAATAAAACTAAAGAAGCTCTAGGAGCTCCCCTAGCTGTGACCGGCTCCTCCGGGCACATTTTCTAAACTGAGTCTGGTAGGAGGGGCATAAAGGGAAGAGCCAGCCCACACTCTCAAACTCTTAAAGTGCCGATGGCTCCTAGTGGACCCGTCTATACCCCATGGTACTAATGTTGACCCCAGCATCCTCTATGACGTAAGATAAATACTGTATGCACAAATAAACTATGTGTGCTGAGGACCATTATACAGTACGTATATACTGTGTATACTGTATATACTGTGTTTTTATGTGCACAGTGTAGTGTCACCCCCAACTTTGACAAGGGCCAGATTGTGATGGCTAGTTGACTGGGTCATAACATTTTAGAAAATGGCCTGTCATTTAGGGTGCAAGGCTCACTGATTCTCCTGTGGAGTCAAGGCTAGTCCATCTGGTCCAGTCTCAAAGAAGAGTTACTGTAGCATAAATTGCTGAAAAATGAATCCCGGCTATAATATATATGTGTCAGAACACAGAGAGCATTGACGCTTGCTGTGTATGGAGCTGTGGAGTCGCAGACAATGCTGACCACTGTCCAGTGCCGAAAGCACCTACAATGGGCGAGTGTTAGAACTGGACCATAAAACAATAGAAGGTAGTCTGGTCAGATAACTCAGATTTTCTTTTACATCATGTTGATGGCCAGTTGTATGTTTGTCTGGGGAGATGAGACCAGAGCGCATTATAAGGCAAGCTGGCGGAGGCAGTGTGATGCTCTAGGCCAGTGGTTTCCAAACATTTTTGAATCACGGCGCCCTAGAATATCAGAATTTTTTTCACGGCACCCCTAGGCCAAAAATTTCTTATTTAGGAATTTAGAAAGAAATATTACATTAAGTAGATTGCGTTTATATGTCATCCTTAGGGTCAGTTGTTTGGTGAGGGACAAGATTTGCTTCTGTTTGGCCACATATTTTAGGACTGGCAGCCACCAGCACCGGTTTTGCCTATTATATTGACCATGAATAATTTGAATTGGTCCTGGACCACCAACCCAGGGCACCCCTGCAAGTGTCCCGAGGCACCCCAGGGAGCCACGGCACACAGTTTGGGAACCTCTGCTCTAGGCTATGTTCTGCTGGGAATCCTTAGGCCCTGGCATTTATGGAGATATTACTTTGACTCACACCACCTACCTACACATTGTTTCAGACCAAGTACACTCCTTCATGGCAACAGTATTCCCTGATGGCAATTGACTCTTACAGCTGTTTAATGTACCCACCACACTGCAAGAATTTTTCAAGAATAGTTTGAGGCACACTACAATGAATACAAGGTGTTGACTTGGCCTTTAAATTCCCCAGACCTCAATCTGACGGAGGATCTGTGGAATATGCTGTAAAAAGAAGTCCGAGCCACGGAGGCCCCTCCTTACAATTTACAGGACTTAAAAGATGTTACGGCTGATATAGTATATGTGTGCTATTTTACTAGAGAGCACTGACAGAAATATACATGATAATGTACCATTTTACCAACCAACTACACTCAGTTACTGTTAAAACAATCAAATTTGTTATACAGTACATACACTTTGTTTAGACATGGGTTATAGTGTGGTATGAATGTATGAGGGTTTGGTCTGGGTCCAACCATGGTTAATTTACTTCAACATATGTTTATAGTCTGCATTCTAGGTATTGTTCTTATTATTTAAAAAAAAAAAAAAAAAACATAAAATTGACAACTTCTCTATTAGCCCCTTTCAAGTCCCTTTCCCAAAAATCCCTAATATTACATTACATTTCAGTAATTGATACAGTAAACTATAATAGGATTTTAATACCTACCGGTAAATCCTTTTCTCTTAGTCCGTAGAGGATGCTGGGGACTCCAAAAGGACTATGGGGTATAGACGGGATCCACAGGAGACATGGGCACACTATAAGACTTTGAATGGGTGTGAACTGGCTCCTCCTTCTATGCCCCTCCTCCAAACTCCAGTTAGATAACTGTGCCCAGGGAGACGGACATTTCGAGGAAAGAATTTATTGTTTAAACACGGTGGGGTATATTTACTAAGCTCCCGATTTTGGCCGAGATGGTGTTTTTTCTTCAAAGTGTCATCTCGGTAATTTACTAAACTAAAATCACGGCAGTGATGAGGGCATTCGTATTTTTATTACGGCTGTGTAGTAAAAATACGAATGAATACACCATCGGTCAAACGCGGCTGTTTAGGTATTGAACACGGTCATTTACTAATGATTCGTATTTGAAATCTCTTGCGTGAAAATGCATGTGCGGCCGTGAAAAAATACTAATCGTACAAAAAGCCTAAAAAAAAGTAGACCTGCTTTTGAGAAGCGTGTTTACATGTGTTGCCAATTCTACATTAGTCACACCTGACTTTTTGGACCTTTACAAGGGGCCCCAACACATTTTTCACCACTCTCAATCTGAAATGGCTGCTACTGTGTGTAGTACTGCTGTCTTGTTTGCTGAGGGATACCTAACACTGCTCCATGAGGCTACAATAAACCCAGGCCAGGAAAATCAACATGGTCAGCAGGTTGTACATGTTCCGCGTAGGCTGGCCATGGCTTGTTGTTTTAGTGGGCGTTTAAACCATAACAAATTTGCTGATGAACATGTTATACAGATGCTCCAACTAAATGTAAATAACATTTTCCCTCTGTATGACCTTGTCAAACTGAACCTAGACCCTGAGACAGCACGCTCTCGCTCTGTCTCAGGCCTGCACAAACTCCTGCCTGTGTTGCACTTTATGGCTACTGGCAGCTTCCAGCCTGTGACTAGCGATGTCATTAGTATCTCACAGGCCACCTTTTAGAAATATGTAATTCAGGTGAGTTAAAACATACATACACGTCTATGTCTAAGTGGTGCTTCTGTAATGTAATAGAACACAGTATTGTATTAATTACAGGTCATGACACTCACCTTTAATTTTGTAATGTCCACTCAGGTTTTGGATGTCTTGGATGGCCACATAGATGCCTCTCTCTGCTTCCCTACCCTGGAGTCGCAGTGGCATGCAGTCAGGGTAGCTTTATGTGATCTTGCGGCCATGGCCAATGTGCTGGTTGCCATAGATTAGACACACGTTGAGCTGAGGACACCTAGGGGCAGGCAATATATTTATACCAATACACATCTGGCCCAAGACACTAATGTGGAGGTGGTTTGTGGAGCGAATTAAACAATACACATATTCCGTGTTAACAATTTATTTTTTTTAACACACGAATTTATGAACAAACAAACAAAAAAAAACATTTTAATGGTCACCATATTCTGTGCACGCATTATTATTTGGGGTTTTTTTGTGTGCTGGGTGCCGAGGATTGTGCTGGCTCGTTGGTGTGGGTTCGACTTGAGCGTCGAACTGGGGATTGAACTGGGGTGTGGCTTGGTGTAGTTGTCCCCGAGCTCGATGTCACATGGTGTGATGCCAACACACTTAGGCTTTGACTTAGATTGTTCAAGCTTGCTGTGAGCTGCGTATTAGCGGCAGTGTTGTTTGCTATAATTCGCGATAGGTTCTCATTTATCATTTGGTTATGTTGGATGATCTGGATGAGTGATTGTTGCTGCCGCTGTTGTTCATCCAAGATGCGTTGGAGGTTTGATTGCATTTGGCTGTTGTCTGCCCTCATCTGCTCCATGGAGTTTGCGATTCTGCCCACCTGCACTATAAGTCTGCCTGAGTTGCGACTCAGTCTAGGCAGATGATGGGGCAGACTTGACAGGTATTGGCTGTGGGTGTTGAGGCTTGCGCAGTATTGCGCCTGTTGTGAGGACCAACGGGTCCAAAACTCAGGGCCCATTTGTGTGTCCACTTGTGTTGTGGTCAATTGGGGGCTGTGTGATGTTTGGGGTGGTTGTGGTATGTCCTGCGGCGTGGCTGGCTGGGTCGGATCAATGGCCTGCAGGTGGAGTGTGAAGGTCTCCTGGTCACGTTCCTGCTGGGCATCCTCAGTGATGATGGGTGGGTCTGTATGGGGTTGAAGACAGCCACTATTTAGTAAATATGTAGCATTGGTCTTACTATAGCTTTACGTCAACACGCATTACTTCTTAATATTAATGTTGTAATTGCTAAATAGATTGTGGCCTCAACTTAACTATGTTGTTCACCTTTTTTTAAAAATATGTGGCTTCTAACGTTCACTACTCATTTGTTTAAAGTTTGTGGGAATAGTTGGATTCTGAGCCATAATTAATGTTTAAACACGAAGAACTCTAACAAATACAAATTACTACATTTACATATTGGGTATGAAGCTTCCTTTAGAACAACACACACAATACAATAAATGTGTTGACCAATACACTCATACATTGTTCAAGGCAGTCAGTGGTCTGCCCAAAATGTTAACAAATATAGTGGTCTAAAATGTACACATTAACAATGGGTGAAAAAGTATTAAGGTGCCCTATGTTTAGAACTGGTGATGTTGGCCATGCCAAACAATTGGATGAGACTTAACATTTATGTCGGGTTTTTATCGCAAAAATTTATGTCAAACAAATGTGTTGATATGGCCAACATCACATCTGACAATTAACCATCTAAAAATACCTTACCACCATGTGCTTGTTGTTGGTGATTATTACAAGGATGACTGGTCATTTGTGTAATATTTTTTGCTCTGCATTAACAGTGGTGCAGATGTATAAACCTGGAGAAGGCATAAGGAAGTGAAAAACCAGTGATATGTGCAAGGTGATAAAGGCACAAGGCAAACAGCTCCAATATGTAAATTAACTTTTGTGTTTATTTTTGTACTGCTGCCTTTATCACCTTGCACACATATCAGTGTTTTTTCCCTTCCTTATGCCTTCTCCAGATTAATAAATCTACCCCACTGTTTTTTAACTTATTTACACGTAATTGTTATGTTTACTCACCAGACAAGTGAGGGGATTGTGGATCCTCACTTTGTGGGCTGGCCAATAGAGCTAGTGGTGGCAGGGCCGACACTGCGGAGATGCGCCGTTGGGGTGGTGATGCTGGTGCTGGAGCTTCTGCCTCAAGACGGCGTCTCTTGGGTGGCCTCGTAGCCACAGTAACCGAGCCCTGTGATGGGCGCCTTAGTGGAGGGGGATTTGCCGAAGAAGAACCTATGTGATAAGATAAACATTACCATTTTGTGTTTCTATGTGTTTGCAGAATATGTGTTTACAGTAAAATCTTACCTGCATTGCCACCATCTGCATCTCTTGGCAGTGTGGGATGTGGCCTGGCTGTGCTGCTTCTCTTGCGTACTGTAGAAATACAGGGGAGGGGTCCTGGGGTGCACACCGGTAATGAGAGGTGCGACCCTGCGGAGACCTTTCAGTAGAACTGCAAACAAAGAAAAAGGTTGCAGGTGCACAATTCAAACATTACCAATTTATTAATAATAATAATAATAATAATAATAGCAATAAAATTTTGCATTTTAAGCGAGGTTCTTCGCATAGTTATGGCCATAAGTAACGGCTTGCCCACCGCGTCCAGGTGACCTCATTAGTCGGGCAAGTCCCTAACATTTTGGGGGGTACAAATCTAGGGTGCGGGACCCCCCAAAATGAAGCAGCTGAGTGACCCCAGGGCAACACAAAAGTGAAAAAATATAGAGTGAAAAAGTGAAAATAGGTTAGTGAGATAGGCTGCTGAAAACAGCAGGTTTAAATTAGTGAGAGGTAATGAAGGGGGAGATAAAGTAGTGAGAGGTAAAGTAGTGAAAAGTGAAGGTAGGAAATGAATTACATTGAAACAAAACACACGATAGGGATGAAAGTAAATATGAAAATAAGTGTTAATATGTATTGCTCCTGAGGCAAAACAGCCACAACAGTCCAGGGGGACCCACACCCCGGAAACGCACCCCCATCTGATAATCCAATATACATTTGTGCAGGACTCACCTTGCTCTGCATGCAGTCTAAGAAATGTCAGGAACCTAATTAAAACCAATATATAGGACAGGTGGGCGTGGGTGCTACCACCAGGCAGAAGGGGTCTCTGGCCTTCTATTGTGTATGTGAATACACAGCATTAGGTATACAGGGGAGGGGTCCTGCGGTGCACACCGGTAATGAGAGGTGCGACCCTGCGGAGACCTTTCAGTAGAACTGCATACAAAGAAAAAGGTTGCAGGTGCACAATTCAAACATTACCAATTTATTAATAATAATAATAATAATAATGGCCATAACTATGCGAAGAACCTCGCTTAAAATGCAAAATTTTATTGCTATTATTATTATTATTATTATTATTATTATTAATAAATTGGTAATGTTTGAATTGTGCACCTGCAACCTTTTTCTTTGTATGCAGTTCTACTGAAAGGTCTCCGCAGGGTCGCACCTCTCATTACTGGTGTGCACCCCAGGACCCCTCCCCTGTATACTGTACCTAATGCTGTGTATTCACATACACAATAGAAGGCCAGAGACCCCTTCTGCCTGGTGGTAGCACCCACGCCCACCTGTCCTATATATTGGTTTTAATTAGGTTCCTGACATTTCTTAGACTGCATGCAGAGCAAGGTGAGTCCTGCACAAATGTATATTGGATTATCAGATGGGGGTGCGTTTCCGGGGTGTGGGTCCCCCTGGACTGTTGTGGCTGTTTTGCCTCAGGAGCAATACATATTAACACTTATTTTCATATTTACTTTCATCCCTATCGTGTGTTTTGTTTCAGTGTAATTCATTTCCTACCTTCACTTTTCACTACTTTACCTCTCACTACTTTATCTCCCCCTTCATTACCTCTCACTAATTTAAACCTGCTGTTTTCAGCAGCCTATCTCACTAACCTATTTTCACTTTTTCACTATATATTTTTTCACTTTTGTGTTGCCCTGGGGTCACTCAGCTGCTTCATTTTGGGGGGTCCCGCACCCTAGATTTGTACTAGAGATGAGCGCCGGAAATTTTTCGGGTTTTGTGTTTTGGTTTTGGGTTCGGTTCCGCGGCCGTGTTTTGGGTTCGACCGCGTTTTGGCAAAACCTCACCGAATTTTTTTTGTCGGATTCGGGTGTGTTTTGGATTCGGGTGTGTTTTGGATTCGGGTGTTTTTTTCAAAAAACCCTAAAAAACAGCTTAAACCATAGAATTTGGGGGTCATTTTGATCCCAAAGTATTATTAACCTCAAAAACCATAATTTCCACTCATTTTCAGTCTATTCTGAATACCTCACACCTCACAATATTATTTTTAGTCCTAAAATTTGCACCGAGGTCGCTGTGTGAGTAAGATAAGCGACCCTAGTGGCCGACACAAACACCGGGCCCATCTAGGAGTGGCACTGCAGTGTCACGCAGGATGTCCCTTCCAAAAAACCCTCCCCAAACAGCACATGACGCAAAGAAAAAAAGAGGCGCAATGAGGTAGCTGTGTGAGTAAGATAAGCGACCCTAGTGGCCGACACAAACACCGGGCCCATCTAGGAGTGGCACTGCAGTGTCACGCAGGATGTCCCTTCCAAAAAACCCTCCCCAAACAGCACATGACGCAAAGAAAAAAAGAGGCGCAATGAGGTAGCTGACTGTGTGAGTAAGATAAGCGACCCTAGTGGCCGACACAAACACCGGGCCCATCTAGGAGTGGCACTGCAGTGTCACGCAGGATGTCCCTTCCAAAAAACCCTCCCCAAACAGCACATGACGCAAAGAAAAAAAGAGGCGCAATGAGGTAGCTGTGTGAGTAAGATAAGCGACCCTAGTGGCCGACACAAACACCGGGCCCATCTAGGAGTGGCACTGCAGTGTCACGCAGGATGTCCCTTCCAAAAAACCCTCCCCAAACAGCACATGACGCAAAGAAAAAAAGAGGCGCAATGAGGTAGCTGACTGTGTGAGTAAGATAAGCGACCCTAGTGGCCGACACAAACACCGGGCCCATCTAGGAGTGGCACTGCAGTGTCACGCAGGATGTCCCTTCCAAAAAACCCTCCCCAAACAGCACATGACGCAAAGAAAAAAAGAGGCGCAATGAGGTAGCTGACTGTGTGAGTAAGATAAGCGACCCTAGTGGCCGACACAAACACCGGGCCCATCTAGGAGTGGCACTGCAGTGTCACGCAGGATGGCCCTTCCAAAAAACCCTCCCCAAACAGCACATGACGCAAAGAAAAATAAAAGAAAAAAGAGGTGCAAGATGGAATTGTCCTTGGGCCCTCCCACCCACCCTTATGTTGTATAAACAAAACAGGACATGCACACTTTAACCAACCCATCATTTCAGTGACAGGGTCTGCCACACGACTGTGACTGATATGACGGGTTGGTTTGGACCCCCCCCAAAAAAGAAGCAATTAATCTCTCCTTGCACAAACTGGCTCTACAGAGGCAAGATGTCCACCTCATCATCATCCTCTGATATATCACCGTGTACATCCCCCTCCTCACAGATTATCAATTCGTCCCCACTGGAATCCACCATCTCAGCTCCCTGTGTACTTTGTGGAGGCAATTGCTGCTGGTCAATGTCTCCGCGGAGGAATTGATTATAATTCATTTTAATGAACATCATCTTCTCCACATTTTCTGGATGTAACCTCGTACGCCGATTGCTGACAAGGTGAGCGGCGGCACTAAACACTCTTTCGGAGTATACACTTGTGGGAGGGCAACTTAGGTAGAATAAAGCCAGTTTGTGCAAGGGCCTCCAAATTGCCTCTTTTTCCTGCCAGTATAAGTACGGACTGTGTGACGTGCCTACTTGGATGCGGTCACTCATATAATCCTCCACCATTCTTTCAATGGGGAGAGAATCATATGCAGTGCCAGTAGACGACATGTCCGTATCCGTAATCGTTGTCAGGTCCTTCAGTCCGGACCAGATGTCAGCATCAGCAGTCGCTCCAGACTGCCCTGCATCACCGCCAGCGGGTGGGCTCGGAATTCTGAGCCTTTTCCTCGCACCCCCAGTTGCGGGAGAATGTGAAGGAGGAGATGTTGACAGGTCGCGTTCCGCTTGACTTGACAATTTTCTCACCAGCAGGTCTTTCAACCCCAGCAGACTTGTGTCTGCCGGAAAGAGAGATCCAAGGTAGGCTTTAAATCTAGGATCGAGCACGGTGGCCAAAATGTAGTGCTCTGATTTCAACAGATTGACCACCCGTGAATCCTTGTTAAGCGAATTAAGGGCTCCGTCCACAAGTCCCACATGCCTAGCGGAATCGCTCCGTGTTAGCTCCTCCTTCAATGTCTCCAGCTTCTTCTGCAAAAGCCTGATGAGGGGAATGACCTGACTCAGGCTGGCAGTGTCTGAACTGACTTCACGTGTGGCAAGTTCAAAGGGCATCAGAACCTTGCACAACGTTGAAATCATTCTCCACTGCGCTTGAGACAGGTGCATTCCACCTCCTATATCGTGCTCAATTGTATAGGCTTGAATGGCCTTTTGCTGCTCCTCCAACCTCTGAAGCATATAGAGGGTTGAATTCCACCTCGTTACCACTTCTTGCTTCAGATGATGGCAGGGCAGGTTCAGTAGTTTTTGGTGGTGCTCCAGTCTTCTGTACGTGGTGCCTGTACGCCGAAAGTGTCCCGCAATTCTTCTGGCCACCGACAGCATCTCTTGCACGCCCCTGTCGTTTTTTAAAAAATTCTGCACCACCAAATTCAAGGTATGTGCAAAACATGGGACGTGCTGGAATTTGCCCATATTTAATGCACACACAATATTGCTGGCGTTGTCCGATGCCACAAATCCACAGGAGAGTCCAATTGGGGTAAGCCATTCCGCGATGATCTTCCTCAGTTGCCGTAAGAGGTTTTCAGCTGTGTGCGTATTCTGGAAACCGGTGATACAAAGCGTAGCCTGCCTAGGAAAGAGTTGGCGTTTGCGAGATGCTGCTACTGGTGCCGCCGCTGCTGTTCTTGCGGCGGGAGTCCATACATCTACCCAGTGGGCTGTCACAGTCATATAGTCCTGACCCTGCCCTGCTCCACTTGTCCACATGTCCGTGGTTAAGTGGACATTGGGTACAACTGCATTTTTTAGGACACTGGTGAGTCTTTTTCTGACGTCCGTGTACATTCTCGGTATCGCCTGCCTAGAGAAGTGGAACCTAGATGGTATTTGGTAACGGGGGCACACTGCCTCAATAAATTGTCTAGTTCCCTGTGAACTAACGGCGGATACCGGACGCACGTCTAACACCAACATAGTTGTCAAGGCCTCAGTTATCCGCTTTGCAGCAGGATGACTGCTGTGATATTTCATCTTCCTCGCAAAGGACTGTTGAACAGTCAATTGCTTACTGGAAGTAGTACAAGTGGGCTTACGACTTCCCCTCTGGGATGACCATCGACTCCCAGCAGCAACAACAGCAGCGCCAGCAGCAGTAGGCGTTACACGCAAGGATGCATCGGAGGAATCCCAGGCAGGAGAGGAATCATCAGAATTGCCAGTGACATGGCCTGCAGGACTATTGGCATTCCTGGGGAAGGAGGAAATTGACACTGAGGGAGTTGGTGGGGTGGTTTGCGTGAGCTTGGTTACAAGAGGAAGGGATTTACTGGTCAGTGGACTGCTTCCGCTGTCGGCCAAAGTTTTTGAACTTGTCACTGACTTATTATGAATGCGCTGCAGGTGACGTATAAGGGAGGATGTTCCGAGGTGGTTAACGTCCTTACCCCTACTTATTACAGCTTGACAAAGGGAACACACGGCTTGACAAATGTTGTCCGCATTTCTGGTGAAATACTTCCACACCGAAGAGCTGATTTTTTTGGTATTTTCACCAGGCATGTCAACGGCCATATTCCTCCCACGGACAACAGGTGTCTCCCCGGGTGCCTGACTTAAACAAACCACCTCACCATCAGAATCCTCCTGGTCAATTTCCTCCCCAGCGCCAGCAACACCCATATCCTCCTCATCCTGGTGTACTTCAACACTGACATCTTCAATCTGACTATCAGGAACTGGACTGCGGGTGCTCCTTCCAGCACTTGCAGGGGGCGTGCAAATGGTGGAAGGCGCATGCACTTCACGTCCAGTGTTGGGAAGGTCAGGCATCGCAACCGACACAATTGGACTCTCCTTGTGGATTTGGGATTTCGAAGAACGCACAGTTCTTTGCTGTGCTTTTTCCAGCTTGAGTCTTTTCATTTTTCTAGCGAGAGGCTGAGTGCTTCCATCCTCATGTGAAGCTGAACCACTAGCCATGAACATAGGCCAGGGCCTCAGCCGTTCCTTGCCACTCCGTGTGGTAAATGGCATATTGGCAAGTTTACGCTTCTCCTCCGACAATTTTATTTTAGGTTTTGGAGTCCTTTTTTTACTGATATTTGGTGTTTTGGATTTGACATGCTCTGTACTATGACATTGGGCATCGGCCTTGGCAGACGACGTTGCTGGCATTTCATCGTCTCGGCCATGACTAGTGGCAGCAGCTTCAGCACGAGGTGGAAGTGGATCTTGATCTTTCCCTAATTTTGGAACCTCAACATTTTTGTTCTCCATATTTTAATAGGCACAACTAAAAGGCACCTCAGGTAAACAATGGAGATGGATGGATACTAGTATACAATTATGGATGGACTGCCGAGTGCCGACACAGAGGTAGCTACAGCCGTGGACTACCGTACTGTACTGTGTCTGCTGCTAATATAGACTGGTTGATAATGAGATGTAGTATGTATGTATAAAGAAGAAAGAAAAAAAAACCACGGGTAGGTGGTATACAATTATGGACGGACTGCCGAGTGCCGACACAGAGGTAGCTACAGCCGTGGACTACCGTACTGTACTGTGTCTGCTGCTAATATAGACTGGATGATAATGAGATGTAGTATGTATAAAGAAGAAAAAAAAAACCACGGGTAGGTGGTATACAATTATGGATGGACTGCCGAGTGCCGACACAGAGGTAGCTACAGCCGTGGACTACCGTACTGTACTGTGTCTGCTGCTAATATAGACTGGTTGATAATGAGATGTAGTATGTATGTATAAAGAAGAAAGAAAAAAAAAACCACGGGTAGGTGGTATACAATTATGGACGGACTGCCGAGTGCCGACACAGAGGTAGCTACAGCCGTGGACTACCGTACTGTACTGTGTCTGCTGCTAATATAGACTGGATGATAATGAGATGTAGTATGTATAAAGAAGAAAGAAAAAAAAAACCACGGGTAGGTGGTATACAATTATGGACGGACTGCCGAGTGCCGACACAGAGGTAGCTACAGCCGTGGACTACCGTACTGTACTGTGTCTGCTGCTAATATAGACTGGATGATAATGAGATGTAGTATGTATAAAGAAGAAGAAAAAAAACACGGGTAGGTGGTATACAATTATGGATGGACTGCCGAGTGCCGACACAGAGGTAGCTACAGCCGTGGACTACCGTACTGTACTGTGTCTGCTGCTAATATAGACTGGTTGATAATGAGATGTAGTATGTATGTATGTATAAAGAAGAAAGAAAAAAAAAACACGGGTAGGTGGTATACAATTATGGACGGACTGACGAGTGCCGACACAGAGGTAGCTACAGCCGTGGACTACCGTACTGTACTGTGTCTGCTGCTAATATAGACTGGATGATAATGAGATGTAGTATGTATAAAGAAGAAAGAAAAAAAAAACACGGGTAGGTGGTATACAATTATGGACGGACTGCCGAGTGCCGACACAGAGGTAGCTACAGCCGTGGACTACCGTACTGTACTGTGTCTGCTGCTAATATAGACTGGATGATAATGAGATGTAGTATGTATAAAGAAGAAAGAAAAAAAAACCACGGGTAGGTGGTATACAATTATGGATGGACTGCCGAGTGCCGACACAGAGGTAGCTACAGCCGTGGACTACCGTACTGTACTGTGTCTGCTGCTAATATAGACTGGATGATAATGAGATGTAGTATGTATAAAGAAGAAAAAAAAAACCACGGGTAGGTGGTATACAATTATGGATGGACTGCCGAGTGCCGACACAGAGGTAGCTACAGCCGTGGACTACCGTACTGTACTGTGTCTGCTGCTAATATAGACTGGATGATAATGAGATGTAGTATGTATAAAGAAGAAAGAAAAAAAAAACCACGGGTAGGTGGTATACAATTATGGATGGACTGCCGAGTGCCGACACAGAGGTAGCTACAGCCGTGAACTACCGTACTGTGTCTGCTGCGACTGGATGATAAATAATGATATAAAAAATATATATATATCACTACTGCAGCCGGACAGGTATATATTATATAATGACGGACCTGCTGGACACTGTCTGTCAGCAGAATGAGTTTTTTATAGAATAAAAAAACACCACACAAGTCACACGACGAGTGTTTAACTTTTTCAGGCAATCACAATATAGTATACTATACTGGTGGTCAGTGTGGTCAGGTCACTGGTCAGTCACACTGGCAGTGGCACTCCTGCAGCAAAAGTGTGCACTGTTTAATTTTAATAATATGTACTCCTGGCTCCTTCTATAACCTATAACTGCTCCCCAGTCTCCCCCACAATTAAGCTGTGTGAGCACAGTCAGATATTATACATAGATGATGCAGCACACTGGGCTGAGCACAGATATGGTATGTGACTGAGTCACTGTGTATCGTTTTTTTCAGGCAGAGAACGGATTATATTAAATAAAACTGCACTGGTGGTCACTGGTCAGTGGTCAGTCACTAGTAAACTCTGCACTCTCTAGTACTCCTAAGCTCCAGTAAATCAAGTGTCTCTGTCTCAATCTCACTCTCTCTCTCTTCTAATCTAAATGGAGAGGACGCCAGCCACGTCCTCTCCCTATCAATCTCAATGCACGTGTGAAAATGGCGGCGACGCGCGGCTCCTTATATAGAATCCGAGTCTCGCGATAGAATCCGAGCCTCGCGAGAATCCGACAGCGTCATGATGACGTTCGGGCGCGCTCGGGTTAACCGAGCAAGGCGGGAAGATCCGAGTCGCTCGGATCCGTGTAAAAAAAGCTGAAGTTCGGGCGGGTTCGGATTCCGAGGAACCGAACCCGCTCATCTCTAATTTGTACCCCCCAAAATGTTAGGGACTTGCCCGACTAATGAGGTCACCTGGACGCGGTGGGCAAGCCGTTACTTATGGCCATAACTATGCGAAGAACCTCGCTTAAAATGCAAAATTTTATTGCTATTATTATTATTATTATTATTAATAAATTGGTAATGTTTGAATTGTGCACCTGCAACCTTTTTCTTTGTATGCAGTTCTACTGAAAGGTCTCCGCAGGGTCGCACCTCTCATTACCGGTGTGCACCCCAGGACCCCTCCCCTGTAAACCTAATGCTGTGTATTCACATACACAATAGAAGGCCAGAGACCCCTTCTGCCTGGTGGTAGCACCCACGCCCACCTGTCCTATATATTGGTTTTAATTAGGTTCCTGACATTTCTTATAGGCCCTACACACTTGGCGATATTCTGAAAGATATGAACGATCTCGTTCATAAATGAACGAGAACTCGTTCATATCTTTCAGTGTGGAGACTTAAGCGATGAACGATGCGCGTCCCCGCGCTCGTTCATCGCTGGTCTCCCGTCGGCTGTGCATGCAGGCCAATATGGACGATCTCGTCCATATTTGCCTGCACTTCAATGTAGCCGGGTGACGGGGGGAGTGAAGAAACTTCACTCCCCCCGTCACTGCCCCCCCGCCGCCGGGTTGCTCGTCGGCCGTATCGGCCGTCGGGCACCTCGGCGGCGCATCGCCGAGTGTGTAGGGCCCCTTAGACTGCATGCAGAGCAAGGTGAGTCCTGCACAAATGTATATTGGATTATCAGATGGGGGTGCGTTTCCGGGGTGTGGGTCCCCCTGGACTGTTGTGGCTGTTTTGCCTCAGGAGCAATACATATTAACACTTATTTTCATATTTACTTTCATCCCTATCGTGTGTTTTGTTTCAATGTAATTAATTTCCTACCTTCACTTTTCACTACTTTACCTCTCACTACTTTATCTCCCCCTTCATTACCTCTCACTAATTTAAACCTGCTGTTTTCAGCAGCCTATCTCACTAACCTATTTTCACTTTTTCACTATATATTTTTTCACTTTTGTGTTGCCCTGGGGTCACTCAGCTGCTTCATTTTGGGGGGTCCCGCACCCTAGATTTGTACCCCCCAAAATGTTAGGGACTTGCCCGACTAATGAGGTCACCTGGACGCGGTGGGCAAGCCGTTACTTATGGCCATAACTATGCGAAGAACCTCGCTTAAAATGCAAAATTTTATTGCTATTATTATTATTATTATTATTATTATTAATAAATTGGTAATGTTTGAATTGTGCACCTGCAACCTTTTTCTTTGTATGCAGTTCTACTGAAAGGTCTCCGCAGGGTCGCACCTCTCATTACCGGTGTGCACCCCAGGACCCCTCCCCTGTATACCTAATGCTGTGTATTCACATACACAATAGAAGGCCAGAGACCCCTTCTGCCTGGTGGTAGCACCCACGCCCACCTGTCCTATATATTGGTTTTAATTAGGTTCCTGACATTTCTTAGACTGCATGCAGAGCAAGGTGAGTCCTGCACAAATGTATATTGGATTATCAGATGGGGGTGCGTTTCCGGGGTGTGGGTCCCCCTGGACTGTTGTGGCTGTTTTGCCTCAGGAGCAATACATATTAACACTTATTTTCATATTTACTTTCATCCCTATCGTGTGTTTTGTTTCAATGTAATTCATTTCCTACCTTCACTTTTCACTACTTTACCTCTCACTACTTTATCTCCCCCTTCATTACCTCTCACTAATTTAAACCTGCTGTTTTCAGCAGCCTATCTCACTAACCTATTTTCACTTTTTCACTATATATTTTTTCACTTTTGTGTTGCCCTGGGGTCACTCAGCTGCTTTATTTTGGGGGGTCCCGCACCCTAGATTTGTACCCCCCAAAATGTTAGGGACTTGCCCGACTAATGAGGTCACCTGGACGCGGTGGGCAAGCCGTTACTTATGGCCATAACTATGCGAAGAACCTCGCTTAAAATGCAAAATTTTATTGCTATTATTATTATTATTATTATTAATAAATTGGTAATGTTTGAATTGTGCACCTGCAACCTTTTTCTTTGTATGCAGTACTGTAGAAATATGAAGAATGTACTTATGAACATACTATTTTGTTGATATGTTTATGCAAATTCCTTATTGTGATGTAAACATATGTGGTACCTGATGAGAAGTAAACTAAACAATGCTTATGCTTTTCTGCCTGACTTCATTGGGTGTGTATCATTTAAATTAGAATAAAATTTGCAAGATAATCCATACACAAACGCAAATAATAAAAAAAAATTTACTACTTAAAACCAAAACGTTGTAGCTTGACACAACCACAATATTGCACGCTAAGGTCCCAATTTTTGATGCTAACAATAAAACACTAGCCACAAATATCTGCGAAAACTTGGAAACATCACAACCAAATATGCATGAAAAAAACACATGAAGCACACAAAGGACAACCCAGAACAACACACAATAAACATAAATGCTATGAAATGTATTAAAAAAAAAATATTCATCACACTTCTTTAAAATACACCTACAAACATTTACTTTTGGCATAAAACACCAGAAAAAGGACAAGGCAACCACAAAAAATCTACTATACAAAGGTTAAAAAAATACATAATTGAGAATAACACTACATCAGGCCTGGCCAACCTGTGGCTCTCCAGATGTAGTGAAACTACACATCCCAGCATGCCCTGCCACAGTTTTAGCATTCCCTAATAGCAAAACTGTGGCAAGGCATGATGGGACTTGTAGTTTTACAACAGCTGGAGAGCCACAGGTTGGCCAGGCCTGCACTACATCACCAACACATTAGAATAATGAACAAACTGACAACCACAATTAGCTAGAAGACATTTCAGACAACTAAGGACAAAGCACAGATGTTTAAATTTAAAACAAAAACAAAAACAACTCACCATCCTGCTTTGGCCGAACCGAATCCCGGACATAAGTGGCACCAACCACTTCTGGCGGAATGAGTGCACGCACAGGCTCCTCCCAATCACGGTAAGATGCACGGAAGGGGTGTCCACCCCGGTTTGGCGGGCTGATTTAGCCTCCTTGGCCATCTTCGCCTTGACACGGCGCTTTATGTCGTAGAAACACTTACGACACGTGTCCTCGGTCCGCCTCAACACACCCTCACTATTAACAGCAGCAACGACCTTCCCCCACAGAACACTCTTCCTGCGTGACGACACCTTTGCAGCATCATGGCCAAACTGCCGATGATGCCTCATCAGCTCCCGCACCAAAGCCATATTTTCAGCGTAGCTGAATTTTACATTGCGGCCAGTCTTTGTAGTGGTGCGTGGCTGCGGAGCCACAACACCATCACTATCACTGGAGGCCGCAGCAACAACCTCCCCCTCCTCCTCACTAACCTCCTCCACCTCACTAACCTCCTCCACCTCACTCACCTCCTCCCTCTCACTCACCTCCTCCCTCTCACTCACCTCCTCCACCACACTCACCTCTGACTGGGACATAATCAGGACAAACAACAAATAACACTGAGAAAAAAAAACACTAAACACACTCCTCCACTACCACTACACACCAAACACACACACACACACTCACTCACTCACTCACAAACAATGACAATAGACGTGAAATAAAAAACAATGACAAAAAACTAGACAGACTTTTAAATAACTACACAAGTATGACAAAACTACTTACACACACAGTACAGCACTCAACAATCACAAAGAACCTCCTCAAAACCGCCAAAAACTCCAAACAACTCACCAACTCCTAACACACCTTCCTCTCACCTCTCCACTAGCTAAACCCACGAGGTTCGGACGGTTTGGGGCGTTTTTATAGTAATGTGCACAGACACTCCTCCATCACGAATCAAACTAATCACGGACGAGTGACAAAAACGAAACTTAGGAAAAAAACGCGTCCGTGAACGGACAAACACTGTCGTAACCAAAATGTGACGCAGTCGTAAAAAAACCTCATAACACGGCCGCAAAACCACTAAATCGGCCGCATTCTACCTTATAAAACCACGAATGACATCGACATCGGAAAACACGACAAATACGACAGCTTAGTAAATGAGGCGTAAAATTTTCAAAAAGTTGCAAATACACACATTCGATGTCATTCGTGATGAATCTCCCTCCAAATCGGTACTAATACGAATTTTAGTAAATATACCCCGGTGAGTGTCATACCAGCTCACACCTTGAACATGCCGCAGAACGTGGCATTCAATAGAACACCAGCCGACGGCATGAAAAATATACAGCAATATGCTGACCGAAAATGTAACACAACCTGTGTGTAAACACGACCATTAATAGCATACCGCATGCCATGGCATGAATAACGTCAGCAACCGACTTTACTGAAAAGAAACACCACATGAGTGTAACCACCAATAGCTGCAGATACAGTACGCATTGGGACCGGCGCCCAGCATCCTCTACGGACTAAGAGAAAAGGATTTACCGGTAGGTATGAAAATCCTATTTTCTCATACGTCCTAGAGGATGCTGGGGACTCCAAAAGGACCATGGGGTTTATACCAAAGCTCCAGACCGGGCGGGAGAGTGCGGATGACTCTGCAGCACCGATTGAGCAAACATGAGGTCCTCATCAGCCAGGGTATCAAACTTGTAGAACTTAGCAAAAGTGTTTGAACCCGACCAAGTAGCTGCTCGGCAAAGTGAAACCGCCGATACTCCACGGGCATCCGCCCAAGAAAAGCCCACCTTCCTGGTAGAATGGGCCTTCACCGACTTCGGTACTGGCAACCAGCCGTAGAATGAGCCTGCCGACTCGTATCACAGATCCAGCGTGCAACAGTCTGCTTAGAAGCAGGAGCCCCAATTTTGTTGGGAGCATACAGGATAAACAGAGCCTCTTTTTCCCCAATCTGAGCCGTTCTGGTGACATAAATATTCAAAACTCTGACTACACCGAGAGACTTCGAATCAGCCAAAGCTTCAGTAGCCACAGGCATCACAATAGGTTGGTTCATGTGAAACGCAGAAACCACTTTCTGCAGAAATTGTAGCCGAATTCTCAATTCCGCTCTATCCACATGGAAGATCAAATAGGGCTCTTGTGAGACAAGGCCGCTAATTCCGGCACCCGCCTTGCGGACGCCAAGGCCACAGCATGACCACTTTCCAAGTGAGAAATTTTAACTCAACCTTTCGTAAAGGTTCCAACCTGTGTGACATAAGAAACTGCAACACCACGTTAAGGTCCCATGGTGCCACTGGGGGCACAAATGGAGGTTGGATGTGCAGCACCCCTTTCACGAAAGTCTGAACTTCTGGAAGGGTGGCCAATTCTTTTTGAAAGAAAATTGATAAGGCCAAAATCTGCACTTTAATGGAGCCTAACTTTAGGCCTGCATCCACACCTGCTTGCAAAAAATGGAGAAAACGACCCAGCTGAAATTTGTCCGTAGGAGCCTTCCTGGATTCACACCAAGACACATACTTCCTCCAAATACGGTGGAAAAGCTTCGCCGTTACTCCTTTCCTAGCCTGAAGCAATGTGGGAATGACTTCACCGGAAATACCCTTTCAGGCTAGGATATGGCGTTCAACCGCCATGCCGTCAAACGCAGCCACGGTAAGTCTTGAAACACGCCCGGCTCTAGCTGTAACAGGTCCTCTCGTAGAGGAAGAGGTCAGGGATCTTCTATGAGTAAGTCTTGAAGATCTGGATACCAAGCCCTCCTTGATCAGACCGGAACAATGAGGATCGCCTGAACCTTTGTTCTTCTTATGTTTATAACCTTCGGAAAAAGTGAAAGTGGAGGGAACACATAGACCGACTGAAACACCCACGGTGTCACAAGGGCGTCCACTGCTATTGCTTGAGTGTCCCTTGACCAGGAACAATATCCCTGAAGTTTCTTGTTGAGGCGAGACGCCATCATGTCTAATTGAGGAATTCCCCAAAGACTTGTCACTTCACTGAAAACTTCTTGATGAAGACCCCACTCTCCTGGATGGAGATCGTGTCTGCTGAGGGAGTCTATTTCTCCGTTGTCAACACCCGGAACGAAGACCGCTAATAGAGCGTTTACATGCCTTTCCGCCCAGCGGAAAACTTTTGCGGCTTCTGCCATTGCCGCTTTGCCTCTCATTCCGCCCTAGCGGCTTACTTACGCCACTGCTGTTAAGTCGTCTGACAGAATTAAGACGGGCAGATCGCGAAGATGTTCCGTTGTAAATAGCTCTTAATTCAAGAATGCTTATTGTAGACAAGCTACCCGGCTTGACCTTTTCCCCTGGAAATTCTTCCCCTGGAAAGACTGCTCCCCAGCCTCGGAGACTTGTATCCATGGACACCAGGATCTAATCCTGGATCCCGAACCTTCGTCCCTCTAGGAGGTGAGAACTGTGAAGCCACCACAGGAGAGATATCCAGGTCCTGGAAAATAGGATTATTTTCCGGTGCATGTGCAGGTGAGACCCGGACCACATGTCCAACTGGTCCCGCAAAAAACACTCTGGCATTTGACCTGCTCATCGAATGGCCTCGTAGGCCGCAACCATCTTCTTCATCAACGGAACGTATTGACGGGTTTACACTGTTGCAAATCTGAGCCGACTCTGGATCCTCAGATCTCTTTCCACAGGAAAAAAACTAACTCTCAACAGTTCAGTATTTAATCTTATTCCCAACTCCGACATCTGCGTCGTTTGGATCAACAGCGATTCGCTGTGTTGAAGAACTGTCAGAGAGAAACAACGATTTGTACCACTTGTTTCTAAACCTCGCCGTAGTCGGGAGAGCGTCGCAGTACAGAACAATAATGGCTCTTACTATTGAAGGAAGACCAACATACTGCCATCACTCCGGTGAAATGGCAATGACAATCCTGAATAACAAACCCAGGTAAGCTTAATGCGGATGAAACCGCATTTAAACCCTCTTTCTTCTTCTACAGGTTGGAGATCCGTGCCTCAGAAGCACGAAAAGCTTGAATAACAGCTTTTTTTTTTTTGTGTGACAGGGACAGCAAGCCAATGTCCTGATCCTGACCCAACTCTTGTATGGCGTCGCATACTACCTCCCCGTCCAGAGGAGAATCGGTAAGCTCTATTTTGAAACATCAGTGAGGGGAATCATCTGGAACCTCCAGTATGTCCCCCTTTTGACTCCATTCTTAACTCACTGGTCCAAGTCCATTCCAGGACTGACTGAAGAGTATTAGACGAGTTCCTACCTGTGTGGGCTCCAGCAAGATAGACCCAGCGACATGCGGTGGATGTGGTAGAACAGAGGACGATATCTGCTTCTGCGAACTTAAAAAGTCTGCAGACCTCTTACCTTATCACCTTCCTCTACCTGCAAAGAAGGGGAAAAAACGGTATCCAACCGGTCAAAATGACTGCATCCTACAAAATATGCATCACCAACCGTTGTGAGGGACATAGCTCAAGAAGGTAGACTTACCAGTGGTATCTGCCGAGATCAACTTAACAAAGCCATCCCCTAACCAGGTTACACCTTCCTAGGGAAGATACTGCAGTATTCCTCAGAGCCAGCCTCCGCATGCCTTTGGTGAATCCACCACGCCCTCCTAGTCGAGAGGGCCATGGAAGTGGCCCGCGCACCCAAGAGGCCCATACCTCTCGTAGTCACATGGCAGCATGCTGCAATGTTCTAGAGAAGACCCAACCTAAGGAATATCCCCTCTCTCTCTAGGGTAATTATATCGGATGCCAAGGTAACTGACCATTTCTGAATGTAAGCACTCCCCCATGTAATGCAAATATTATCAAAGCATATAATTAAGATATCACTTAGCTTCCTGTATATCATCCTTTATGACAGGGCCCCTTGCCGACCAGGGGTTGACCTTCACTTTATTCTATCCACGGCGGGAAAAGAATAAACACTCGGACTCCTCGTGAGGATTTGAGACCATCTCGTCACGGCTGACCTAGAGCTTTATCAACAGAGTGACCAGCACATGAGAAGGAATAACTTTACTTCAGCATTCATTAGAAATCGTAATATGAATATACAAATGTAAATACACATATACACACATATTCTATACATACATCATACATACAATATATGTATTTTGTCAGGAACAGCGAGGTCCCTAGTGACCTTAATGTGTTCAGAATGTGTATGAACATGTACTGAATGCCAATGTTGTGGATCTAACCAGGAAACATTATGGTCGACATAAGACATAGTATTCGTCGACAACAGGGAGTAGTAACCGGGCAAAATAACATTCTTGCAACCCCGAGGGGTCTGAGGGAAATATATACATCATTCTAATATCACTCCCCCACATCTGTGCTCGAGCTACAGCTCAATGGAACCGTACCATATATATATATATATATATATATATGTAGAAAGAATGGAGGCGGCACTCACGCAGGCTTTTGCAGATGTAGAAAGGTCAGTTTAATGTACCGACATGTTTCGGGGACTAGCCCCGTCCTCAGGGCCTTAACGTTATCTGCAAAAGCCTGCGTGAGTGCCGCCTCCATTCTTTCTACATGTTTATGAGGTAACACCTTTGGGAGGGCACCGCAGCTTCATTACTTTCACAGAGGAGTGCCGGGGCTTTCTAAACATATATATATATATATATATATATATATATATATATATACAAGGGAGGGTAGGGGTACTAGCGACTAACAGTGTCTACACTTAAAGGATATATATATGAAGAATGATGCAATACGTATTTCTAAAAAATGGAGGGGTATTTATTATAAAACAGACATTTTAATAAAAATACAAAAAAGGGTTGGATGGAATAAAAAAGGGTGGTTTTGATTAATTAAAACATAAATTCAGGCTGATTAACACATAAAAAATATAAAAACATATCTGGAACAATAAAGATATAAAAATATATTTCAGATAAGAGAAAGGTGCTTATCTTAAAAATGGAAGGTCAACTGAGGTATACCCAACGCGTTTCGTCCGTCTGACTACATCAAGGGGTCATATATATACAGGTATAGGTTTTTTACATTATCATGTTAATTTACACCCAATCATAACAGTTGGTGCAGACAGGGTCACCCACATACAATTGTGTCTCCCATACAGTGTTTACTTTGGAAAAGCTTACAACTACCGACATGCTGACACTTCATCTACTGAATCAAGTACAATCAGGAGTTGGCAATGCCGACAGAGGGATTCCCATAGCTGTTTGTGGCAGAGCACTCACACATGTCGACACAGGTGTACTAAATCACTATAATGGGTAGATTCCAGTATCTGACAGGGAAAACACAGAAACTTTAACAACTCATGTACCACACACTCATTATATATACAGTATATATATATATATATATATATATATATATAGTGCTTTATATATGAACCCATAGTGCACTAAACAACTGTGCCCCCCTCCGTTTTACACTGTTAGTTGTTCCACAGTGTTTTGGCGGTGCCAGTGTCTCTGTAAGGAGAAAATGGCGCTGTATAGAGTTGTGAGGGCTAAGCCACGCCCCCTTCTCAGCGCGCTTCAGTCCCGCCAATTTTTACTTTTTTATACTGGCGGGGGTCAGTATACAGTGCCTATGCACTGTATACCTCTTTGCCAGGCATGTATATGAGGTATTTTTGCTGCCCAGGGTGCCCCACCTGCGCCCTGCACCCTTGTAGTGCCGCTTGTGTGTGGGAGCAATGGCGCGCAGCGCAACCGCTGCACGGTACCTCAGAGACTCTGAAGTCTTCTGCCGTCACTGAAGTCTTCTGTTTCTTCCTTTACTCACATGGCTTCTTTCTTCTGGCTCTGTGAGGGGGGTGACGGCGCAGCTCCGGGAACGAGCAGCTAGGCGAACCAAGTGATCAGACCCTCTGGAGCTAATGGTGTCCAGTAGCCTAAGAAGCAGAGCCCTTGAACTCAGAAGAAGTAGGTCTGCTTATCTCCCCTCACTCCTACGATGCAGGGAGCCTGTAGCCAACAGGTCTCCCTGAAAATAATAAACCTAACATAAAGTCTTTTCAGAGAAACTCAGGAGAGCTCCCCTAATGTGTGTCCAGTCTCTCTGGGAACAGAGTCTAACTGGAGTCTGGAGGAGGGCATAGAGGGAGGAGCCAGTTCACACCCATTCAAAGTCTTATAGTGTGCCAATGTCTCCTGCGGATCCCGTCTATACCCCATGGTCCTTTTGGAGTCCCCAGCATCCTCTAGGACGTATGAGAAAGTAGTTTTTGCAAATACAAAACCCTGTGTCATCTTGTAGTTAAAGCTTGGTGTTTGGTGCAAGGAGTCCAGAGTTGACTCGTGGTGCGGAGAACCCCATCCACAGCCCACAAGCTGAACCAACTTGGAAGGAGAGGAAGTGAGTGTAGACTGTATAGAGTACATCAATTGTTAATACCACGGGACTCTGTACTATTTATATAATGTGTGTGTGGAAAAAAAATAGGATATTAATTACCTACCAGTAAATCCTTTTCTCGTAGTCCGTAGGGAATACATGGAATTCATTTAGTACCATGGGGTATAGACGGGTCCACTAGGAACCTTGGGCACTTTAAGAATTTGATAGTGTGCGCTGGCTCCTCCCTCTTAGCCCCTCCTACCAGTCTAGGAAACTGTGCCCGAGGAGACGGACATACTTTGAGAGAAGGATAGATAAGGAAAGTGGTGGGATTACGAAGAGGAAAGCCATGCTAACCAAACTTGAAACATGAACAGCAACAGCTGAACAAACCAGAATACTTAACTAAGTAACAGTGCAGGAAGAACGAAGAACCGGGCGGGTGCCCAGTATCCCCTAAGGACTACGAGAAAAGGATTTACCAGTAGGTGATTAAAAACCTATTTTCTCTTACGTCCTTGGGGATAATGGGAATCCATTTAGTACCATGGGGAAGTACCAAAGCTCCCAAACTGGGTTGGGGAGTGCTGAGGTTCCTGCAGAACTGATTGACCAAACTGAAGGTCCTCAGAGGCCAAAGTATCAAACTTGTAAAACTTTGCAAACGCAGTCGAACCTGACCAAGTAGCTGCTCGGCAGAGCTGTAAAGTCGAGACACCCCGGGCAGCCGCCCAAGAATAACCCACTAACCTAGTAGAGTGGGCCTGTAGAGATTTTGGGACTGGCCTGGAACAAGCATGCTGGATAGTGATCCTGAACCAGCATGCAATAGACTGCTTTGAAGCAAGACACCCAATTTTATTGGGATCATAGAGAACGAACAACGAGTCGGATTTCCTGTGATGAGCTGTCCTCTTTACGTACACCTTCAAAGCCATCACAACATCCAAAGACTTTGAAGTAGCAGAGGTGTCTGTAACAGCCGGAACCACAATAGGTTGGTTGATGTGAAATGCGGACACCACCTTAGGAAGAAATTGCTGACAAGTTCCGAGTTCAGCTCTGTCCTCATGGAAAACTAAGTAGGGACTCTTGTGAGACAATGCTTCTAGCTCCGACACACGTCTTGCCGAAGCCAAGGCCAACAGTGTGACGGTCTTCCACGTAAGTTACTTTACGTCAACCTCCTGTAACAGTTCAAACCAGTCCGACTGGAGCAACCGCAGCACCAAATTGAGATCCCAAGGTGCCGTGGGAGGCTGGATGTGTAGAACACCGTTCAAGAACACCTGGACCTCAGGGAGAGAAGCCAATTGTTTCTGAAAGTAAATAGACAAAGCCGAAATCTGGACTTTAATTGAGCCTAGGCGTAGGCCCACATCCACTCCCGACTGCAGAAAAAGCAGGAGACATCCCAGATGAAATTCCACCGCAGAATATTGTCTGCTCACAGACCAAGAGAAATAATACTTCCCTATACGGTGGTAATGTTTAGACATTACCCCCTTCCTGGCTTGGATCATAGTCGGGATGACCTTGTCAGGAATCCCTCTCCTGGCTAGAATCAGCCGTTCAACTTCCATGCTGTTAAACGTAGCCGCGGTAAGTCTTGATAGACGAACGGGCCCTGTTGCAGAAGATCCTCACGAGGTAGAGGCCATGGATCTTCGATCAGCATCCCGAGCAGATCCGCGTACAAGGCCCGTCGAGGCCAGTCCGGAGCAATGAGGATTGCTTGAATCTTTTCCCTTTTTATTCTCTTTAGAATTCTTGGGATCAGAGGAAGTGGAGGAAACACGTACACCAGCTGGTAGACCCACGGAGTTGTCAGAGCGTCTACAGCCACTGCTTGTGGGTCTCTCGACCTGGAACAATACCACTTGAGCTTTTTCTTGAGTCGAGAGGCCATCATGTAGATCTGTGGATATCCCCACCAAAATGTCAACCACTGTAACACCTCTGGGTGGAGGCCCAACTCCGCCGGGTGCAGGTCGTGTTTGCTGAGGAAGTCTGCTTCCCAGTTGTCTACTCCCAAAATGAAGACCGCCGATAACGCCACGGCGTGTTTTTCCGCCCACAGGAGAATTATTGACACCTCTGACATTGCTGCTCTGCTTTTCTTCGGTCTATGTACATTACTGCCGTTACAGTGTCCGACTGGACTTGAATGGCCTGATTCCGAAGTAGAGATGAGGACTGCAGAAGTGCGTTGTAGAATACAAAGTTCTAAGATGTTTATTGGAAGGACAACTTCCCGACCTGACCATCTTCCTTGAAACTGCGCGCCCTGGGTGATTACTCCCCAACCTCTGAGGCTTGCGTCTGTGGTTAGCAGAATCCAATTCTGAATCCCGAACCGCCGACGAGGTGAGAAGTGTGTATCCACCACAGCAGGGAGATTCTGGCTCTTGGCGACAGACAGATCCTCTGGTGTATGTGAAGATGCGATCCGGATCATTTGTCCAACAGATCAGGCTGGAAGGGCCTTGCATGAAACCTTCCGTGCTGAATCGCCTCGTAAGAGGCCACCATTTTCCTCAGAAGGCGAAAGCACAGATGCACTGAGATCCAGGTTAACTTCAGGACAGCCCGAACCATCGAGTGGATTACCATAGCCTTCTCCAAGGGAAGGAACACTCTCTGAGACTCTGTGTCCAGTATCATTCCAAGGAAAGGAAGCCTCTGCGTCAGTTCAAGGTGAGATTTTGGTAAGTTCACAATCCACCCGTGATCCAGGAGTAGTCTGGCTGAGAGGCCAATGCTCTCCAACAACCGCTCCCTGGATGGTGCCTTTATCAGAAGATTGTCCAGGTACGGAATTATGTTCACTCCCTGTTTGCGGAGTAGAAACATAATCTCTGCAATCACCTTGGTGAACACTCTCGGTGCAGTGGAGAGACCAAATGGGCCTGGAACTGGTAGTGGCAGTCCTGCAGTGCAAATTGCAGATAAGCCTGATGAGGCGGCCAGATTGGAATGTGAAGGTACGTATCCTTGATATCCAGACACTAGGAATTCCCCCTCCTCCAGACCTGAGATCACCACTCTCAGAGACTCCATCTTGAACACTAATAAGTATGGGTTCAACGACTTGAGGTTCAAAATCGGTCTTACCGAACCTTTCGGTTTTGGTACTACAAACAAGTTGGAGTAATATCCCTTGTTTTGCAGATGAGGTGGAACTGGAACAATGACCTGAGTCTGTACCAGTTTTTGAATGGCGTCCTGTAACGTTATACTTGCCTCTTGTGAAACTGGTAAGCCTGATTTGAAGAATCTGTGAGGTAGGAGCTCCTGAAACTCCAGTCTGTAATACTGGGAAATAAGGTCTATGACCCAGGGATCCTGGCACGAACCTGTCCAGATGTGACTGAAATTTTTTAGTCGGGCTCCCACCTGCCAGACTTCCAGGCTTCGTGGTCCACCCTCCAGCTGAAGGCGGTTGCTGGTTTGCGTGGTTTACCTCTAGCGCCTCCGGTGGCTGCAAAAGAACCTCTGATTTTGCCCTTAAACTTGGCAGGCCGAAAGGACTGTAGATTAGGTCCTGAGTACGCCTTATTGGCTGGGGGGGGGGGGGGGCTGCAGAAGGAAGATACATGGACTTACCCACAGTAGCTTTGGAGATCCATTTGTCTAGTTCATCTCCAAATAAGGCCTCTCCTGTGAAGGGTAGACCTTCCATTCCTTTCCTGGAGTCCGCGTCAGCAGTCCACTGGCGTAGCCATAAGCCTCTGCGTGCTGACACTGCGTCCATTAAGCAAGACTATTTCTTTTATGGCTTCCCCCATAAAATTCACAGAGTCCTGTATATGTTGCAGGAGTAAAACAATCTCCCCGAGGCAAGGTACCTAATCCGCCAAGTAGGTTACTCGACCATTTGGCGATGGCCTTAGTAATCCACCCACATGCTATAGTGGGTTTCTGGGCCACTCCAGGAGCTGTATACAAAGATTTGAGTGTATTCTCAATTCTATGATGAGCCATGTATTTTAGGGAGGCTGCACCTGGGACAGGCAGTACAATTTTCCGTGACAGTCTGGATACTGATGCATCCACTATCGGTGGTGTTTCCCATTTTATCCTATCCTCAGGAGGAAAAGATGATATCAACCTTTTAGGGATTTGAAATTCCCTATCAGAATTAACCCATGGTTCTTCAAACAGGGTATTTAGTTCCTTTGACACATGAAAAGTGGCTGAGGATTTTTTTTATATTAAAATAAGATTCCTCAGTCTCCTGTTAACTTATCAAGGATATACAGTACTTCTCTGATAGCTTCTATGAGAGCCTCTATTCCCTGTGACAGAGTAGCCTCCCCCACCTCTGAGTCCACCTCCCCCTCCTCCATGTCTGACCCTTCATCATCAGAGTCAGACTGCAGGATATGGGGCAAAGGACGTATTTGCGGACAAATGGCAGGAGACTGAGACGCTGGTTTTGGTACTGAGCCTCCCTTCATAAACTTAGTCATAGATTGTCTTAAGTATTGCGTCTCTTTCTCATTGCGGGACAATTTAGTAGAAATATTGGAAATCATTCCTCTAATGGAGTCCAGCCAAGCTGGCTCAGCCCCGCTAGCCTGGGAGGGTACACTGCACTGAGTACCCTGTAGTGAATTCCCTGAAGAGGAACACTGTGCCTTACATGAAATACACTCTTTGTATGACATACTGTGACAGTGACAGCACACACAGGTTAAATGCACAATTAACCCACAAAGAGCCCTTCCAGAGAGACACAGATAGTATGGAGCCAGCACACAGCGCCTTTACTGCTAATGCCAAGCTTAGCCGGGTCGCAGACTAAGTACCCAGATTGGGGACTTAGCACACTAGTAAGCGCTACCCCCCCTGCTATGACCCCCTGGTATCGCTGAGGTAATCTGGAGTCTTTCCGGAGGAGCTGTGCGTCCCTGTCAGTCAGCGTCTGTGTCCACTGCAGAGGGAAAATGGCGCTGGTGAGCTGCTGGATCCGTTAATAGTGAAGCCCCGCCCCTTCAATGGCGCACGGTCTTCCTGCACTTTTTTATACCAGCTGAGGTAATTTTGTGCCTAAAATGGAGTCAGCCTCCTTTTAAGTCTGTAATGCCAATCTGGGTACTGTGTACAGAGACTCAGTTCGCTCCCTCAGAAGCCGTGCGTCTGCACTGTGTACTGAAGACCCAGATGCCCCATGTAGAAGCCATGCGTCTTCGTACTCTCATGCCGCCATAATAGCCGACGACACACTAACCGGGATGCCAGCTTAGTGCTCACCACTCTTCTATCTTCTAGCTCTGCTAGGGGTGGCAGCGTGCTGCGGGAATGTACGCTCACCATGGTGGGGCTTGCAAATAATTCCCTCAGGAGCTAGTGTCCCGTCAGCGGGGAATAGGACCATTAACCCTTCAGGAGGTTGGGCCGTTCTCCCCCTAAGTCCCACGAAGCAGGCAAACTGGTGATATCCAGTCCTGCCTGAAAACAACAAATATATAAAATAAATGCAGAAAACTTTTCAGGAGCTTCCAGCGACGTGACCAGCTCCTCCGGGCACATTTTCTAAACTGAGTCTAGTAGGAGGGGCATAGAGGGAGGAGCCAGCGTACATTATCAAATTCTTAAAGTGCCCAAGGCTCCTAGTGGACCCATCTATACCCCATGGTACTAAATAGATTCCCAGTATCCCCAAGGACGTAAGAGAAAAGTGTAAATGCACACTTATGCATAGTCCCTAAATACCAGTCCATTACACATTCCACTTCTATCCATGCATCTTTTCTTATTCATAGGTTTCATCCAGCCAAATTGTATATACCTGGCCTGTGTTCCTATATATGTACAAATGTAGCCACGCTCATTGTGGCTATATTCAAGCAACTTGCTTGCACGTCTAGATGCGCACATACCCCATTCAAAGTGAATAGGGTGGAAAAAGACGCAGCTAGGTGTGCACGTTCCAGCAAGATGCAGCCACGGTGAACGTGGCTACACATATATATATATATATATATATATTAAAAAATGAACGCGTTTCGTCCTAAAATGAGGACTTCTTCAAGGGGATGACATGCAGTGGGAGTCCTGGGGTTTTTATCCTAAAATATGGGGTCACATGTAAGGAAGTGATCTCACTTCCTGTGTGTTCTTCCGGTTTTTAGTGGAGTTAGGTGATTCAAATATAAATCTCTTAAATAGTCTGAAGATAGCGAGGATAACGTGGTTAGAGCATATATTTATTTGTAATAGATAAAACAGGTGTTTTAAAACGGAGTTTAAACGAGTGTGGAACGCAAATGCGTCACTTCCGGTTCTCGCTGTGGAACGCATCGCGTCACTTCCGTTATCGGTAATGCTCAGTTCAGTTCATAATACACGGGAGAGACGGCGCAACTTTTAGTAGAGATACAAAATAAGTTCATTGATACTCAGTGTTCAGTAATCTGTTTTTTACATGAAGCGTTATAGCGCGACGTCACTTCCGGCCTGATAAGTATAACAAAAAACGGACATTTCATTTCCGCCGACGTCACATCCTGTTGTTGGAACGCACGGCCATCTTTGATGGATGGATTTCATCTGTAAATGTTGGAACGCAAATGTTCATAGACGCTTAATATAAATTATATACATATATATAGTTTAAAAAAATGATTAATTAGTACGGAAAATATTAATTAGTAAGGAAACCGTGTTAATTAATTAATGATTTATTTAATATTATTTATATTATTTAAAAATATATAATAGTGATAATAAAGTGCCATATAAGTGATATAAGAAAAAGAGAGCCGGGGGGGGGGGGGGGGGGGGGGGGAACTGGAGATGAGGATTAATTTATAGAAAAGGAGCAATTTCGAATCCCTCGTTGAATCCTAGGGGTGACATAGTATTCAGCTCGAAGATCCAAAACATCTCTCTTTGTGACAATTTATTCAAAATATCTCCGCCCCTTTCACCCAAGGTCACATTTTCAATACCTTTAAAGGTGAGGTTATTTTTTAACATTGTACGATTAATACCTGCATTTTTACAATTGAACCAGCTGCTATATATGTCCTTTGATTTTGTGTACTGTTTTATTTATATATGTAACCTGCATGTTTGGGCAGGAGTGTGTCTATTAAACTATTGTTTTTAACTAAACATAGTTTCTCCTTTAAAATTGGAACCTGCATAGTTCCTATAAATTGCTTTTTATATATACAGAAAAACACCTGTGGAAATTTAAAAACAGTACACACTATGTTTATTTTATCTCTCCTTTACATGTGCTGTCTATAAGAGTCATCTACCAGAAATACCCGCAGCTAAGTTTACTATACTTTATCTGTTTTATTATCACAATTTTTTCACGAGGAGTGAGTCACCAACACTACTAGGCGCTTTTTATACTTCATTTTTTAACATTTATCTCTATATTGTTTAAAAGCTGCCACTTACGTATATGTAAGGAGTGTTAGGTGTTGACCATATAGTCATTTTATCCCTTTGTATTTAGGGGGTCTTACTGAATTTACCTAGGCGCTATTCTCTACTTTTTCACATATATATATATATATATATATAATAGGATTTTGGTACCTACCGGTAAATCCTTTTCTCCTAGTCCGTAGAGGATGCTGGGGACTCCAAAAGGACCATGGGGTATAGACGGGATCCGCAGGAGCTTGGGCACACTGAAAAGACAAACTGGCGTGTGAACTGGCTCCTCCCTCTATGCCCCTCCTCCAGACCTCAGTTATAGGAACTGTGCGCAGGAGAGACGGACATTTCGAGGAAAGGATTTTTGTTTAAACTAAGGGCTACAAACATACCAGCCCACATCACAAACATACCGTACAACCGGAGTAACAGTAAACCAGATAACAGTATGAAAAACAACAGCAAAAAGCTGAAAACGAGAAATACACCACCGTGTATAAACTAAGCTAACCAGCAAGAAAACACTGCAAGTAACAGTCCGCACTGGGATGGGCGCCCAGCATCCTCTACGGACTAGGAGAAAAGGATTTACCGGTAGGTACCAAAATCCTATTTTCTCTTACGTCCTAGAGGATGCTGGGGACTCCAAAAGGACCATGGGGTTTATACCAAAGCTCCAGACCGGGCGGGAGAGTGCGGATGACTCTGCAGCACCGACTGAGCAAACACAAGGTCCTCATCAGCCAGGGTATCAAACTTATAGAACTTAGCAAAAGTGTTTGAACCCGACCAAGTAGCTGCTCGGCAAAGCTGTAAAGCCGAGACGCCTCGGGCAGCCGCCCAAGATGAGCCCACTTTCCTGGTAGAATGGGCTTTTACTGACTTCGGCACTGGTAGCCCGGCCGAAGAATGAGCCTGCTGAATCTACTACAAATCCAGCGTGCAATAGTCTGTTTTGAAGCAGGATGACCAATCTTGTTGGAAGCATACAGGACAAACAGCGCCTCAGTTTTCCTGGCAACAGCCGTTCTGGTGACGTAGATCTTCAAAGCTCTCACAACATCCAGAGACTTTGGAACCGCCACAGCATCCGTAGCCACCGGCACCACAATAGGCTGGTTAATATGAAATGAAGAAACCACCTTCGGCAGAAATTGTTGACGAGTCCTCAATTCCGCCCTATCCGAATGAAAAATCAAGTACGGGCTTTTATGAGATAAGGCCGCCAACTCTGACACTCGCCTGGCAGACGCCACCGCCAACAGCATGACTACCTTCCAAGTGAGAAATTTCAACTCAACCTTACGCAAAGGTTCAAACCAGGAAGACATAAGAAACTGTAAGACCACATCAAGATCCCATGGAGCTACCGGAGGCACGAACGGAGGATTGATATGCATTACTCCTTTCACAAAAGTCTGCACCTCTGGGAGGACAGCTAATTCTTTTTGAAAGAAAATAGACAAAGCCAAAATCTGTACTTTGATGGAGCCTAATTTTAGGCCAGCATCTACAACTGCTTGCAAAAAATGGAGAAAGCGACCCAAGTGAAAATCTTCCGCAGGAGCCATTTTAGACTCACACCAGGAAACATACTTTTTCCAAATACGGTGATAATGTTTCGCCGTAACCTCCTTCCTAGCCTTAAGGAGAGTGGGAATGACCTCCCCGGGAATACCTTTACGAGCTAAGATCTGGCGCTCAACTTCCATGCCGTCAAACGCAGCCGCGGTAAGTCTGGAAACACGCATGGACCCTGCAACAACAGGTCCTCTCTTAGAGGAAGCGGCCAAGGATCTTCCACCAGTAAATCCTGAAGATCCGGGTACCAGGCCCTTCTTGGCCAATCTGGAACGACGAGAATCGCCTGAACCCGTGCTCGTTGAATGATCCCCAGTACCTTTGGAATGAGAGGAAGTGGAGGGAACACATACACCGACTGCAACACCCACGGAGACACCAGGGCGTCCACTGCACTGGCTTGGGGGTCCCTTGACCTGGAACAATACCTCGGGAGCTTCTTGTTGAGACGAGACGCCATCATGTCGATCAACGGAATTCCCCAACGCTTTGTCACCTCTGCAAATACCTCTTGGTGAAGAGCCCACTCTCCCGGATGGAGATCGTGTCTGCTGAGGAAATCTGCTTCCCAGTTGTCCACTCCCGGGAGGAAGACCGCTGACAGGGCGCTCACGTGTTGTTCCGCCCAGCGAAGGATTCTTGTGGCCTCCGCCATTGCCGCTCTACTCCTTGTTCCGCCTTGACGGTTTATATGTGCCACCGCTGTGACGTTGTCTGACTGTACCAGGACAGGTCGACCCTGAAGTAGGCTTCTTGCTTGTTGCAGGCCGTTGTAAATGGCTCGTAACTCGAGAACATTTATGTGGAGACAAGCTTCCTGGAGCGACCATTTCCCCTGGAAGTTTCTTCCTTGGGTGACTGCGCCCCAGCCTCGGAGACTTGCATCTGTTGTCAGAAGTACCCAATCCTGGATACCGAACCGGCGTCCATCTAGGAGGTGAGAACTTTGTAGCCACCACAGGAGAGAAATTCTGGCTCTGGGAGATAGACTTATCTTCCGGTGCATGTGCAGGTGAGACCCGGACCATTTGCTCAGCAAGTCCCACTGAAACACCCGGGCATGAAACCTGCCGAACGGAATTGCTTCGTACGCCGCAACCATCTTCCCCAGAACCCGAGTACAGTGATGGATTGACACACTCGTTGGCCTGAGAAGTTCCCTGACCATCGTCTGCAGTTCCAGAGCTTTTTCGTCTGGAAGAAATACTCTCCATAATTCTGTGTCCAGAATCATGCCCAGAAAAGGCAGCCGAGTGGTCGGAATCAACTGAGACCTTGGCAAATTGAGCACCCAACCATGCTGTCGCAGAACCGACAGCGACAAATTTACACTTCTCAGTAACCATTCCCTGGACCTCGCCTTTATCAGTAGATCGTCCAAGTACAGAATAATTGTAACCCCTTGCTTGCGAAGGAGAACCATCATTTCTGCCAAGACCTTGGTGAAAATCCTTGGGGCCGTGGAAAGCCCAAACGGCAACATCTGAAATTGGTAATGAGAATACTGTATCGCAAACCTGAGGAAAGCCTGATGTGAAGGAAATATCGGGACGTGTAAGTAGGCATCCTTTATGTCGACTGACGCCATAAAATCCCCCCCTTCCAGGCTGGCAATCACTGCTCGAAGAGATTCCATCTTGAACCTGAAAACTTTCAAGTATGGATTGAGGGATTTTAGATTCAGAATCGGTCTGACCGAACCGTCCGGTTTCGGCACAACAAAGATGCTCGAGTAGAACCCCTCCCCCCGTTGGGACGGGGGAACGGGAACATTGACCCACTGTTGACACAATTTTTGTATCTCTGCCAGCACCACCTCCCTTTCCGGAAGAGACACTGGTAAGGCCGAAATGAAAAACCGGTGAGGGGGCACCTCCCGAAACTCCAGCTTGTATCCCTGAGACACAATCTCAAGGATCCAGGTCTGATTGAATCCAGACCTGACTGAAGATTCGCAGACGGCCCCCCACCGGTCCGGACTCCCCCAGGGAAGCCCCAGCATCATGCGGTGGACTTGGTAGAGGCAGGGGAGGACTTTTGGTCCTGGGCGCCTGACATGGCAGGCGACTTCCTTCCCCTTCCTCTACCCTTTGAAGCGAGGAAGGACGAACCTTTTCCACGCCTGTATTTATTGGGACGAAAGGACTGCATCTGCTGATGTGGTGCCTTTTTCTGGTGTGTGGGAACATAGGGAAGAAAAGAGGACTTACCCGCAGTCGAGACCAGGTCTGCCAAGCCGTCCCCAAACAAGACAGTACCTTTGAAGGGTAAAGCTTCCATAGCCCTCTTGGAGTCGGCATCAGCATTCCATTGATGTATCCACAACGCCCTCCTGGCCGATATTGACATGGCATTGGCTCTTGATCCCAAGAGACAAACATCCCTCGCCGCATCCTTCAGGTAATCTGCAGCGTCCTTGATATAACCAAGAGTCAAAAGAACATTATCTTTATCAAGTGCATTCATATCATTAGCTAAATTCTCAGCCCATTTAGCAATAGCACTACTCACCCATACCGACGCCACAGCAGGTCTGAGCAATGCACCCGTATTAGCGAAAATGGACTTCAGAGACGTCTCCAGCTTGCGATCCGCCGGATCCTTGAGAGCTGCCGTGTCAGGAGACGGAAGCGCCACTTTCTTAGACAAACGAGATAGAGCTTTGTCAACATTTGGAGACGACTCCCATTTTTCCCTGTCATCAGAGGGGAAAGGATACGCCATGTAAATCCTTTTGGGAATCTGCCACCTCTTGTCCGGCGACTCCCAAGCTTTTTCACAAAGAGTATTCATTTCATGAGATGGGGGAAACTTCACCTCAGGTTTTTTTCCCTTGAACAAGCAAATCATTGTTTCCTGTACCGCAGGTTTATCAGAAATGTGTAAAACCTCTTTTATAGCCACAATCATGTATTGAATACTCTTAACTAATCGTGGATGTAACGCAGCTTCAGTGAAATCGACGTCGGATTAAGAGTCTGTGTCGGTATCAGTATCTACCACTTGATTAAACAGCCGCTTTTGCGTCCCCGATGGGGTTTGCACCTGAGACAAAGCCTCCTCCATGGACTTTTTCCACACCTGTGTCTGTGACTCCGACTTATCCAACCTCTTTGATAAAGAAGCCACATTCGTATTAATCGTACTGAGCAATGCAAGTAAATCAGGTGTCGGCTGCGCCGACAGGCCCAAATCTAGACCCGCATCCGCTCCCCCAATAACCTCCTCCGGTGAATAACATTCAGCCTCAGACATGCCGACACTTAGTAACGACACACAGACGCACACAGAATGTCTCAGCTAGGGGACAGGCCCACAATGAAGCCCAGATAGAGGACACAGAGGGAGTATGCCAGCTCACACCCCAGCGCCCATATATCCCCTCAAGGGATATATGTGACCAGCGCTGCTTAAACCACAATAAAATGCACCACAACTGCGCCCCCCCCCCTCCCGATTAGCTCCCCGTTACTGTGAGAGAAGTTGCGGAGGTCCCAGGCAGCGTCTCCTTCAGCCGCGTGTTGGAGGAGAAGATGGCGCTGCTAGCCGCGCAACGAAGCTCCGCCCCTTCCCGGCGCGCTTCAGCCCGCCAAATTTAAAAATGTGAAAATGCCGGCGGGGGTCTGAGAAACGTTGATGAGGCACCGAAAAGGCTTCTACCGGCCCCGGACTTCAGTAACATACTGCCCAGGGTGCCCCCAGCACCCTGTGAGTCCCTTTCCTGATAATGTGTGGGAGCATGCGCTGTACCTGGTCACCGAAGTCTTCTGCCGTCCTGAAGTCTTCTGTTCTTCTCATACTCACCCGACTTCTTTCTTCTGGCTTCAGTGAGGGGGGTGACGGCGTGGCTCCGGGAACAAGCAGCTAGGCGCACCAAGAGCTAATGGTGTCCAGTAGCCGAGAAGTAGAGCCTTTTTTTTTAAAAAGATATTTTTATTGAAATTTTTAATCGTACAAATCAGAAGAGTTGAAAACAGACGAAAATTAGTAAAAGGGTTCTTTCCAAAAAGGAAAATAAAATACAAAGTCATAACAATGGTCTCGTTACAATACAAACGCCAAATACATCCCAGTATTAAGAAGAATTAGCATTATACAAAGATTATACATACATAACAACGAATAATGGCACATTCCTCATCCTCTATCATATTACGAAAATTGCGAGACACAACCTTGTAGTAAACAAAACTTCTTGACTAAGTATGGACTACAAACATAAATTAAAATACCTGGGACGGGGGGATGGGAAGGATGTAGAAAAGAAGACGTAAGAAAGAAATAGGATAAAGATAGAAAAAAAAGAAAGAGATAGTAGATAATAGACACTACTCCACGATTCAAAAACTTTTCAAAATACTAAAAATATAGTTGTACATTTATCTAGTAAGACCATCAAAAGGAAATTGGGTCCCAAATTAAAACAACACCAGTCTAAAAAAATCTTAAAGAGAAAAATCTCCAAAGACTCTATAGATATGTGTCTGAATATCCAGATCCAAAGTGTCTATAAATGGAGCCCATTTAAAATAAAATTTTTGTACAGTTGCACCTACATTTAGGCAGGCATATTTCCTTTCATAATATAAAATATTTGTCAATTTACGTTTGACCTCTAAAATTGAAGGGGATGATTTTTTTAGTCCAATGAAGTAATATACATTTCTTACATATAGTAAGAATAGTAATAAGAAGAGGTAAAATATGTTTTTTGTTGCTTCCCAGACACCAAGCAGAAAAACTAAGCCCAAGACAAGCCTTCGGATCCGGACTCAACTGCAAACCAAACATTGAATTTAGAAAACATATCATCTTACACCAAAAGATTCTCAGCTTATAGCAATCCCATGTGCAGTGAATAAAATTTGCAATTGCAGTCCCACATTTGATACATGAACCCTGTTCTTCTTTAACCATATGTCTCCTTTGATGCGGAGTAATATATGCTCTATGTAGCATCCGTACATATACTTCTTGCAAATATGCAGGAGAGAGAACCTTCGAAGATATAACAGATAATTCCATCAATTCTGAAAGATCAGACAAAGAAGGAATATCTGTTTTCCATTTCTGCAGCAAAATATCCCATTGCACATGTTCAATATCATCCATAATTAGTTGATATAAATATTTAACTTTGTAATTTTTAGTCAAGAGAAAAGTAAACAACATGTCAACAGATTTCACTTGGGATAAATGAACACCCGTCTTGGGTATGAAAGGCTTTGATGCTTTAATAGAAGTCAAAAAATTACGTGTTTGGAAATACATGAACATATGATGTCGTGGAATAGAATAAGTAAGACAAATGCAGAAATCGAGCCTCCTGGGTCAAAAACTTTATATGATAAATCTAACCCTTTCATCTTCCACACTGTAAATCTTGAATTAGACAAAGTTGGAGGGAATGAGGGATTTCCCCATAAAGGTATAAATTGGGTCACGTAAGGGTTAGTTTTTAATCTATTATTGATGGCTAGCCATGCTTTATAGGTATCTACAAAAAGGACATGAGTAAGTAATGACAACCATCCATTGAGGAAGTAATGATAATTTAGATTGTAAAAGAGCGCCTGGAGCATATGGAAAAAATATTGCTGATTCTAAAGCTAAATCCACATATTCAGATTTATTTAAAATCCAAGCATTAATATATCTAAAAAAGATAGAAAGTGAATAAGCTGGCAAATCAGGATACCCTAAGCCTCCTTTTCGTCTGTGTACAACCATCTTTGCCCTAGAAATTCGTGGGCGTTTGCCCTGCCAGATAAATTTGGAAACAGATAAAGCTATTGGTATTTGTTGCATACAATAAAACAATTTCGGAAATAATACAGATTGACCAACAGCCAATCTTCCCAAGAGAGAGAGAGGCAAGTCTCTCCATGACTCAAGCTTCATAGCTATTTTTGATATTACTGAAGTAAAATTGGCCAAATACATCTGAGATAAATCCGAACAAATTTGTATTCCTAGATATTTAATGTGGGAAGAGGCAAGAGCTAGAGGAATATTCAGAGATTTTAAAAAGTCCGAATCAGTAGTACCCAAAAGGAGCACTTCTGATTTTGTTATATTAATTTTATACCCTGATACTTTACTAAAAGAGTCAATCAAATTAAACAAAGCTGGTAAGGAACTGGAAGGCTCTGAAAGAAAAAGTAGGGCATCATCTGCAAATAATCCTATCTTTAATTCCTCTGAATTAATTAATTTTAAAACCCTTAATCAATGGTGACCCTCGGATAGCAACCGCTAGTGGTTCAATCGCAATAGCGAAGAGGAGAGGGGACAAGGGACAGCCTTGTCTAGTTCCCCTGTTTAAGAAAAAGGCAGAAGATAAAATACCGTTACAAGCTACCTGAGATTTAGGGTTAGAGTATAGAATGCGGAGAATATCAATGAGGTGGGAAGGAAAACCAAAATTAGATAAAGTTTTAAATAAGTGGGGCCATAATACTAAATCAAATGCTTTTTCCGCGTCTAACGTAACCACAATCTGAGACGAAGACGAAGAAGAAGCATTAGAACAAACATGTTGTATCGCAGCTAGAACCCTCCTCACATTTACCACCGAGTGGTGTCCTGTAATGAATCCAGTTTGATCTTTATGGATCAATAAAGGCAGAATAGGTTTTATACGTTCTGCTAAGATTTTTGTAAATATCTTATAGTCATTATTTAGGAGCGATATAGGTCTATATGAACCTGGAAGATTTAAATCTCGGCCTTCCTTGGGTAAAACCTTAATAATCGCATCCGAAAAATGTAAAGGGAGTTTAGCACTTTCGATGACATGATTAAAGCAATCTGCTAACGGTTTGTCTATAAGCGGACTCATCAAGTGGTAGAATTCAGTAGAAAAGCCATCTGGGACAGGAGCTTTTGCCAATTTCAACTGTTGAATAACTTTAGATACTTCCTCTGGGGTAATCGGAGCTATCAAAGTTTGTGAGAAAGAATCAGAAAGCTGAGGTAAGGAAAGAAAATCCCAAAGGGATGAAGAAGGAGAACTAGAGTCGGTAGTAACAGAAGGAGAAGAATATAGAGTTTCATAAAAAGACTTCAGAGTATTCTCTATGTGATGATCCGACGTAGTGAGAGAGCCATCCAAGGTTTTTAAAGGGTGTACTACGGTCTTATATCTAGAACCTTGCAGAAGATTAGTAAGAAGCTTTCCAGTCTTATTACCAAATTTGTAAAGTTTAGAATTTACATTAAACAAATATTTATCTCCACTCATTTGAAGAAATTCATTAAAATGTGTTTGGACATTAATATATTGAGTCTTAGTAAGAGGGGAAGGGGACTGCTTAAATAATTGAAATGCATTAGAAAGTTGAGATTGAAGACTAATATAAGAATCATTTATCTTTTTCATCATTTGGGAATGGAACTGTATAAGGTCACCTCTTAAAACTGCTTTAGCTGTCTGCCAAAAGATTGAAGGGTTATTCATTGCATATTCCTCATTATGAGAAACATAATCATTCCAATTTTGCACTAATCTGTCTTTAAATAAATTTGATTTAGTCAGGTAAACCGGGAACTTCCACATAGGGTTAATATTATCAGATTTTTTAAGACGTAAAACAATACAAATTAGGCCATGATCAGATAAAACAGGGAGCTCAATAGACGCCGATTGAACTTTAGGAAATAAGGAGTTAGCAACAAAAATATAATCAATACGTGACCATGTGTTGTGAGTCATGGAAAGACAAGAATACTCTCTCTCTATGGGGTTGAGTGCTCTCCAAGAGTCTATCAAATTCAATGATTTAGTAAAGAAATCAATACCTAACCTAGGAAGTCGTAGTAGACTTCGTCGGAGGAGATCGATCCAGAAAGGACGCAATTAAATTAAAATCTCCACAAATTATCAGTGTAGATGGGTCATAGGTATGGAGCTTGGCTAGCATTTTTGTCATAAATGATTTTTTATAAGGCGTAGGGGCATATATATTACAAATATTATAACGAATACCTGCAAATACAGTCTCCACTATAACATAGCGGCCTTCCAAATCAGTAACCACAGATGAAACTTGGAGATCGAGAGAGCGTTTGGCAAGAATTGCCACACCACTTGATTTAGTATTATAAGAGGATGAACCCAGTAATACCCAATTCAACATTTGTAGTTTTTTGACTTCAGGGGCCAGCAAATGTGTTTCTTGTAAGCAGATAATATCCACAGACAATTTATTTAGATACATCAATAATTTCCGACGTTTGGCCGGTGTATGAATACCACGAATTTTTAGCGATCCAATTTTAACAGACATACCTTTAGTATATATATATAATGAAATAAATTCTCGAATCGTGAAGTCAGACAGAAAAGATATAGAGGGGAAGAATAAGGGAAGAACAATAGGAGACAAAAACAAAACATCACATAAACAAACAGGATCATGTCGGTAAAGAAACAGCATGAGCACAATAACAATATTTGCAAATAGGACCTCCAGTAACCATCCCCAGTCTGTACCTCCAGGGTCCCAAACATAGGGAAGTCCATCAGAAACGTACAAATAAAATAAGAAAAACCGACACAGCTCCTCCCCTCACCACCAGCATAATCATGGTATAAGATAGCATCTAAAAGAAACTGTCACCGCACCCATAGGACTATATTTCAATATTTAAAACATGTCAGAATAAAAACAGAAACAGACATATTTAAATCTATAGAAGTCGACACTTATAAGGCAATGAATCAACCATCAGTAATATCAGAACTATGTTTCCCATCAGCTTCCTCTTTCAGAAAAGCTGCTGCATCTGCAGGGTTGGTAAAATCCAAATGTCCCGAGTCGGTGAAAATCCTGGAAACATCATGAAGAACTTCCGGTGACTCTCAACTAAAACAGAACAAACTGGCGAAAAGTATTTCCTCAGCTTTGAAAGTTCCACCGAAAAGTCCTGAAATATCTTCAGAGAATGTCCCTCCAGTCCAGTGACTTAACCTTCCGCGATGCTTTCCATATTTCCTGCTTATGTAAATAATTCAAAGTCTTAAAAATGACTGCTCTCGGGCGATTCGGGGGTTGTTTTGCTGCACCTCCTATTCTATGCACCCGCTCAATAATAAGATCAACACAGGCAGCTTCAATATGTAACATCTTAGGGAGTGTATTTCGTACAAAATGTGCAAGAGAGGCTCCGACAAGGGACTCAGGGAGACCAATAATTCTTAAATTGTTTCTCCTTGTTCTATTTTCGATATTATCCAGCTTTTCAGATAGGCGTGCATTATCAATAGTTAAAGTATGAACTTCTTTCTGAAGAATATCAATATCATCTCTAGCATTACTTATATGTCTCTCAGTATCAGACACTCTGCTGCTAAGATGGTGTAGCTGGGAAGTGATATCCGTCACAGCTTTCTTTAAAAGGGGTTCTACAGTGGCTTGTATGGCGGCTATCATATCTGCATAAGTTGAGGTAAATGTACCTGAACCGTCCGTTCGATCTCCGCCTGCCGGGGTCTCAGAAAAGAGGTCTGGTAATGTCTTCTTAGACGCTGGCGTCCCTGGAGCTGAATCTGTACCCGGCGCCATATTGTGGTCACCGCGGCGTTTCTCCTGACGCGGCTGTTGGGCCGGAGACGGCCTTTTCGGAGCCGGGGATGCAGCCAAATACTTGTCCATGGTGACCTCCGTGCGGCGCGGGGATCTGGAACGATGAGTGCGTGTGGTAGACAGCTTTAATGATAGGCAAAGCTGGGGTGAGTTGCGGAGCTGGTGAGAGACGCTGCTCACGCTCTCATGCCAAACCGGAAGTCGAGAAGCAGAGCCTTTAAACTAAGAAGAAGTAGGTCCTGCTTCTCTCCCTTCACTCCCACGCTGCAGGGAGCCTGTAGCCAACAGGTCTCCCTGAAAATAAAAAACCTAACAAAAGTATTTTCAAGAGAAACTCAGGAGAGCTCCCCTAGTGAGTGTCCAGTCAGTCCTGGGCACAAAGTCTAACTGAGGTCTGGAGGAGGGGCATAGAGGGAGGAGCCAGTTCACACCCAGTTTAAGTCTTTTCAGTGTGCCCAAGCTCCTGCGGATTCCGTCTATACCCCATGGTCCTTTTGGAGTCCCTAGCATCCTCTAGGACGAAAGAGATATATATATATATCTGTTTCTGGAAGGGAGCATAGATGAAGGAGAGTTCCTTGTTCTGTTTCTACAACTGTTATTTACTAACCCGTTAGTTCTTTGGTTACAATTTGAATTACTTCTGCATTGATTATGCCATGCTCAGAGTATCCAACATCTTGTGAAAGATTTTGAACAGTATGTAAAACCTTCATTGTGAATGTCTAATCTTCTATCGATTTAACCCCTGATGAAGTCTTTGGGATGAAATTTGTAGGGTTGCGATATAATTGTCCACATCATTACAGAAAAAGCTTCTGTCTGCTTAATAATACCCTCTAAGAACAAATACACCCTTTTAATTATTACAATCTACTGTGAAAATCCTTTCTTGTAGAGTTGACTATGGATGTGGGCAGACTAGATGGGCCAAGTGGTTCTTATCTGCCGTCAAATTCTATGTTTCTATGATGTGCATTCTCTTATAGTATTGTACTATGGGGGTCATTCCGAGTTGAACGCTCGTTGCCAATTTTCGCAACAGAGCGATTAAGGCAAAAATGCGCATGCGCATGGTACGCAGTGTGCATGCGGTTAGTATTTTAGCACAAAACTTAGTTGATTTACTCACATCCGAATGAAGATTTTTCATCGTTGAAGTGATCGGAGTGTGATTGACAGGAAGTGGGTGTTTCTGGGCAGAAACTGGCCGTTTTCTGGGCGTGTGCGAAAAAACGCAGGCGTGTCAGGGAAAAACGCGGGAGTGTCTGGAGAAACGGGGGAGTGGCTGGCCGAACGCTGGGCGTGTGTGTGACGTCAAACCAGGAACGAAACGGCCTGAGCTGATCGCAATCTGTGAGTAGGTCTGGAGCTACTCAGAAACTGCTAAGAAATTTCTATTCGTCTGCTAATTTTTCGTTCGCAATTCTGCTATGCTAAGATACACTCCCAGAGGGCGGCGGCTTAGCGTGTGCAATGCTGCTAAAAGCAGCTAGCGAGCGAACAACTCGGAATGACCCCCTATGTTTATTGTGAATAAATACATGTTGAATTTTTTAAAAGAAGGTATTTAATGGTTAGCCCAAATGGCAATTTCTGGGTGGTGGAATTTTGGATGTAATTTAGTAGCCAAGTGCCCTCTGATTTTGTATTGTTTGTATTTGTTGTACCCTTAGCAGCACCTCTTGACATACCCCCTGCTAGTAAGAGGTTGGAAGCGCAAGATAAGGGCATTTTTTCTCTCTCTCTCTCTCTCTATATATATATATAATAAGAATTTACATACCGATAATTCTATTTCTCATAGTCCGTAGTGGATGCTGGGGACTCCGTAAGGACCATGGGGAATAGCGGCTCCGCAGGAGACTGGGCACATCTAAAGAAAGCTTTAGGACTATCTGGTGTGCACTGGCTCCTCCCCCTATGACCCTCCAAGTCCCTAGTAGCCGCAGGCACCACCAATAGGTTGGTTCAGGTGAGACGCTGAAACCACCTTGGGGAGAAACTGAGGACGAGTCCTCAATTCCGCCCTGTCCGAATGGAAAATCAGATAAGGGCTTTTTCAGGATAAAGCCGCCAATTCTGACACGCGCCTGGCCCAGGCCAGGGCCAACAGCATGACCACTTCCCATGTGAGATATTTTAACTCCACAGATTTAAGTGGTTCAAACCAATGTGACTTTTGGAACCCAAAACTACATTGAGATCCCAAAGTGCCACTGGAGGCACAAAAGGAGGCTGTATATGCAGTACCCCTTTTACAACGTCTGAACTTCAGGGACTGAAGCTAGTTCTTTTTGGAAGAAAATTGACAGGGCCGAAATTTGAACCTTAATGGACCCCAATTTCAGGCCCATAGACACTCCTGTTTGCAGGAAATGTAGGAATCGACCCAGTTGAATTTCCTCCGTCGGGCCTTACTGGCCTCGCACCACGCAACATATTTTCGCCAATTGCGGTGATAATGTTTTTGCGGTTACATCCTTCCTGGCTTTGATCAGGATAGGGATGACTTCATCCGGAATGCCTTTTTTCCTTCAGGATCCGGCGTTCAACCGCCATGCCGTCAAACGCAGCCGCGGTAAGTCTTGGAACAAACAGGGTCCTTGCTGGAGCAGGTCCCTTCTTAGAGGTAGAGGCCACGGATCCTCCGTGAGCATCTCCTGAAGTTCCGGTTACCAAGTCCTTCTTGGCCAATCCGGAACCACGAATATAGTGCTTACTCCTCTCCATCTTATCAATCTCAGTACCTTGGGTATGAGAGGCAGAGGAGGGAACACATACCCTGACTGGTACACCCACGGTGTTACCAGAGCGTCTACAGCTTATTGCCTGAGGGTCCCTGGACCTGGCGCAATACCTGTCGAGTTTTTAATCATGTGGAAGACTTCTGGGTGAAGTCCCCACTCTCCCGGGTGGAGGTCGTGCTGAGGAAGTCTGCTTCCCAGTTGTCCACTCCCGGAATGAATACTGCTGACAGTGCTATCACATGATTTTCCGCCCAGCGAAGAATCCTTGCAGCTTCTGCCATTGCCCTCCTGCTTCTTGTGCCACCCTGTCTGTTTACGTGGGTGACTGCCGTGATGTTGTCCGACTGGATCAACACCGGCTGACCTTGAAGCAGAGGTCTTGCTAAGCTTAGAGCATTGTAAATGTCCCTTAGCTTCAGGATATTTATGTGAAGTGATGTCTCCAGGCTTGACCATAAGCCCTGGATATTCCTTCCCTGTGTGACTGCTCCCCAGCCTCGCAGGCTGGCATCCGTGGTCACCAGGACCCAGTCCTGAATGCCTAATCTGCGGCCCTCTAGAAGATGAGCACTCTGCAACCACCACAGGAGGGACACCCTTGTCCTTGGTGACAGGGTTATCCGCTGATGCATCTGAAGATGCGATCCGGACCATTTGTCCAGCAGGTCCCACTGGAAAGTTCTTGCGTGGAATCTGCCGAATGGGATTGCTTCGTAGGAAGCCACCATTTTACCCAGAACCCTTGTGCATTGATGCACTGAGACTTGGCTCGGTTTTAGGAGGTTCCTGACTAGCTCGGATAACTCCCTGGCTTTCTCCTCCGGGAGAAACACCTTTTTCTGGACTGTGTCCAGGATCATCCCTAGGAACAGAAGACACGTCGTCGGAACCAGGTGCGATTTTGGAATATTGAGAATCCAATCGTGCTGCCGCAACACTACCTGAGATAGTGCTACACCGACCTCCAACTGTTCCCTGGATCTTACCCTTATCAGGGAATTGTCCAAGGAAGGGATAACTAAAATTCACTTCCTTCAAAGGAATATCATCATTTCGGCCATTATCTTGGTAAAGACCCGGGGTGCCGTGTACCATCCATACGGCAGCGTCTGAACTGATAGTGACAGTTCTGTACCATAAACCTGAGGTACCCTTGGTGAGAAGGGTAAATTGGGACATGAAGGTAAGCATCCTTGATGTCCTGAGACATCATGTAGTCCCCTTCTTCCAGGTTCGCAATCACTGCTCTGAGTGACTCAATCTTGAATTTGAACCTATGTACGTAAGTGTTCAAAGATTTTAGATTTAGAATCGGTCTCACCGAGCCGTCCGGCTTCGGTACCACAACAGTGTGGAATAATACCCCGTTCCCTGTTGCAGGAGGGGTATCTTGATTATCACCTGCTGGGAATACAGCTTGTGAATGGCTTCCAAAACTGTCTCCCTGTCAGAAGGAGACATCGGTAAAGCCGACTTTAGGAAACGGCGAGGGGGAGACGTCTCGAATTCTAATTTGTACCCCTGAGATATCACCTGAAGGATCCAGGGGTCTACTTGCGAGTGAGCCCACTGCGCGCTGAAATTCATTGAGACGGGCCCCCCACCGTGCCTGATTCTGCTTGTAAAGCCCCAGCGTATACTGAGGGCTTGGCAGAGGCGGGAGAGGGTTTCTGTTCCTGGGAACTGGCTGATTTCTGCAGCCTTTTTCCTCTCCCTCTGTCACGGGGCAGAAATGAGGAACCTTTTGCCCGCTTGTCCACGAAAAGACTGCGCCTGATAATACGGCGTCTTCTCATGTTGAGAGGCGACCTGGGGTACAAACGTGGAATTCCCAGCTGTTGCCGTGGCCACCAGGTCTGAAAGACCGACCCCAAATAACTCCTCCCTTAATAAAGCAATACTTCCAAATGCCGTTTGGAATACGCATCACCTGACCACTGACGTGTCCATAACCCTCTACTGGTAGAAATGGACAACGCGCTTAGACTTGATGCCAGTCGGCAAATATTCCGCTGTGCATCACGCATATATAAAAATGCATCTTTTAAATGCTCTATAGGCAAAAATATACTGTCCCTATCTAGGGTATCAATATTTTCAGTCAGGGAATCCGACCACGCCAACCCAGCACTGCACATCCAGGCTGAGGCGATTGCTGGTCGCAGTATAACACCAGTATGTGTGTAAATACCTTTTAGGATACCCTCCTGCTTTCTATCAGCAGGATCCTTAAGGGCGGCCATCTCAGGCGAAGGTAGAGCCCTTACAAGCGTGTGAGCGCTTTATCCCCCCTAGGGGGTGTTTCCCAACGCACCCTAACCTCTGGCGGGAAAGGATATAATGCCAATAACATTTTAGAAATTATCCGTTGTTATCGGGGGGAAACCCACGCATCATCACACACCTCATTTAATTTCTCAGATTCAGGAAAACTACAGGTAATTTTTCCTCACCGAACATAATACCCCTTTTTTGGTGGTACTCGTATTATCAGAAATGTGTAAAACATTTTTCATTGCCTCAATCATGTAACGTGTGGCCCTACTGGAAGTCACATTCGTCTCTTCACCGTCGACACTGGAGTCAGTATCCGTGTCGGCGTCTATATCTGCCATCTGAGGTAACGGGCGCTTTAGAGCCCCTGACGGCCTATGAGACGTCTGGACAGGCACAAGCTGAGTAGCCGGCTGTCTCATGTCAACCACTGTCTTTTATACAGAGCTGACACTGTCACGTAATTCCTTCCAACAGTTCATCCACTCAGGTGTCGACCCCCTAGGGGGTGACATCACTATTACAGGCAATCTGCTCCGTCTCCACATCATTTTTCTCCTCATACATGTCGACACAAAAGTACCGACATACAGCACACACACAGGGAATGCTCTGATAGAGGACAGGACCCCACTAGCCCTTTGGGGAGACAGAGGGAGAGTTTGCCAGCACACACCAGAGCGCTATATATATACAGGGCTAACCTTATATAAGTGTTTTTCCCCTTATAGCTGCTGTATAGTTAATACTGCGCCTAATTAGTGCCCCCCTCTCTTTTTTTAACCCTTTCTGTAGTGTAGTGACTGCAGGGGAGAGACAGGGAGCTTCCCTCCAACGGAGCTGTGAGGGAAAATGGCGCCAGTGTGCTGAGGAGATAGGCTCCGCCCCTTTTTCGCGGACTTTTCTCCTGCTTTTTTATGGATTCTGGCAGGGGTTAAATGCATCCATATAGCCCAGGAGCTATATGTGATGCATTTTTTTTGCCATCCAAGGTGTTTTTATTGCGTCTCAGGGCGCCCCCCCCCCCAGCGCCCTGCACCCTCAGTGACCGAAGTGTGAAGTGTGCTGAGAGCAATGGCGCACAGCTGCAGTGCTGTGCGCTACCTTGTTGAAGACAGGACGTCTTCTGCCGCCGATTTTCCGGACCTCTTCTGCCTTCTGGCTCTGTAAGGGGGCCGGCGGCGCGGCTCTGGGACCCATCCAAGCTGGGCCTGTGATCGTCCCTCTGGAGCTAATGTCCAGTAGCCTAAGAAGCCCAATCCACTCTGCACGCAGGTGAGTTCGCTTCTTCTCCCCTTAGTCCCTCGATGCAGTGAGCCTGTTGCCAGCAGGTCTCACTGAAAATAAAAAACCTAATCTAAAACTTTCACTAAGAAGCTCAGGAGAGCCCCTAGTGTGCACCCTTCTCGTTCGGGCACAGAGATCTAACTGAGGCTTGGAGGAGGGTCATAGGGGGAGGAGCCAGTGCACACCAGATAGTCCTAAAGCTTTCTTTAGATGTGCCCAGTCTCCTGCGGAGCCGCTATTCCCCATGGTCCTTACGGAGTCCCCAGCATCCACTTAGGACGTTAGAGAAATATATATACACACACACATATATATATATATATATATATATATATATATATGTATATATATAAATAATTAATGTACAAAGCCCGCACTCCTCAAATGGCAAATGCGCCCCGGTGCCTTCAGTGAAAGTGATTGATAGTTGAAGAAACAACTGCGGCACTCAGGGTCTTGTGACATAAAGAAGTGTATTATAAAGTCACAGCATAGAACATCAACGTTTTGGGGTGTCTAGCCCCTTTGTCAAGATGTGAGTGTGTGTAAAAGGAGAAAATGACTCGCCCATATAGAGACAGAGCCCGCCAAACCGAGGATGAAGCCGCCCATTTCCCCGCCGTGAATGCTGTGCGATGACGTGTAGGAGCGTCAGTAAAGTGCCTATCAATACTATAGTGCATACAGGTGCTGGCTATCCACTTGGGTCTCCAGCCCAGCGGTGCTCTGCATCTTTATTACTTTTGTTTTTCTACACAGCCGCACAGCCCCCTGCAACCAAGCTTTTCCGGCGTTGCCTAGCAACGGGCCGGCACTGGCACTTTCCTGACACTCCTACACGTCATCACACAGCGCGGCACAGCGTTCACAGCGGGGACATGGGCGGCTTCACTCTCTCGGTTTGGCGGGCTCCGTCTCTATATGGGCGAGTCATTTTCTCCTTTTACACACACTCACATCTTGACAAAGGGGCTAGACACCCCAAAACCTTGATGTTTTATGCTGTGACTTTATAATACACTTCATTCTGTCACAAGACCCTGAGTGCCGCAGTTGTTTCTTCAAATATATATATATATATTTACACAAAGTCTGTTTGCGGCACTCCTCCATGCAATGTATATAAGCTTCTATAATGCCGGTGCCCTCCAATGGTGACCATGCAATCACCTATATGTAACAAATATTCTGTAGGCGGCACTCACGGCTCCAAGGAAAAGAAGACAGGACGCTGTCTGACTGATATAAGTCAGACAGCGTCCTGTCTTCTTTTCTTTGGAGCCGTGAGTGCCGCCTACAGAATATGTTATATATATATCTATATATATATCTATATATATATATATACACACACACAATATAACAAAAATAAAAAATAAGAGGGAGCAAGAAAACAGTGAAAAAATCTTCTCAATTGTGTAAGTCAGTGTAAAGATTTCAAATGTCCATATTTTTTTATTCTTGCTAAAAATATTCTGATATCTTCTTCTAACAAACCGCAATTGTGACTTTTTCTTGGGTGACTTTTGGTGAGAGGATATTGGATACTTCATTCTCTACACTGGACACCCTTGGAGATTCACGAGGAAAGGACAAATTACTCACACAGAGATGACATTGGTTTCACATTCAGACTTTAATCTTTTACCTTCCTAAACATGGACATTTGAAATCTTTAGTTACAGTGAAAATAACTTCTCAGTTGTGTATTTGGAGCCTAATTCAGACCTGATCGTAGCAACAACTTTGTTGGCAGTTGGACAAAACCACGTGCACTGCAGGGGGGGGCAGATATAACGTGCAGAGAGAGTTCGATTTGGGTGGGGTGTGTTCAAACTGAAATCTAAATTGCAGTGTAAATATTAAGCAGCCGGTATTTACCCTGCACAGAAACAATATAACCCAAATCTAACTCTCTCTGCACATGTTATATTTGACCCCCCTTCAGTGCACATGGTTTTGCCCATCTGCTAACAAAGTTGCTGCTACGATCTGGTCGGAATTAGGCCCTTAGTACCCTCTGGTTTACTATGTTTGTTGTGTATTTGTTTTGTTTCCTACTAACAAATCTGCTGAGAGGTGCGCCTGTGTTATCTATCCTTTGTTTCTAGCACAAGAAAAATGGCATTTTTGGAACTTTATATGTTTGGTTAGATACTGTAGCAGTCCTTTCCTGAGTTTGCATTATTGTATTGTATTATTTATTACTTTCACCATTTTGTCCTGTGTAATGTTTTTACAGACTTAATTATCAGATTCTAGCTCATAGTGATTCCATTACTATGGCACACTTTGGAACATAGCCACTGTGTATAATACTGTATCTGTGTACATTATGTACAGTAGCTTTAGTCTAGTGTAAAATGTTTCTGATAACATCATTTTTCCTGTGCTTTTAGAGAAATTCTAAGCTTATGTGATATCATCATTTATTAAAATAGTAATAAAACATGTATAAATGCTGCTAATTTCTAAATGTATTTTTTGTATGAGCAAATTGTTGTGTCTACAACGTACACAATGAATCCCACTTAAACTACAGGTCTGAGATGGATTTACAGCATCTTCAAGGAAGTGTGAAGGTGAGCCAGGGAGACAAATACACGCGCTAATTGTATATCCCCCTTGCCCGCGCTATTTTTGCAGAGTTAAAAATATTCTGCTATTAAACCAAGAACATTTGAAATAACCACAACTGACCAAACAATGGGGGTAATTCCAAGTTGATCGCAGCAGGAATTCTGTTAGCAATTGGGCAAAACCATGTGCACTGCAGGGGAGGCAGATATAACATGTGCAGAGAGAGTTAGATTTGGGTGTGGTGTGTTCAATCTGCAATCTAATTTGCAGTGTAAAAATAAAGCAGCCAGTATTTACCCTGCACAGAAATAAAATAACCCACCCAAATCTAACTCTCTCTGCAAATGTTATATCTTCCACATCTGCAGTGCACATGGTTTTGCCCAACTGCTAAAAAATCTCCTTCTGCGATCAACTTGGAATTACCCCCAATATTCCACAAAGTACAGATCTGTCCTCACAAATCATTGCTGCAGTCTCCCCAAACAGCCCATCATGGCACACCAGGTCCCATGAGACTCTGCTAGAATTGAGCATCTTATTTCTGCATCTTATTTGCAAAGTAATGCCACTAGGACGTACCAGGAGACTGTGAAGATGCACACAAAGGGTTATGATGCACCGGTCATGGCTTTTTCCATGCCAAGTTCTGTTGTGCTTCATATACAGACTCTGGGCCTAATTCAGGCCTGATTGCAGCAGCAAATTTGTTAGCGAAAGCAAAACCATGTGAGGCAGATAAAACATTTCCAGAGAGTTGGATTTGGGTGGTTTATTATGTTTCTGTGCAGGGTAAATAAGGGTTGCTTTATGTTTACACTGCAATTTGGATTTTAGTTTGAACACACCCCACCCAAATCTAACTCGCTCTGCACATGTTATATCTGCACCTCCTGCAGTGCACATGGTTTTGCCCATTAGCTAACTAATTTGCTGCTGCGATCAGGTCTGAATTAGGCCCTCAGTTACACACAGATATACAAGTGTCGCATATCAAAATAATCAGCAAAGTCTCCTACACGCATCCTGTTGCAACTATGATGCATTTTGGGGAAAAAACGCCCAATGTCACACTGCATTGTGATTAAGACACATTTTCAGCAAATAAAGACGCCCAACGTTAGCAGAAGTCACTCACACCAGGCATCTAGCGCTGCATAGCCTCAGTCCAATAATGATGTGCAGTAAGCAGTTTGTAATAGCACATGTAGTTTGAAATATCTCGCCGCCTCTTCTGAAGAGGCGCCAAGCTATTGCAAACATCATGTGCTATTACCGAATGCTTACAGCATATCATTATTGGACCACCATCCTGAGAAAGAAGCTGCAGAAGATTATTGCTTAATATTACCAAGGTTGGAAAAAAATAAGATTTTAAACCTACCGGTAAATCTATTTCTCCTAGTCCGTAGAGGATGCTGGGGACTCCGTAAGGACCATGGGGTATAGACAGGCTCCGCAGGAGATAGGGCACCTAAAAAGAACTTTGACTATGGGTGTGCACTGGCTCCTCCCTCTATGCCCCTCCTCCAGACCTCAGTTAGAGAACTGTGCCCAGAGGAGATGGACACTACAAGGCAGGATTTAGAAATCCAAGGGCAAGATTCATACCAGCCCACACCAAGCATACCACGTAACCTGGATCATACAAAACCAGTTAACCGTATGAACAATAACAGCAACGGTCCAAGACCGATTTCAACTGTAACATAACCCTTATTTAAGCAATAACTATATACAAGTCTTGCAGAGTTTCCGCACTGGGACGGGCGCCCAGCATCCTCTACGGACTAGGAGAAATAGATTTACCGGTAGGTTTAAAATCTTATTTTCTCTTACGTCCTAGAGGATGCTGGGGACTCCGTAAGGACCATGGGGTTTATACCAAAGCATCCAATCGGGCGGGAGAGTGCGTATGACTCTGCAACACCGACTAAGCAAACGCTAGGTCCTCATCAGCCAGGGTATCAAACTTGTAGAATTTAGCAAAAGTGTTTGACCCCGACCAAGTCGCCGCTCGGCAAAGTTGTAAATAGTGATGAGCGGGTTCGGTTTTACTCGGTTTTACTCGGTTCTCAAAACAGAACCTTATGGGCTATCCAAAACACGTGACATCCGTGAGCCAATAAGATGCCGTTTTGAGAACCGAGTAAAACCGAGTAAAACCGAACCCGCTCATCACTAGTTGTAAAGCGGAGACGCCTCGGGCAGCCGCCCAAGAAGAGCCCACCTTCCTAGTGGAATGGGCCTTAACCGAATTTGGTACCGGCAATCCAGCCGTAGAGTGAGCCTGCTGAATCGTATTACAGATCCAGCGAGCAATAGTCTGCTTCGAAGCAGGTGCGCCAATCTTATTGGCAGCATACAGGACAAACAGAGCCTCTGTTTTCCTAATTCTAGCCGTCCTGGCTACATAAATCTTTAAGGCCCTGACTATGTCCAGGGATCTGGAATCCTCCAGGTAACTTGTAGCCACAGGCACCACAATAGGTTGATTCACATGGAATGAAGAAACCACCTTAGGCAAAAATGCGGACGTGTCCTCAATTCAGCTCGATCCACATGAAAAATCAAGTAGGGGCTTTTGTGCGACAAAGCCGCCAATTCTGACACTCGCCTTGCTGATGCCAAGGCCAACAACATGACCACCTTCCAAGTAAGAATTTTCAACTCAGCCTTGTTAAGCGGTTCAAACCAGTGTGATTTTAGGAACTGCAACACCACGTTGAGGTCCCACGGTGCCACTGGAGGCACAAAAGGAGGCTGGATGTGCAGCACTCCCTTTACAAACGTCTGGACTTCTGGAAGAGAAGCCAATTCCTTCTGAAAGAAAATCGAGAGGGCCGAAATCTGTACCTTAACAGAGCCTAATTTCAGGCCCATATCCACTCCTGTCTGTAGGAAGTGGAGAAAACGACACAGATGAAAATCTTCCGTAGGTGCATTCTTGGTTTCACACCAAGACACATACTTTCGCCAGATACGGTGATAATGCTTAACCGTCACCTCCTTCCTAGCCTTTATTAAAGTAGGGATGACCTCTTCCGGAATCCCCTTTTCTCTAACGTCCTAGTGGATGCTGGGGACTCCGTAAGGACCATGGGGAATAGACGGGCTCCGCAGGAGACTGGGCACTCTAAGAAAGATTTAGTACTACTGGTGTGCACTGGCTCCTCCCTCTATGCCCCTCCTCCAGACCTCAGTTAGAATCTGTGCTCGGACAGAGCTGGGTGCATTTTAGTGAGCTCTCCTGAGCTTGCTAATAAGAAAGTATTTTAGTTAGGTTTTTTTATTTTCAGAGAGCTTCTGCTGGCAACAGACTCTCTGCTACGTGGGACTGAGGGGAGAGAAGCAAACCTACTAACTGCGGCTAGGTTGCGCTTCTTAGGCTACTGGACACCATTAGCTCCAGAGGGATCGAACACAGGAACCTAACCTTGGTCATCCGTTCCCGGAGCCGCGCCGCCGTCCCCCTCGCAGTGCCAGAAGACAGAAGCCGGCGGGTTGAAGCAAGAAGACGTCAAAATCGGCGGCAGAAGACTCCTGTCTTCATTTGAGGTAGCGCACAGCACTGCAGCTGTGCGCCATTGCGCCCACACTACCCACACACTCCGGTCACTGTAGGGTGCAGGGGGGCAGCAATTAAGTACCTCCTGGCAAAAGCAGCATATACACAGTTGAACACTGTAATATGCATGAGCCCCCGCCATTAATTTCACACAAAATCGCGGGAGAGAAGCCCGCCGCTGAGGGGGCGGGGCCTTCTTCCTCAGCACTCACCAGCGCCATTTCCTCTCCACAGCTACACTGAGAGGAAGCTCCCCAGGCTCTCCCCTGCAGACTCACGGTAGAAAGGGTAAAAAGAGAGGGGGGGCACATACATTTAGTGCATTAATCATATATACAGCAGCTACTGGGTAAACACTAAGTTACTGTGTGATTCCTGGGTCATATAGCGCTGGGGTGTGTGCTGGCATACTCTCTCTCTGTCTCTCCAAAAGGCCTTGTGGGGGTCCTGTCCTCATATAGAGCATCCCCTGTGTGTGTGGTGTGTCGGTACGCGTGTGTCGACATGTTTGACGAAGAGGGCTATGTGGAGGCAGAGCAAGTGCAGATGAATGACGTGTCTCTGCCGACGGCGCCGACACCTGATTGGATGGATATGTGGAAGGTATTAAATGATAATGTAAACTCCTTGCATAAAAGATTGGATAAAGCTGATGCCTTGGGACAGTCAGGGTCTCAGCCCATGCCTGATCCTACAGCGCAGAGGCCGTCAGGGTCTCAGAAGCGCCCACTATCCAAAATTGTTGACACAGATATCGACACGGATTCTGACTCCAGTGTCGATGAGGATGATGCAAAATTGCAGCCTAAAATGGCTAAAGCCATCCGCTACATGATTATAGCAATGAAGGATGTTTTGCACATATCAGAGGTAAACCCTGTCCCTGACAAGAGGGTTTATATGTATGGGGAGAAAAAGCAAGAGGTGACTTTTCCCCCTTCACATGAGTTAAATGAATTATGTGAAAAAGCGTGGAATTCCCCCGATAGGAAAGTGCTGATTTCCAAAAGGTTACTTATGGCGTACCCTTTCCCGCCAACGGACAGGGTGCGCTGGGAATCCTCCCCTAGGGTAGATAAAGCTCTGACACGCTTATCTAAGAAGGTGGCCCTGCCGTCACAGGATACGGCCGCCCTAAAGGATCCTGCAGATAGGAAGCAGGAAAGTATCCTGAAGTCTGTTTATACACATTCAGGTACTCTACTGAGGCCGGCAATTGCGTCGGCCTGGATGTGTAGTGCTGTAGCAGCATGGACAGATAATCTGTCTGAGGAAATGGATACCTTAGACAAGGATACCATTTTACTGACCCTGGGGCATATAAAAGACGCTGTCCTATATATGAGGGATGCCCAGAGGGACATTTGCCTACTGGGCTCTAGAATAAATGCAATGTCAATTTTTGCCAGAAGGGTCCTGTGGACTCGGCAATGGACAGGTGATGCCGACTCCAAAAAGCACATGGAGGTTTTACCTTACAAGGGTGAGGAATTGTTTGGGGATGGCCTCTCGGACCTAGTTTCCACAGCTACGGCTGGGAAGTCAAATTTTTTGCCATATATTCCCTCACAGCCTAATAACCCTTTCACATCGCACAAATAACCCGGTACCGACACGGCATATTGCCGTGTCGAACCGGGTCAGTGTGCGATGTGAAAGCACACTGGGCGATTTAGCGGGTCGCCTGACCCGGTAAATCAACCCGGTAAAAAAGAAGGGTTTTACCCGGGTTGATTACCGGGTCAGGTGCGGTGTGAATGGGAGCCGTGTCGATGCGACACGGTTCCCATTCACAAGATAGGGAGAGGCGGCGCTGGAGATGAGCTCATCTCCCGACGCCGCCTCCACCCCCGCCCCTGCTGCTGCTGCGGCCTCCGTTGTCATGGCAACCGACCCGGTATATTGCCGGGTCGGGAAGCCTGCAACGGAGCGCAAATGCCGGATCCCACCCGGTAAGTACACGTTTGTCTTACCGGGTAGGACCCGGCATTTGCGGTGTGAATGCAGCATAAGAAAGCACCGTATTACCAAATGCAGTCCTTTCGATCACAAAGAAGCAAGAAGGTCAGAAGACGCACCGTCCTTTCTTGCTAGAGGCAGGGGTAGAGGAAAGAAGCTGCACCATACAGCTAGTTCCCAGGAACAGAAGTCCTCCCCGGCTTCCACTAAATCCACCGCATGACGCTGGGGCTCCACAGGAGCCAGGAGCGGTGGGGGCGCGTCTCCGAAATTTCAGCCACCAGTGGGTTCGCTCACAGGTGGATCCCTGGGCTATACAGATTGTGTCTCAGGGATACAAGCTGGAATTCGAAGTGATGCCCCCTCACCGTTACCTCAAATCGGCCCTGCCAGCTTCCCCCATGGAACGGGAAGTAGTGTTAGCGGCAATTCACAAGTTATATCTCCAGCAGGTGGTGGTACAGGTTCCCCTCCTTCAACAAGGAAGAGGATACTATTCCACAATGTTTGTGGTACCGAAACCGGATGGTTCGGTCAGACCCATATTGAATTTAAAGTCCCTGAACATTTATCTGAAAAGATTAAAGTTCAAAATGGAATCGCTCAGAGCGGTCATTGCAAGCCTGGAAGAGGGGGATTTTATGGTGTCTCTGGACATCAAGGATGCTTAATTGCATGTCCCCATTTATCCACCTCATCAGGAGTACCTCAGATTTGTGGTACAGGACTGTCATTACCAATTCCAGACGTTGCCGTTTGGGCTCTCCACGGCACCGAGAATATTTACCAAGGTAATGGCAGAAATTATGGTGCTCCTTCGAAAGGAGTCACAATTATCCCATACTTGGACGATCTCTTCATAAAGGCGAGGTCCAGAGAGCAGTTGCTGATCAGCGTAGCACACTCTCAGGAAGTGTTACAACAGCACGGCTGGATTCTGAATATCCCAAAGTCGCAGCTGATTCCTACAACGCGTCTGCCTTTTCTGGGCATGATTCTGGACACGGACCAGAAGAAGGTGTTTCTCCCGGTGGAGAAGGCTCAAGAGCTCGTGACTCTAGTCAGAGACCTCTTAAAACCGAAACAGGTGTCGGTGCATCGCTGCACGCGAGTCCTGGGAAAGATGGTGGCATCATACGAAGCCATTCCCTTCGGCAGGTTCCATGCGCTGATCACCCTGTCCCCGAGGGCCAGGGTGTCTCTTCTGTGGTGGCTACAGAGTGCTCACCTTCTCGAGGGCCGCAGGTTCGGCATACAGGACTGGGTCCTGGTGACCACGGATGCGAGCCATCGAGGGTGGGGGCAGTCACTCAGGGAAGAAACTTCCAATGGTTGTGGTCAAGTCAGGAGGCTTGCCTGCACATAAATATCCTGGAACTAAGGGCCATATACAACACCCTGAGTCAAGCGGAGCCTCTGCTTCGCAACCATCCGGTGCTGATTCAGTCAGACAACATCACCGCAGTGGCTCATGTAAACCGCCAGGGCGGCACAAGAAGCAGAGTGGCGATGGCAGAAGCCACCAGGATTCTTCGTTGGGCGGAGAATCACGTGCAAGCACTGTCAGCAGTGTTCATTCCGGGAGTGGACAACTGGGAAGCAGACTTCCTCAGCAGGCACGACCTCCACCCGGGAGAGTGGGGACTTCATCACGAAGTCTTCACTCAGATTACAAATCGATGGGAACTGCCACAGGTAGACATGATGGCGTCCCGTCTCAACAAAAAGCGACTAAGATATTGCGCCAGGTCAAGAGACCCTCAGGCGATAGCTGTGGACGCACTGGTAACACCGTGGGTGTTCCAGTCGGTCTATGTGTTTCCTCCTCTTCCTCTCATACCCAAGGTGCTGAGAATCGTAAGAAAAAGAGGAGTGAGAACAATACTCATTGTTCCGGATTGGCCAAGAAGGACTTGGTACCCGGAACTGCAAGAAATGCTCACAGAGGACCCATGGCCTCTGCCTCTCAGACAGGACCTGTTGCAACAGGGGCCCTGTCTGTTCCAAGACTTACCGCGGCTGCGTTTGACGGCATGGCGGTTGAACGCAGGATCCTAGCGGAAAAAGGCATTCCGGAGGAAGTTATTCCTACGCTGATAAAGGCTAGGAAGGACGTGACAGCAAGACACTATCACCGTATATGGCGAAAATATGTTGCCTGGTGTGAGGCCAGGAAGGCCCCTACAGAGGAATTCCAGCTGGGCCGGTTCCTGCACTTCCTACAGTCTGGAGTGACTATGGGCCTGAAGTTGGGGTCCATAAAGGTCCAGATTTCGTCCCTATCCATTTTCTTTCAAAAGGAACTGGCTTCTCTTCCTGAAGTTCAGACTTTTGTTAAGGGAGTGCTGCATATTCAGCCCCCTTTTGTGCCACCAGTGGCACCTTGGGATCTCAACGTGGTGTTGGGTTTCCTGAAATCCCACTGGTTTGAGCCACTTAAGACCGTGTAGCTAAAGTATCTCACGTGGAAGGTGGTCATGCTATTGGCCTTAGCTTCGGCTAGGCGTGTGTCAGAATTGGCGGCTTTGTCTAGTAAAAGCCCCTATCTGGTTTTCCATATGAACAGGGCAGAATTACGGACTCGTCCGCAATTTCTGCCGAAGGTGGTGTCATCTTTTCATTTGAACCAACCTATTGTGGTGCCTGCGGCTACTCGTGACTTGGAGCATTCCAAATTGCTTGATGTAGTCAGGGCTTTAAAGATCTATGTAGCCAGGACGGCTCGAGTCAGGAAGACTGACTCGCTGTTTATCCTGTATGCATCCAACAAGCTGGGTGCTCCTGCTTCAAAGCAAACCATTGCTCGCTGGATCTGTAGCACGATTCAGCAGGCTCATTCTGCGGCTGGTTTGCCGCATCCAAAATCAGTGAAAGCCCATTCCACAAGGAAAGTGGGCTCTTCTTGGGCGGCTGCCCGAGGGGTCTCGGCATTACAGCTTTGCCGAGCAGCTACTTGGTCGGGTACAAACACATTTGCTAAGTTCTACAAGTTTGATACCCTGGCTGAGGAGGACCTTGTGTTTGCCCATTCGGTGCTGCAGAGTCATCCGCACTCTCCCGCCCGTTTGGGAGCTTTGGTATAATCCCCATGGTCCTTACGGAGTCCCCAGCATCCACTAGGACGTTAGAGAAAATAAGATTTTACTCACCGGTAAATCTATTTCTCGTAGTCCGTAGTGGATGCTGGGCGCCCGTCCCAAGTGCGGACTTTCTGCAATACGTGTACAGTTATTGCTTAATAAAGGGTTATGTTATGTGGGCATCCATTGTTGATGCTCTGTTGTGGTTCATACTGTTGACTGGGTAAGTTTATCACAAGTTATACGGTGTGATTGGTGTGGCTGGTATGAGTCTTACCCTGGATTCCAAAATCCTTTCCTTATAATGTCAGCTCTTCCGGGCACAGTTTCCTTAACTGAGGTCTGGAGGAGGGGCATAGAGGGAGGAGCCAGTGCACACCAGTAGTATTAAATCTTTCTTAGAGTGCCCAGTCTCCTGCGGAGCCCGTCTATTCCCCATGGTCCTTACGGAGTCCCCAGCATCCACTACGGACTACGAGAAATAGATTTACCGTGAGTAAAATCTTATTTTTCGCTAGGATTCGGCGTTCAACCGCCATGCCGTCAAACGTAACCGCGGTAAGTCTTGAAATACACAGGGCCCCTGTTGCAACAGGTCTTCCCTCAGAGGAAGAGGCCAGGGATCTCCTGTGAGCATCTCTTGTAGATCTGAGTACCAGGCCCTTCGAGGCCAGTCTGGGACAACGAGTATCGTCTGTACTCTTCTTTGCCTTATGATCCTCAACACTTTTGTGATGAGAGGAAGAGGAGGAAACACGTAGACCGATTTGAACACCCACGGTGTTTTTAGAGCATCTACAGCCACTGCCTGAGGGTCACGAGACCTGGCACAATACCTCTGAAGTTTTTTGTTGAGGCGTGATGCCATCATGTCTATTTGAGGAGTTCCCCAAAGACGTGTTATGCCTGCAAAGACTTCTTGATGAAGTCCCCACTCTTCTGGATGGAGATCGTGTCTGCTGAGGAAGTCTGCTTCCCAGTTGTCCACTCCCGGAATGAAGACAGCCGACAGAGCGCTTACGTGATTTTCCGCCCAGCGAAGAATCCTGGTGGCTTCCGCCATCGCGACTCTGCTTCTTGTCCCGCCTTGGCGGTTCACATGAGCCACTGCTGTGACATTGTCTGATTGAATCAGAACCGGTAGGTTTCGAAGAAGACTCTCCGCTTGTCGGAGGCCGTTGTAAATGGCCCTGAGTTCCAACACATTGATGTGTAGACAGGACTCCTGGTCTGACCAAAGTCCCTGAAAAATGTTTCCTTGTGTGACCGCTCCCCATCCTCGGAGGCTCGCGTCTGTGGTAACCAGGATCCAATCCTGAATTCCGAACCTGCGACCCTCCAGCAGGTGAGCACTTTGCAACCACCACAGGAGAGACACTTTCCGATGTAAGTGCAGATGGGACCCGGACCACTTGTCCAGAAGGTCCCATTGAAAAGTCCTTGCATGGAACCTTCCGAAGGGAATGGCCTCGTAGGCCGCCACCATTTTTCCCAGAACTCGAGTGCATTGGTGAACTGACACCCTTTTCGGTTTTAGCAGGTCTCTGACCATGTTCTGGATGTCCTGGGCTTTCTCTATTGGGAGGAAGACCTTCATTTGTTCCGTATCCAGTATCATACCTAGGAACGGTAGTCGAGTTGTCGGAATCAACTGTGACTTCGGTAGATTTAGAATCCAACCGTGTTGCTGGAGCACTCTCAGAGAGAGCGCCACACTGCTCAGCAATTTCTCTCTTGATCTCGCTTTTATTAGGAGATCGTCCAAGTATGGGATAATTGTGACTCCATGCTTGCGCAGGACCACCATAATTTCCGCCATTATCTTGGTGAAAATCCTCGGGGCCGTGGAAAGTCCAAACGGCAACGTCTGAAATTGGTAATGACAATCCTGTACAGCGAATCTCAGGTATTCCTGATGGGGGGCATATATGGGGACATGAAGGTACGCATCCTTTATGTCCAGAGACACCATAAACTCCCCCTCCTCCATGTTGGCTATTATCGCTCTGAGTGATTCCATTTTGAATTTGAATCTTTTTATGTACAGGTTTAGGGATTTCAGATTCAAAATAGGTCTGACCGATCCGTCCGGTTTCGGGACCACAAATAGGGTTGAGTAGTAACCTCTTCCCTGCTGGTGCAGGGTAATCTTGATTATCACTTGCTGTATACACAGCGTTTGAATTGCAGCTAACACTACATCCCTTTCCGATGTGGAAGCTGGTAGGGCCGATTTGAAAAATCGGCGCGGGGGAACCTCCTCGAATTCCAGTTTGTAACCCTGGGAAACTATTTCCAACACCCAGGGATTCAGGTCTGATCTGACCCAGGCCTGACTGAAAAGTCGAAGACGTGCCCCCACCGGTGCAGACTCCCTCAGGAGAGCCCCAGCGTTATGCTGTGGGTTTCGGAGCAGCCGGGAAGGACTTTTGTTCCTGGGCACCTGCCAAAGCAGGTGCTCTTTCGCCTCTGCCCTTACCTCTGGCGAGGAAAGAGGATCCCCGACCTCTTCTGGACTTGTGCGACCGAAAGGACTGCATCAGATAGGGTGGTACTTTCTTTTGCTGTTGGGGAATATATGGTAAAACATTTGATTTACCTGCTGTAGCTGTTGAAACCAGGTCCGTCAGCCCATCCCCAAACAATACATCTCCCTTATAGGGTAGTACTTCCATATGTTTTTTGGAATCCGCATCACCCGTCCATTGGCGAGTCCATAAGGATCTTCTCGCCGAGATAGACATGACATTGGCCCTAGAAGCTAGCAATCCAATGTCCCTTTGAGCATCCCTCATAAATAAGACTGCGTCTTTTATATGGGCTAGAGTTAAGAATATAGTATCCTTATCCATATTATCAAGGTGATCTGTCAGCTCATCTATCCAAGCTGCAATTGCGCTACACACCCATGCCGATGCAATTGTCGGTCTTAGCACAGCACCCGTATGAGAATAAATACACTTTAAGGTAGTTTCTTGCCTGCGATCTGCAGAGTCCTTAAGGGCCGCTGTGTCAGGAGACGGTAGCGCCACTTTCTTGGACAAGCGCGTCAGGGCCTTGTCCACAGTGGGGGGTGATTCCCAAATCTCCCTGTCCTGTTGAGGGAAGGGGTATGCCATATAAATTCTTTTGGGGATCTGCGGTCTCTTTTCCGGAGTCTCCCAAGCTTTTCCAAAGAAATCATTTAATTCATGAGATGTGGGAAAATTAATAATCTGTTTCTTTCCCTTAAAAAGTGTACCCTTGTGTCGGGGACCGAGGGTTCATCCTCAATATGCAACACATCCCTTATTGCCACAATCATACACTGAATGGTTTTAGTCACCCTAGGGTGCAATTTTACTTCGTCATAGTCGACACTGGAATCAGAATCCGTGTCGGTAGTACAGTCTTGTGTTAAGGGAGGCTTTTGAGACCCCGACGGGCCCTGTGAGTCGGTCTAATCCGAGGATTGACCCCCTGATGTCCCCCCTAATTCAGCCTTATCAAGCCTTTTATGTAAAGATGCCACACTTGCATTCAAGATATGCCACATGTCCATCCAATCCTGAGTCGGCCCAACCGACGGGGACACACCACTCATTTGCTCCACCTCCTCCTTGGAGAAGCCTTCTGCCTCAGACATGTCGACACACACGTACCGACACCCCACACACACAGGGATTAACCTATAAGGGGACAAAACCCCAACCAGGCCCTTAGGAGAGACAGAGAGAGAGAGTATGCCAGCACACACCCAGCGCTTAAAAACACTGGAATATATATGACCAGATAGCGCTTTTTATATATATAACCTTAATTCCCACTCACTGCGTCGCCAAAGTGCCCCCTCCTCTTTTTTCCAGCCTGTGAAGTTCAGCAGGGGAGAGATCAGGGGGCCAGCGTATCTCATGCAGTTTCTGTGGAGAAAATGGCGCTGGTTAGTGCTGAGGATCAAGCCCCGCCCACCCGACGTCGGGCTTCGGTCCCAGTAATTCTATATAAAAAATGGCGGGGGATTTTAGGATTTACTGTTCCACAGCCTAATCCTGCTTTATATTGCCAAAAAATGAGGAAACTTGCTGCCCAGGGCGCCCCTGCGCCCTTCAGTGCCTGCTTGTGTGTGTGTACTGGGAGCAATGGCGCGCAGCTTACCTCATGAAGATCTGATGTCTTCTGCCGCCTGATGTCTTCTTTGCCTTCTCATACTCACCTGGCTTCTATCTTCGGCATCTGTGAGGACGGCGGCGCGGCTCCGGGACGAACCCCAGGTGAGACCTGTGTTCCGACTCCCTCTGGAGGTAATGGTGTCCAGTAGCCTTAGAAACAGTGCCCAACTTGACAAGCCAGCTCTGCTTCTCTCTCCTCAGTCCCACGATGCAGGGAGCCTGTTGCCAACAGGACTCCCTGAAAATAAAAAAACCTAACAAATTCTTCAAAACAGAAAAACTCTGGAGAGCTCTCTGCATTGTACCCTTTCTCCTCTGGGCACAGAATCTAACTGAGGTCTGGAGGAGGGGCATAGAGGGAGGAGCCAGTGCACACCCATAGTCAAAGTTCTTTTTAGGTGCCCTATCTCCTGCGGAGCCCGTCTATACCCCATGGTCCTTACGGAGTCCCCAGCATCCTCTAGGACATAAGAGAAACAGGATTTTAATACCTACCAGTAAATCCTTTTTTCCTAGTCCGTAGAGGATGCTGGGGTCCACTTCAGTACCGAACAGGCAGGAGCCATGGGCACTCTAAGGCTTTTCAAAGGGTGTGAACTGGCTCCTCCGTCTATGCCCCTCCTCCAGACCTCAGTTATAGGTACTGTGCCCAGGAAGACGGACATTTCGAGGAAAGGATTTACTTTTATACTAATGGTGAGATTCATACCAGCTCACACCTCAACCATGCCGCACAACATGGCATTCAACATTACACACGCCAACAGGCATGAACCATTTGCAGCAACATGCTGAAAACAAATGTAACACAACTTGTGTAACTATAATGAACAAACTGCAGGTAAAGTACGCACTGGGTCGGGTGCCCAGCATCCTCTACGGACTAGGAGAAAAGGATTTACCGGTAGGTATTAAAATCCTGTTTTCTCATACGTCCTAGAGGATGCTGGGGTCCACTTCAGTACCATGGGGATATACCAAAGCTCCAGTACGGGCGGGAGAGTGCGGATGACCCTGCAGCACCGATTGACCAAACTTGAGGTACTCATCGGCCAAAGTGTCAAACTTATAAAATTTTGCAAATGTGTTTGACCCTGACCAAGTAGCCGCTCGGCAAAGTTGTAAAGCCGAGACGCCCTGGGCAGCCGCCCAGGATGAGCCCACTTTCCTAGTAGAATGGGCCTTCACCGACTTCGGTACCGGCAAGCCTGCTGTAGAATGAGTGTGCTGAATTGTCCCTCTGATCCAGCGCGCAATAGTCTGCTTAGAAGCAGGACACCCAATCTTGCTGGGAGCATACAGGACAAACAGAGCCTCTGTTTCCGTAACGGAGCTGTTCTTGCGACATAAATCTTCAAAGCTCTAACCACATCTAGAGACTTTGACTCAGTGAAAGTGTCAGTACCTACTGGCACCACAATAGGTTGGTTTATGTAGAAGGATGAAACCACCCTTGGAAGAAATTGTTGACGAGTTCTTAACTCTGCCCTATCTTCATGGAAGATCAGGTAAGGGCTCTTGTGAGACAAAGCCCCCAACTCAGACACCCGCCTTGCGGATGCCAAGGCCAAAAGCATCACCACTTTCCAAGTGAGAAACTTCAATTCTATCTCCTGCAGAGATTCAAACCAATCTGATTGAAGGAACTGCAACCCCACATTAAGGTCCCATGGTGCCACTGGAGGCACAAATGGAGGCTGGATGTGCAGAACCCCTTTCACGAACGTCTGAACTTCTGGAAAGGAGGCCAATTGTTTTTGACAGAAAACTGATAAGGTCGAAATCTGGACCTTGATTGACCCCAATCTAAGACCTGCATCCACACCAGCCTGCAGAAAATGGAGAAAACGTCCCAACTCAAACTCTTCTGTAGGAACCTTCTTGGATTCACACCAAGACACATATTTTCTCCAAATATGGTGGTAATGTTTAGACGTTACTCCTTTCCTGGCCTGAATAAAAGTGGGGATGACTTCCTTGGGAATACCCTTTCGGGCTAGGATACGGCGCTCAACAGCCATGCCGGCAAACGTAGCCGCGGTAAGTCTTGATACACACACGGCCCCTGCTGTAGTAGGTCCTCTCGAGGAGGAAGAGGCCGAGGATCTTCTATGAGCAACTCCTGAAGATCTGTAAACCAAGCCCTCCATGGCCAGTCTGGGGCAATGAAGATTGCTCGAACTCTTGTTCTTCTTATTTTGAGAACTTTTGGAATCAGTGGAAGTGGAGGGAAAAACGAGTTTTATGGTAAGAACTTACCTTTGTTAAAACTCTTTCTGCGAGGTACACTGGGCTCCACAAGGATAGACATAGGGGTGTAGAGTAGGCTCTTGATCCAAAGCACCAACAGGCTCAAAAGCTTTGACCTTCTTCCCAAGATGCATAGCGCCGCCTCCTATATCACCCCGCCTCCGTGCACAGGAGCTCAGTTTTGTTAACCAGCTCAATGCAGTAGCAAGTAAAAGAGACGACAACTGCCAGTTGCCACAAACACCACACTCTCACGACAGGAGAAGTGTCAGCGGCTAATGCCATACCAACCCAAAGAAGCTAAGTGCGTCAGGGTGGGCGCCTTGTGGAGCCCAGTGTACCTCGCAGAGAGTTTTAACAAAGGTAAGTTCTTACCATAAAACTCGTTTTCTGCTGCGGGGTACACTGGGCTCCACAAGGATAGACAAATGGGATGTCCTAAAGCAGTTCCTTATGGGAGGGGATGCACTGTAGCGGGCACAAGAACCCTGCATCCAAAGGAAGCATCCTGGGAAGCGGCAGTATCGAAGGCATAGAACCTTATGAACGTGTTCACAGAGGACCACGTAGCCGCCTTGCACAATTGTTCAAGGGTCGCACCACGTTGGGCCGCCCATGAAGGTCCAACAGACCGAGTAGAATGGGCCTTAATGTGATCAGCAGCAGAGAGACCAGCCTTCACATAAGCATGTGCAATCACCATTCTAATCCATCTGGCCAGAGTTTGCTTGTGAACAGGCCAACCCCGTTTGAGAAACCCAAACACAACAAAAAGAGACTCAGATTTCCTAATAGGAGCAGTTCTCTTCACATAGATACGGAGAGCCCATACCACATCTCTTTGGGAGACAGATCAGGAGAAACAAGTGCCGGAACTACAATCTCCTGATTAAGGTGGAACGAAGAAACCAACTTAGGTAGATAGCCGGGACGAGTCCTAAGAACCGCCCGGTCATGGTGAAATATCAGATATGGGGAACTACAGGACAAGGCACCCAAATCCGGCACTCTTCTAGCTGAAGCAATAGCCAGCAGAAACACCACCTTACGGGAAAGCCACTTAAGGTCAGCTAAACCAAGAGGTTCAAACGGAGACTCTTGTAACGCCCCCAAAACCACCGACAAGTCCCAAGGAGCCACAGGTGGGACATAGGGAGGTTGGATATGCAACACGCCCTGAGTGAAGGTATGCACATCAGGTAAGGTCGCAATTTTTCTCTGAAACCACACCGACAAGGCAGATATTTGAACCTTGAGGGAGGCAAGACGCAGGCCTAAGTCCAGGCCCTGCTGAAGAAAAGCCAACAACTTGGCTATACTAAACTTGGAAGCGTCATAATCGTTAGATGCGCACCAAACAAAGTAAGAATGCCAGACCCTATAGTAAATCCGTGCAGAAGCCGGTTTCCGGGCCCGCAACATAGTTTGAATGACCGCCTCAGAAAACCCTTTAGCCCTTCAGACGGAAGCTTCAAGAGCCACGTCGTCAAAGACAGCTGGGCTAGGTCCTGGTAGACACAGGGGCCCTGAACGAGGAGGTCTGGGCGTTGTGGAAGTAAAATTGGACGCTCTGACAATAGGCCTTACAGGTCTGAGAACCAGTGCCGTCTGGGCCACGCTGGAGCTATGAGAAGCAGAATTCCTTTTTCTTGCTTGAACTTCTGAATTACCCTGGGCAGGAGTGACACCAGAGGGAACACGTACGGCAGCCGAAACCTCCACGGTACCGCCAGCGCATCAACGAATGCTGCTTGAGGATCCCCTGTCCTTGCTCCGAAGACCGGAACCTTGTGATTGTGTCGAGACGCCATCAGATCTACGTCTGGAAGGCCCCACCTTTCCACTAGGAGTTGAAACACTTCTGGATGGAGGCCCCACTCGCCAGCATGCACGTCCTGACGACTGAGAAAGTCTGCTTCCCAATTCAGAACTCCCGGAATGAATATTGCCGATATGGCCGGTAGATGGCGTTCTGCCCACTGTAGAATCCGTGAGACTTCCTTCATTGCTAGGCAGCTTCGAGTGCCGCCTTGATGATTTATGTAAGCCACTGTGGTGGCGTTGTCCGACTGTACTTGAACAGGACGGTTCTGAATTAAATGCTGGGCTAGGTTCAAGGCATTGAAGACCGCCCGCAACTCCAGAATATTGATCGAGAGGAGGGACTCCTCCTTGGTCCACCGCCCCTGAAGGGAGTGTTGCTCCAGCACCGCGCCCCAACCTCTTAGACTGGCATCTGTCGTCAACAGGACCCAGTCGGATATCCAGAACGGACGCCCCCTGCACAGTTGCTGGTCCCGGAGCCACCAAAGCAGCAACAGACGGACCTCCGGAGTCAATGAGATCATTTGAGACCTGATCCAGTGAGGCAGGCCGTCCCATTTGGCTAGAATCAGCCTCTGGAGAGGGCGAGAGCGAAATTGAGCGTACTCCACCATGTCAAATGTTGACACCATGAGGCCCAGCACCTGCATCGCCGAATGTATCGACACTTGCGGACGAGATAGGAAGCAACGAATCCTGTCCTGAAGTTTCAGGACCTTCTCCTGAGACAGGAACAACCGCTGGTTGTGAGTGTCCAATAGTGCTCCCAGATGCACCATGCTCTGAGCAGGGATCAGGGATGACTTCTTCCAGTTGATGAGCCACCCGTGGGCTTGCAGAAACCGGACCGTCACATCTAGATGACGCAGGAGAAGTTCTGGGGAATTTGCCAGGATTAACAAGTTGTCCAAATACGGCAGTATCCTGACCCCTTGATGGCGGAGTACCACCGTCATCACCGCCATGACTTTTGTTAAGACTTGCGGAGCCGTTGTTAAACCAAAAGGTAACGCCCGAAAATGGTAATGGCAGTTGCCAATCGCAAATCTCAGGTATTGCTGATGAGACACTGCTATAGGAATATGCAGGTAAGCATCCTGTATATCCAGGGAGACCATGAAGTCCCCAGGTTCCAAGGCCAGAACTATAGAGCGAAGGGTTTCCATCCGGAACTTGGAAACCTTAACAAACCTGTTCAATGCCGTGAGGTTGAGAATGGGCCGGGAGGACCCATTCGGTTTCGGGACTAGAAACAGCGGAGAATAGTACCCCCGGCCCCTCTGCGCAAGAGGCACCTGTACTACGACTCCTGTATCCAGGAGGGTCTGTACCACCGAATGTAGAGTGTTTGCCTTTGTCTTGTCCAACGGGACATCTGTCTGGCAAAATCAATGAGGGGGTCGGTTTTTGAAGGCTATGGTGTAACCTCGAGTGACAACTTCCCGTACCCAGGCATCTGAAGTGGTCTTCAACCATTCCTGGGTATACCCTAGAAGCCGCCCCCCCCACCCCTGGGATCCCCCAGAGGGAGGCCCGCCCCGTCATGCGGCAGGCTTATCTGTCTTGGAAGCTGGCTGACGGGCCGCCCAGGCTCTTTTGGGCTTAGGCTCACCAGGTTTGGAAGTGCGGGCCTGCTTGTTGTACGCCTGACCTTTTGCTTTACCTGAAGGACGAAAGGGGCGAAAGGAAGTACCTTTAGCCTTCGACACAGAAGGAGCAGTACTTGGCAGACAGGCAGTTTTGGCAGTAGCCAAGTCAGCCACAATCTTATTTAAATCCTCCCCAAACAGAATATCTCCCTTAAAAGGGAGTACCTCCAGGGTTTTTCTAGAGTCCAGATCCACAGACCAGGATCTCAGCCACAATATCCGGCGAGCCAGTACTGACGTAGTAGAGGCCTTGGCTGCCAGCATCAGAAGCCGCCTCTTTAATACAACGAGAAGTTGTGACAATATAAGACAAGCACTGTCTAGCATGGTCAGAGGAGATTTCAGCATCTAACTCCAAGGCCCATGCTTCAATGGCCTCTGCAGCCCAAGTAGCTGCAATAGTGGGCCTTTGTGCAGCACCCGTGAGGGAGTAAATCGCTTTCAGACAACCCTCCACACGTAGGCTCTTTTAGAGACGTGCCGGTGGTGACCGGTAGAGCTGAGGAAACCACCATCCTAGCCACATGTGAGTCCACTGGAGGCGTTTCCCAATTCTTAAGACAGCTCCGGCGTGAGGGGATAGCGAGCCAGCATCTTCTTTTGAGGCACAAACTTCGTACCCGGGTTTTACTAGCGTTCCAGACGTATATCAATTAGGTGGTCAGAGAGAGGAAAAACTTGTTTAATCACCTTCTGACGCTTGAACCTATCTGGTTTCTTAGGAGGAACGGATGGCTCGGGATCATCCGTAAACTGTAAAATCAACTTAATAGCCTCCAAAAGATCAGGAACATCCACATGTGAACCACCCTCCCCATCAGCCGTATCCGAGTCAGAACCTGTGGGGTCAGTGTAAGTGCCGTCTTCATCCGACGAGGTGTCAGTGACAGCAGTGGATTGTGAGGAGACAAGCACTCGCCTAGAGGACCACTTGGACGTAGGCGAGCGCCGGTCAGACTTTTTAGTAGTCAGGGACTGGTTCAACTTCTTTATTTGAGCAGATAAATCGTCCGCCCACGGCGAGTTAGCTGCAGGGACCACAAACGGTTGCACCGGCATTGGGGATCCCATAGGGGATGTTAGTTTATGAACTAGCGTATGCAGAAGCGTGGAAAAAGTGGCCCAGAGCGGGTCATTATTTGTCCCCCGTTGCCACCGTCCCACTGGGGGGCAAGGAGCCCCCAGACCCAGAGCTGCTATATTCTCCTCATAGGTATCTGCGGCTTCAGCAACACCGGCAGTGTGTTCAGCCCCAGAACCGTTACCCTCAGAAGCAGACATGATATAACTTGCAGTATCAGGTAACACAGTACAATTTATCAGCAGCACAATACCTCTAGGCCAAACCCCTGCGCAGTGTAGTCAGCACCAGCAGAGATAAAGGAGAGATATGGTGACTAAATCACAGAGAAAAATACGTAATACAGTATATCTTTGTGAAAATCCTATATTAGATAAAACCTGACACAAAATAGACACCACTCAGCTATCAAATGCACACACAAATAGTCACAGTCTGTACAATGCAGAGGTTATTACTAACAATAATACTGCACTGGACTAGCTTACACAGCTATATAACAATAGATATAACAGTACACAGTAAGAACTGGATGTATATCACAGGGTAATTGTACTAGGAAACCCTGACTAAGTGCACTCTTTCTTAACTAACACTGACTAAAAAAGGCAGGTAGAATACTTAAGTGTCTTGTAAAGTCACAGCACTCACAACCAGGCGGCTTTACATAGGAGGATTTGCCCAAGCATTCCCAGGAACAGTGAGCTGAGGGATAATGGCGCCGCAGACACTGCCAGGGAGTGAGGGAGAGACAGATATGAAGCTCCAGGGCGGGAACATTTGCAAGAAATGGCGCCCTGGGGCTGGGGCTCCAGGTCTAAGCCTTATCCCCTCTGCTGGCAAAACCACCGGGTACTGCGGGCTACTTGTAAAAAAGGTTTAGAGAGAAAACCTGACCTGCACCCATGCCCTGGTGATCTAGTGGGATCGCCTGTACTGCCACAGTGTCCACCGCCAGCGCGCGCGGCCTGCCTCCCACCGGCTGTGGCGGATCGCGATAAAGTGCGGGTCCCGCGAGCGGGACCCACTTACCTCCTCCCGAAGTGCGGCCATGCGATCCTGGAGAGCCCCAGCCGTGTGTGACTAACTTGGAAGAAAACCAGAGCCTCCTGCTGTAGGTACCCGCCAACCAGGGCACGGGAGTGTACAGCGCCGCTGGGGGAGAGATGGAGCTGCAGCAGGCAATGTCTACTGACATCCAGCACAATCTGTGCCTCTGCTCCAGCCCTTGTAGTCTTCTTTTTTCCTCAGAAAAAGCTTTTTCTAGAGCTGCTCTTCCTGTCACATGCTTGCACTGCAAGCACCAACTACAAACTGAGCTCCTGTGCACGGAGGCGGGGTGATATAGGAGGCGGCGCTATGCATCTTGGGAAGAAGGTCAAAGCTTTTGAGCCTGTTGGTGCTTCGGATAAAGATCCTACTCTACACCACTATGTCTATCCTTGTGGAGCCCAGTGTACCCAGCAGCAGAAACATATACCGACCGAAACACCCACTGGGTCACCAGTGCATCCACTGCTATTGCTTGAGGGTCTCCCGACCTGGAACAATATCTCTGAAGCTTCTTGTTTAGATGAGATGCCATCATGTCTACTTGAGGAACTCCCCAAAGACTTGTCACCTCTGCGAAGACTTCTCGGTGGAGGCCCCACTCTCCTGGATGGAGATCGTGTCTGCTGAGGAAGTCTGCTTCCCAGTTGTCCACTCCCGGAATGAAAATTGCTGACAAGGCTCTTACATGTCTTTCTGGCCAGAGGAGAAGCCTTGTAACCTCTGCCATTGCCGCTCTGCTTTTCGTTCCGCCTTGCCTGTTTATGTACGCAACTGCTGTTACATTGTCCGACTGGATCTGCACGGGATGATCTTGAAGATGTACCGCTTGTAGAAGGCCGTTGTAAAGGCTCTCAATTCCAGAACGTTTATGTGAAGGCAGGCTTCCTGACTTGACCATTTTCATTGGAAGCTTTCCCCCTGTGTGACAGCTCCCCAGCCTCGGAGACTTGCATCCGTGGTTATTAGGACCCAGTCATGAATCCCAAACCTGCGTCCCTCTAGTAGGTGAGAACTGTGTAACCACCACAGGAGCGAAATCCTGGCTTTGGGGGACAGGATTATTTTCCGGTGCATGTGTAGGTGGGATCCGGACCACTTGTCCAACAGGTCCTACTGGAATACTCTGGCATGAAATCGGCCAAACTGTATGGCCTCGTAGGCCGCTACCATTTTCCCCAACAACCGAATGCATTGATGGATCGACACGCTTGTTGGTTTCAATATTTGCTTGACCATTTTCTGTATTTCCAGAGCCTTTTCCACTGGAAGAAATACTCTCCGTACTTCTGTGTCCAGAATCATCCCTAAAAAGGACAATCTTGTCGTCAGTTCCAACTGCGACTTTGGAAAATTCATGATCCAACCGTGTTGTTGGAGTATTGACAGGGAGAGTGCAATGTTCTGCACCAACTGTTCCCTGGATCTCGCTTTTATCAGGAGATCGTCCAGATAAGGAATTATATTGACTCATTTTTGACGAAGGAGGACCATCATCTCCGCCATCACCTTGGTGAATACCCTCGTTGCCGTGGAGAGTCCTAAAGGCAACGTCTGGAACTGGTAATGGCAATCCTGTACTGCGAATCTCAGATAAGCTTGGTGAGGAGGATTCATGGGAACATGCAAGTAAGCATCCTTTATGTCTACTGACACCATGAAGTCTCCGTCCTCCTGACTTGAAATCACTGCCCTCAGGGATACCATCTTGAACTTGAACCTTTTCAGGTAGAGATTCAGATTTTTCAGGTTTAAAATCGGTCTGACTGAGCCGCCCGGCTTCGGAACTACGAAGAGGTTTGAATAAAAACCTTCTCCTTGCTGTGACAAGGGTCCCAGGACAATGACCTGATCCTGACATAATGTTTGAATTGCCGTTGTTACTGCCTCTCTTTCTGGAAGAGAAGCTGGCAAGGTCGATTTGAAAAATCGGCATGGGGGGGACATCTTGAAACTCTAGTTTGTACCCATGGGACACTATTTGTAAGACCCATGGGTCCAGGCCAGATTGAATCCAGATTTGACTGAAAAGTTTCAGACGTGCTCCCACCCGAGCAGACTCCCGCAAGGGAGCCCCAGCGTCATGCTGCAGATTTGGCAGAAGCAGGGGTGGACTTCTGCTCCTGCGATCCGGGAAACGCTGCGGATTTCTTTCCTTTTCCCCTTCCTGCAAAAAAGGGGGAACCTTTGGCCTTTTTGTATTTGTTGGTCCGAAAAGACTGCATGTGAGAGTGATGTATCTTTTTCGCCGGTGTAGTAGAATAGGGAAGAATGTCGACTTACCTGCGGTAGCCGCCGAGACGAACGCATCCAGCCCATCACCAAACAAGGCCTCACCTTTATAAGGGAGAGCCTCCATATTTCTTTTGGAATCAGCATTCCACTGGCGAATCCACAACGCCCTCCGAGCCGATACTGCCATGGTAGCGGCTTTTGAACCCAAGAGTCCAATATCCTTCATAGCTTCCAGCATGTATGCGGCAGCATCTTTGATATGACCTAACGTTAGGAGTATCTCGTCTCTATCAACCGTGTCAATTTCCGATGACAAGTTATCTGACCATTTTTCTATAGCACAACTCACCCACGCGCAAGCAATGGTGGGTCTGAGCAGCGTACCATTGGCCACATAAATAGATTTTAACGTAGTCTCCATTTTACGGTCTGCTGGCTCCTTTAGTGAAGCCGTCCAAGGTGCAGGGAGAATCACCTTTTTTGTTAACCTTGACAGTGCACTGTCGAACACCGGGGGAGACTCCCATCTTTTCCTGTTCTCTAATGGAAAAGAGTATTTTGCTCGTGGGAAGGATGGAAAGTTACCTTACATTTCTTTTCCTTATAGAAATAAGCCTTCTCCTGAGGTACAGTAGGGGCTTCCGTAACTTCTAAGACCTCCTTTATAGCAACAATCATATATTGTACGCTTTTTGCCAATTTGGGATCTATCCCCCTGGAATCACTATCGTCGACACAGGAATCAGAGTCCGTATCGGTATCAGTATGTACAATGTTTGCAAACGGTCTCTTATGTGACCCAGAGGGGTCGCCTGCGGATGAGAAAGCAGAACTCTGAAAAATCACATCTTCCACTGATTTTCTCCAGCATTCTGCATGAGACTCAGAGTTATCTAATCTCCTACTGATATGATTCACACTATCACGTATGTCTTTCACCCATTCAGGCTCGTGGTGTGCCGGCAGCGCCACCACATTACAACTCTGTGTCCCTAAAATGGCTACCTCAGGGGAAGAACTCCCTGCCTCAGACATGTCACACACGTGCACAAACACACCACAGACACTCCGGGACTTATAGGGGACAGACCCACAGTAAAATCTGTCAGAAGGACACAGATAAGAGCAGCCAGTTCACAAACACAGCGCCAGTAACACAATGCCTGTGAAACATAAAATGCCCCCTGACATGCAGCGCTTTTTTATAATGTAAATACACAATATAAAGCACCAATTTCACTGTGCCCCCCCCCGCCCCCCGTTTTGCACCCTGATACTTGTATTCAGTAGTGGAGGACCAGCATTGTCTCTGCAGCCTGAGGAGAGAAAATGGCGCTGAGCAGTGTGCTGGCTGACTGAGGAAGCTCCGCCCCCGTAATGGTGCATTTCTCCTCAGAGATTCTGATAACTATATTTATACTGGCGGGGGTAGGGCTGTGCCTCGGCATCTCTCCCCCCCCCCCCCCCCGCAGTGCCTGTGTTGTGTGGGCAGTATGGCGCGATGCACTACCGCCAGCCGTGTGGTACCTTTAGCCGTCACCTTGATTGAAGATCTCTCTTCTAACACTCACCTGTCTTCTTACTTCTGGCTCTGCACAGGGGGTGACGGCATGCTGTGGGAGTGAGCATCTAGGCACAGCTAGCGTTCAGTACCCTTCAGGAGCTAATGGTGTCCTGTCAGCCAGAAGCAGAGCCATGAAACTATTCAGGAAGTTGGTTCCTACTTCTGCCCCCTCGAAGCAGGGAGACTGTTGCGAGCAGTCCTCCCTGAAAATAAAAAACCTAACATAAGTCTTTTCAGAGAAACTCAGTAGAGCTCCCCTGGAGTGCATCCAGTCTGCCTGGGCACATTTCTAAAACTGAGGTCTGGAGGAGGGGCATAGAGGGAGGAGCCAGTTCACACCCTGTGAAAAGTCTTAAGAGTGCCCATGGCTCCCGCGGAACCCTCTATACCCCATGGTACTGAAGTGGACCCCAGCATCCTCTAGGACATATGAGAAACTAGTAGACAGAGAGGGATTGAATGAACTGTGATTACATGCTATTCAATTTACGCTGATACACTCCTTTGCTGCCTCACTAACAAACTAACTCAGTGCAAAATTGATAAGAACCATTAACATCTAAAACGCTTCTATTATACTAACTGATGTCCATATGCTCCTCAATGGTACAGTTGCTTTTGTTTCACATAGTGCTTGTAGATCCATCTTAAAGAAGTTCAAGTTTTTTTATACAGTATGACAACCTCGGCTGGGTTTGGAGAGTTGACCAAAAGGCGCAATGCAGCGAAGGTGTTAAAGACTTAGATAAATGTCACCACATTTAAAACAAAAAATACCATACAAGAAGTTTAAGCCTTCTTTACACACTCAGCGCAACATAAAGGTATACGTCCCTTTTCTTTTTGGAAGTCGATATTCCTTCTTATAATTCTTCTGACAGGTGATCTCTGCTCCGTTGACTCCAAAATGTGGAAATAAAAACAGGAAAAAAAACCAACCACCAATGTGTAGTTCGTTCTTTTTAAACAAATTGTCTCTATATCAAGTCACACTTTGTTTAACTCCAGAGACTCTCAAAAAACTCCAAGACTCTCAAAAAATAGAATGAATGTGTGTTCATAAAGGTATCGTTATCCTCTCTCTCCAACCATCTAGTGCTCAATTCACCACAAAGTGTAGAAGCGAAAGTGGATTATCTTAGTGAAGGATAGTCTGATTGGGAGCGTACCCCAGAACTCACACAGAGGATGCAGGCTGTAAACACATCTAGGTATCTTTGGGGTATGACACACAGCATACCCAAACTCACATTGCACAACGTATAGTGACTTCTATAAAGGTATCTTTCAGGAGTTTTGATTCATCGGTCCGTTCTCCAACCAGGTGACTTGTGTGCTCAATTTTATCGTGAAAATAAAAACAAAACACGAAATAATGTGTGGTACGTTCTAAAAGGTTCATTTCTGTAATTATCAAAAAAAATTAAACCAGCCCGTACCCAAACAAAACAAAAATTAACATGTGCTCAGAAAGTGCCTTTAATTCCTCTCTTCTCCAACCTTCAAGTGTTCTATCAATCCACCACAGGGTGTAGAGAGAAAAAAACGGGTTTGTCAGAATAAGAAAAAAACTCAAAGGGACGCGTACCCCAAGACTCACAGCAGAAATGTAGACTATAAACACATCTAGGTATCTTTGAGGTATACCGCACAGCGTATCCGAACTCACACTGCGAGGTGTATGGTGAGTCAACGGAGCAGAGATCACCGGTCAGAAGAATTATAAAAAGGAATATCAACGTCCAAAGAGAAAAGGGACGTATACCTTTATGTTGCGCTGAGTGTGTAAATGCATAAACTTCTTGTATAGTATGACAACCTGCATTACTGCTTACAATAGCCACAGAGGAATATTGATAAAATAGAAAGATATCTCTTTACAAAGCAGCTATTGAGCAGATTCAATGTGCACTTGGAATTACTGTATTTATATCTTATTGCAACAGGGATAGCATATTGTTACCTCATGAGATGTCCTCATTTTTTTTATTATCTATGAATATTTGTGTGTTGATATTATTGTTGCATCTTTTAATGTGCTATCAATAAATGGTCTATTAATATTAACTGATTAGTGCTTTTATTTTTTAGCCGTTTGTGATTTGTCTTGTCGAATAGGTCCCCTACTATTTGGAGTTACGTATGTATATTAGTTGATAAATTCCTCACTATAGACATGAGTGGGGTTTTTTTTTTTTTACAGTAACGATGCTAAAGAGAAATATTCCTGTCCATCCTTTATAGAACATGACCTTTAATTTCTTACTGACGTGTCCTCATACATCTTTGCTGCAGTTGGGCCAAACAGCCCCACTTGGCGCGCCAGATCCCGTGAGACTCTGCTAGCATCGGGTGTCTTTTTTGTTGTTGAAAACTACTTAGACGCAACGCAATGTGACTTGGACGCACCAGGAGACTGCACTGAATAATTTGATATGCGACACTTGTATATCTG